>NW_027530670.1:1474435-1639142 GCF_008692635.1 Crocuta crocuta | reverse complement strand
TGTGATAGAGAGAGAGAGAGAGAGACTGTGTGTGTGTGTGTGTGTGAGAGAGAGAGAGAGAGAGAGAGAGAACAAGAGAAGACAGTGTGGGAGAATGAGAGAGATAGCCTACCATCTGAGCTGAGGGTGATGTGTACACAAACACACACATACACACACACACAGCCACCATCAGCCCATGCTCCTCAACCCCCATTCAGTACAAAGGGTCAGACTGTGGGACTGCCCTCCAACTTCACATTCCCCTCTGATTAAACCACTAGCGCCTTCTTGTCCCTTCTGGGGGTCCTACAGGCTAGTTTCTGTAACATCAAAGTGGAAGAAAGTTCAGAAGGCTCCAACTCTGATCTGCCTCAGGCCTTCTCTGAGATAATGCCAAGGCTCAGGGAGCCCCGATTAGTCCTAGGGAACTAATTCCTTTGCATAAAGCCATTCCTTTCCTTTGCATAAAGCCCTACAGTGCATTCCACAGCTCTTAGGACAACTGTGAAAACGATGGCTCATCCCCTGTCCTGCTCTGCAGCCACAGCTCATCCCCCAACCCTTCCATTCTCTGTGCTCCAGCCACTCACACATTTTTCAGTCCATGAAACAAGCCAAGCTTTCCCTCTGCCTACAACCTTCACCCCTTTCAAACTGACTGCTTCTGCTCCAGGGAACATTCTCCTATCCCTGCCCCTGTCCCAATTACCCTTCTGAACTCAGCTCACCTGTGATTTTTTTAAAATATATTTTGTTCTGTGGCCCAGACCTGGTTCCCCCATTTTATGTTCTCATAACTCCTCTTTATACTGTATTCTCGTAGCTGTGAGAGCATTTGATTAATCTGTTTCTCCCATGAATTGTAAACTCCATTAGGGCATGGATTTTATTTATTTTGCTTACACATTGTATTTCTAGACCCAGGAGCAGTGCCCGGCTGAATAAATGAATTAACGAGCTATTTCAAATTTTTAAAAACAACAATAATGTGTGACTGTTTATTCTACAAATCTTAAACCAAATAGCTGCTTAGTTCTATTAACAACTGAGTCTATGTATCTCTCTAAAATAATGGTTGTCTTCATATAGCTAAAATTTATTGAGCATTTATTATATGCAAGGAAATTTTCTAAGTGTCTTACATACATTTCCTCACTTAATCCTCATAACAAACACTAAAGGGTTGTTGTGAAGGTTAAAAGAAACAATCCATGTAAAGATTTAGAACAATGTCTGCCATATTGTAGGTACTCAGCAAATCCCAGCTACGGCTACTAGGGCTGCAATTATTGTTATTGTTATTCTTCTTCTTATGGCCCTAATTTTATACTTGAGAAAAATGAGGCTCAGAAAGGCATCTGAAGTTTTTTATGCTAACACATAATCCTGTAAATTTCCATTTCCCTTTATTTGTACTCAGATAAATACAAATGATTTTTATATATTGGCCTTGTACCAGAGACCTTGCTGAAGTCACTTGGGGAATTTCTGTGCACACAAATCATGTCATCTGTGAGGAGTTAAGTTTTATTTCTTCCTTCACCTGCATTTTGTTTTTCCGGCCTTACTCCACCAGCTAAGACCTCCCATATCAGGTCAAATAATAAGCAGTGATAGTAGCTGAATTGTCTCATTCTTGATTTCGGGGGATCCTTTCAATATTCCACCAGCTAAGCATGATATTTGATGTGGGATTTTCACAGATTTAGAATTCAGATCTCTGGCCCTGAAGTCACACTCTCGACTGTGGCCCATCTGTGCGCCTCCCCTCATTCTCCCACACTCTGCGCTTTAGCCTCTGTCCTTCCCTCTCCTGCTCCCTCTTCTCCTCGGTTTTCCTTCTTTCTTATCATCTCTCTCTCTTCTCTCCCAATACCTTTCCCTTATTATTTAACTACTTTAGCAAAGCTTATGTTTTCTATTCTTAATTCCCAATTGTAAAAGCAGATGAGCTAAATACCTTCTGTTTCTCCAAAGAAAATTTTTTTATTTTTAGATGTTCCTTGGTAGTGCACTAGTGTCCAAGAAAAAGGCTTCTGTTTGCTCCATAGTCTAAGTCCCAAGATAAGGAATATTGAGAAGAACGATGTATGGGGAGAATACTCAGAGCAAATTGGGTAGATTAAGCATGGACGAGCTGCCTCAAACATGCCCTGGCTTGCATCCCTTCGCATACCCTGCTGTCCTGGTTATGCACTACCACAGCTTTCTAAGATTCTATCTTTCCTTCTATCTACCCACAAGAATACCCAATGATTGTTGGAATCCCTTTTGTAATACAGGACAGTCTAGTCCTTTACGCTGGTTTCTTTCACCTTTTCACCTATATTTAGTACAACTCTGGTTGTCATATCATCTGCCAAGAACATAGATGGCTATCTGTGAGATCCCTGGTGCAAAGCATTAAGGGCACCAAAATCTACCTTACAATCCCAAGTAATAATGGCCAGGTGCTATATGTCACAAGATATGCACAACATTAAATTTCCAAAGACAACGCTCCCCAGATTAGAAGCAGATATCTCTATCTCCAGATTAAAGGTAGGATATCTTTGGAGGATACCAACTCCCCTATCCCGATTATTTATTGTGCATCATGATAGAGGAGAGGAGGGCATGAGGACTGAGACCTGGAAAAACTATGGAAATTCTGTGAAATTCAAAATAAACTGTGTTTATTTTGAGTGGGGACTGCTGAACCTGCCTCTATAAACATCCAGCATACGGCACAAGGTCAATAACATGTCCTAAGAGACTGCACACTAGATTAGTCTTTTTCAAGTCCGCATTCACATTCAGTCTCAAGGAGACCACAGCTACCAGTAAGCAGGGAAAAGCCTTGGTAGTGGTAAAAAGAACCTGAGAAACTTCCAGGATCTCAGAGAAAGTGCTATAAGGAAGACACTCCCACCCTATTTCAATAGCCTATACAAACACAGCTACATTTCTGGAACATATGTATGCTGTGTGTTAGTTATTTTTGATACTTTATTTGGCCCTCTGAAGTGAAGAGATACAAAATATTAAAACAGAAGGAACTATTTCATGTGTAGGAAGAAAGAGAGGATTGAGAACCTCCATCCTACCCTGCTGCCAGTGCTACAAATTGAGTAGAGGTAAGGGGAGGATTAAATTTCAGGGCCAGGAAAGCAGGCTGAGGCTCCAGGGCCTGAAAGCAAGCACAGGGCTTCTTGAGAGCATGCTAGGCTTGGGAATATGGCCACGCCTGACATCTGGTGCCTCACACACAGAAGGCGCTCATCTCTCAGTGGAGATGATGCTGCCTGCCCTCTATAGCAACCAGGATTGTTCAGAGGTCAGAGAGAACGCAAAATTATACAGCCAACTCTAAGGTCTGTAAGGGGCAACTATTGACCCTTCCAAGTTGTCAGCTACATGACACCTTGCCTTCTTCTTCACATATAAAACCTTCAGATTTCATGAGGGAAAAATATGTAGTTTGAGGTCTGCAAGTGAAAATAACCATTTTCTAGTTCAGGGAGGAAGAGAAGTCAAAGTGCGAAAAACCTTTGCTCTGATAATCAGCTCAGGTCATCTCTGGGGTACAAGGGGAGACTGCCCCAAGCCTCTTACCTCTCTGACCTAGCATCTTCTCACCTGCTCCTAATTTTCTCTCCTTCCCCCATACTGTATGTTCCTATCTTTGTCCCTTTCCTCTTCTTTTCTCTCTTTATCTCTGTTTGCCAGCTGCCTGACCTGTGACCTGTCTGAATCACCTCACCTGGAACGTATAGAATCTAACTGTCTGAACCACCAGCCTCCACAAGCTGCCTGACCTGCAACTTCCCTGAACCGTCTTTCAGCCTCTTCTATTGTGCAATCCTTTGTCCGCCTGCAGCCTCCATCCCCAACCTCACCACTTGGGTCTTTTTCTGGAGTTCAATGTGCTTATTTATATTATTATGATGATTGTCACATGGTGTTGTCAAAATCTGGAGAAGGCACTGTTCTGTCATTCAACAGAAAAGGAAACTGAGACACAGAGCAATTAAACAAATTTCCCAAGCTTATATAGGCCCAGGTCTAGGAGTCTGGATCCAGCCTTAAAAATCTGTTGGCTGGTCTTAATTTTGTGCCATTAGCTAGAAAGCTTGTGCTCTAGTAAAACATTATAGAGAAGTCAATAAACAGACACTTAATGCACATTCCCTGAGTTTAATATAAATTTCAGATTCTTACAGCAAGATAATATTGCTGGGGATAAAGCAGCACAAATAGGGTGGTGTTCCATAGATATTAATTTTCAAGACATCTGAACCATACTTCTTTTGATAACAAAATGCAATTGGCTTTAAAATGTTATTTTGAATGGGAGTACACACCACCCTGTCATATTAAACAGAGTGCCTAACGAGACCATTCCTTAAGGACATGAATGAACTGGGATGGACTTCCATCGCTGGAGTGGGCTGTAGTTCAGTGATGCTATAAGGCATGTAGGGCTTAGCTTGTCCTTCCACCGAATGGCCTCATACTGTGGCACTTTTCCAGGTGATGTTTCTTGTCTTCTTCTCCTTTGTTGTTAGCTGCCATTACAGAAGTTCTGACTCCTTGCTTCATTCTGCTGACTGCTATCAGGTAGGAAAACTAAAATTTCCAAAGGAAACCATGTAACTAAGTTTCCAGTCAAGACCTAGACACCTGAGTGTGGCCTTATGATCTCATGCAGAAATAATGTGTGGGCTTTGTGACATCTGTTCTTGTTGCTGCTCCGAAGCTTTGCCTGCTCACTTCTGGGTTGTTGCCCCAGTGGTTAGAATTGTCAAGGACTGACCGCCCTGCAAGTGTACAGAGGAAGGGGGAGCAATGACTTGGAAATTGTGTCTTGGAAATACATTGAAGGCCTTCACTCTGGTTGAAAGAAACAGATAAGGAGATAAGGATTGAAGTATACAGATTTGTGTTAAGTCATGGAATATCTGAGTGCTTCAAAGCTTCCAAGTAGGTAGACTGGTTTAACATTAGCAGATCTTCAAACAACTGAATCAGACACCTGAGGAAGGAAATAACTTCCCCAGCAAGTGGTTTAACAAGTTGATTTTTCATAGAAAGTTGTTGCTCTTATTGACAGTGACTGGTCCCCCTGCTGAATGAAAAGCTCTTATACAAATTAAGACTATTCCTTTGGATATAACTATAGTAATATATGCTAACTGACCAGAGTCATATGGGAAAACATTCATGGGTGATGAAGAGATAAGAACTGAAAAGTGCCCAGTATCCTGATGATTCAGGAAAGACAGAAAAAGCAAAGAGGATCTCAGAGTCTGAAGTGAAAGGAAGATGAAAGGAATAGGTGGATTCCTGTAAATCTAAAGTAAAAGCCAGAATGAGTTGAACACTCAAAACACAAGCCTTGGAGACTCAGGAGAATTGGGCCAGAGATATTTTGGCCAGGCCCATGTAAGGAAATTTAGGGCCCAGGAACAAGGACCTGTTTTCTCATGGACCAGGAGACCTAGACAAAGATCTTAGATTTCATCTGTGAGTGAAATCAGGCTAGAATGGAGGAAAGAGCCTCCCTAGAAGTTGCAAAATTCAGGGAGCCAGACCTGGGGAATACTTGGCTTGGTTTCTGAGTAGGGCAGAGCAGATTTCTGTATAGTTCTGCAATTGCTGGCCCGAATACAGGCTGTGCCCTAAGAAAGCCTCATGAGGCCCTAAGAAGATTCTGAGCAAATTCTGCTGTCGAGACCAGGCTATGAGGAAATGATCATTGCTGCAGCTGAGAAGCCGCGTGGATCTGGAGACTAAGAAGCAGGATACCCAGTACTTCCTTTACATAAGCCAAGATTTAGAGTAGGAGTTTAAGCAAGACACTTCCCATCTCTGGGTTTTAATTTCCTCCTCCACAGGTTAATGTACATGTGAGTTATAAGAATCAAATTAAAAGCTCAGGCATCAAAGTGCTTTGATAATGATATAAATGCTCTTCATGTGAGTCATTATCCCTTCCTCTTCTGCGTCACTCTTACTAACGTAAACCACAGAAATGCCTACTGCTTAGGCATCATTTACTAAAAATATATCTCAGACTCTTCAGAAGCCATAAGCAGCATCCTGGTGGTCTCTCAGCCCTCTGTGGAGGATGTGGACCACATGTGAGTGGAAGAGAGGTACTCCATGCAGCTGAATTAGGGCTCAGACAGGCTCTCTGTGATGCCCACAGCCTTGACTTTGGGAGAGCTTTGAGGAAAAGAGTGCATGTGTGTCCTTCAGCAGTTGACTCATTCAGCAGTATAAAATGCAACCATCAAAATGTCTTTCGGTTTCACTTGGGACATAAGGTATTGTTATAGTGCAGTAACCATGGCCTCTCTTCAGTGTGGCTAAACCAAGTTAGGCAACAGCGAGGGCCAGACAAATGTCAAAATTCATTCCAAAACACCCTGCTGGATGCAGGGAAGGTGGTGGGATGAGCTGCTTCCAAGACTGCTGAGCTCAAGCCACTAGAAAACCCATTCACAGATGTTCCTATCTCACTCTCAGCAGCAGTGCATTCACCATCAGCTCAGTGAGCACCCACCCCCAGGTACTTGTGCACAGCTGGTGTGCTGTAGTGGAAGTCCTCTTCATGGTGATGTAACATCAGTGAGCAGATCAGAGCATGGAGGAGTCACTGTGGATCACCCAGAGAGATGCCTGGTGCCCCAGCTTCCCTCTGGTCCGTGGCTTTCACATAGACTTCTGACTTCCCTCCCACTCACAGGCCATCACAGGCTTAGGAGTGGGCTGGAGGCTAAAACACCTTTACCAGACAGAGATAACCAAGACCAAACGAGGCTGGGTCCTAAGATCTCTCCCCAGCAGGGCCTCAGGGTACTCCCAACTGTAAGGGGGAAAATCCAGCACGTGGACGGCCAGATGGATTCATACTTGTCACACTGCAGTGCACGGGGAGAGGCAGTCTAACCTAGTCCCCGAGCATGAGCAGAGTCAGGAACCCATGCTCTGGTCCCAACTTTGCCAATGCTCAGCTGTATAACTCTTAGGCGGGCCACTTAACCTCTCTGTGTCTCAGTTTCCACATCTTTCAAAGGGGAATGTGAAAGTGGCTTCCTCATAACACTTCTAGGATAAACAAAGACATAAAATGGAAAAATCCATGTAAAAACTTATGGGAAGAGATAGAAAAATGCTATACAAAGTATTATCATTCAATGATAAGATGCTCAAAATGTTGTTTGGTGTCCTCAATCTTCATACCCTCCACCATGCCTAATCCAAGATTTAAGGCAATTAATTCCCACCAAAAGAAAGGCCTTTCTTTTAGCTCAGTAGCTTTGTGTATAACCAGTACCTCTCTCAGTCAAGTAGACCCAAAGGCTGCTCTGGGCTAGGATGGCAACATTGAGGTTCCTTTTTCAGGGAGTTCAAGCCATGAAGAAGCCTATAAAACATCGGGAAAAGGCTGGGCCACTTGCTCCTCCAAACCTCTGCATAAGCCCAGGTTAATAAGGGCCAGGGGCAGGTCAAGATGAAAGATCAGAGTTTCTAGGACCATCACTAACCCCACTGCCAACCCATAGGCACACAGTAGGGCAGCATCCCCTTGCTGCTCAGACAGCCCTGTGGGCCACCCACACTGGCAGCATGGACTCCATGCTTGCACATGGTTCACCTCCTTTCCTTTGTACTATGTATCAGGATGGAAGCAAGATTCTTTAAATAAGCAGTGGCATTTTCTGTGTGGCTTCTACTACACTTGAGCACTGGCAATCCCCATGTTTCCCTGTGAACTATGGACACCTAGGGCTAGCTGCCTTCTGGTCACCTTCTTATGTAGCTTCCACGGGAGAGCACCAACAATTCAAACTTAACTTTTTCCTCCCCCAAAATAGGCCCTTCTTCCCATGCCCCGATCTCAGTGAATGGCAACCCAGTGGGCAAGACAGACCTGGGTGTCAAGCCAAAGGACTTTCTCTCCCTCACTTTCCATCACCAATCAGACTTCAAGTCCAAAAGCTCCTGTGATCTGATCTCTTGAAGTCCATGCTTCCTCCTTATACCCATTGTTACTGATTCCATTCAACCTCCCCTAGTTCTCCTCTGTACTATTTTGGTCTCCTTTCCTACAGATAAAGTGACCTTTCTGAAATTTAATTCAAACCATGTCCCTTCTTGCTAGAATTCCTTCATTCACTCTTAACAACCCCTAACACTGAATCCTAAACTCCGGAGCATAATTTACAAGGCCTTCCAAGCACTCTGGTTTCACTCCCATCCCCAGCACACCTCATGTTCCCACCAAGCCAAGTTATCTGAAATCCCCTAAGCGCCCCAGGCTTTCTCTCCCTTCCTACTAGCCATTCATTTTGGATATATTTTCTAGCCCTCTCCTCGCCCCCCTTCACCAGCCTAACATCTTCAAACCTCAGCTTAAAATCACATCCCCTAGGAAGTCCTCTGTGAATAGTTCTTCTCTCAGTGTTATGTGCTCTTTCTTTACACCACAGTGACTACCACAGCCCTTTATCATATTTATTGTGGTTGCTTATTTAACTGTCTATCTCTCCTACTAGACTGTAAGCTCTAATATGAGACTTTCTTATTCACCAATTTGTGCCTGGCCTAGGAAAATATCTAGAATATACTTGGAGATGAATGTGTGTGTGTGTGTGTGTATAATATATTCATTATAATATATATGTATATAATGTATATATATAATATATGTATATTATATATATATATATATAAAACAGTGAGTGAATAAATAAATGGGTAGACGGATAGATAAACAGTCTAAGTATAAAAAGTTAAACCCCTGAGAGCCACAAAGGGCCTATTTACAGCATCTCTATGGCTTCTAGGCCACACCGTTTTCAATAAGGTAGGACAGGCCTAGCACAGACAAAAAACCACTAATACCAGAGGCCTGGGCCAGACTTTGAGGGACACCAGGGATTTCCAAGTTACCATTTCATTTTTGCCATCCCTTACTTTTCTAAAGTCTCTCCTCAAGTGTCACTGGGATAGACTAATCTAAGATACATATGGCAGCAGTGTTGCTGGGGGAAACAGGGTGAGGGGCAGATATATAGGACAATTGTGTACTGGGGCCACAGAGTTGGGGGATGTGTGGGGCCGAGCATGCAGGCTAGGAGGGTACCGAAGAGTTGACACAGCTTCAAGTGCAGGGCTGAGAGGAGGCACCAGGTCAGAAAAGACAACAGGAAAAGTAGAAATGGGCCAATGCACACAGGGCAGGCTGAGTGGGGGCTACGACACATCAATGAGGTTCCAGCTAGGAGGATGACAGGGGTGAGGGTGAAGGGCAAGGATAAGGGGAAGACAGCTGATAAGCTGCGGGGTCCTGGATTATTGCCGGAGTAAATGAACATTTCTAGCAAGCAGGTAAGTTGGTGGGTGGGAAGGACTCCGGTAACTTATCTTCCAGAACTTTCAGTACCCCTAGATGCTCAGCTACCTCTGTAGGACATCCTCACAGACCAACTCACCCAACAAACTCCACTGATTCAAATTCTAAAGCCAGTCAACTTTAGGTTGTGGGGCCACATAAAATGTTTTCCTTATTTTCACTGCTGGGAAAAAACAGTCTTTGGATTCTAATAAACCCAGTTTTAAATAAACCTCACCCCTCTCATCTACTAACTATAGGGCCCTGGACCTCAGTTTCCTCAGCTAGAAAGTGGGGTGCCCACCTCACAGAACTGTGAAGCCCCACGTGCCATTCCAGGCACTGTGTAAGTGTGTAATTTCCTTTTCCCTTTCCCACTTCCACTCTAAATGAAGCCCAACCACTGTCATTTTAAGTGTATGTGTGGGAGTGGAAATGGGGTGAAGGAGGACTATGTTGCAGACTCATTAGGACAGACGGCATGAGTCAGGGCTGTGTAATATCCAGGGATGGAACGGGGACACTCCTCCCCCCGCCCAGTCATCCTCAGCTGGGTCCCTGGGGTCTTGGCCAGCAGTGGGTTCCCCGTGGTCAGGGAACATGGGCTCCATTAGTACCTTTCTCACCACATTCGGAGAGGAGTGCTGGATGGTGCTGTCCAGTGGGGGGACACTGGGAGGGGTTTCTTCCCCGGATGCCTGGGGCAAGTTAGCAGCAGTATTCTTGTCAAGAGGGAGAGCCGGCTTTGGACCTTCAGATGCTGGGGGCTCATCTGAAGCCTGAAGAAGAAAATAAGAACTTAGGTGGGTTTTACTGCAAAGAGTAGCAACAGCAGCAGCAAAGGCTGATGCCCACCCTGCATTCCCTGCATTGCCCATTGTCATCAACTACACACTGTGACCTGCTTGAAATTTTTTCAGAAAGAATGATACTCTTATCTAAACTCTTGCCGAGACTACATCCTAATATGACAGTCTCAGGATAGAACCCAAACTGAGAATTCTGGGCTAAACCTCGCCATATGCACTTTAGCAATCCTAATGGTTCTGACTTACATTTTGCCTGTGGTCCTCAATGAACCCTAGACCTTTCTGTGCCATCATGAGGTGGCTTCATATCTCCTCAAAGGAACTGAGCCTCAGAGGGAGATATCTGAAGCATGATCTGACACTGTCAGTGATAAAGCAGGAATGTGAGGTCTTACATTTTATAATAAAGTGAAAGTCCATAGAGCTGCTTTGAAGATATAAATGTGATTACAGAATTAAAGGACACACCACTGGGGGAAAAGTGAGAAAGGATAGGAAGAAGGCGCTGGAACAGGAAACTCCAGGAAAAAAAGAAAAGCACGAGTTAAGGATGAAGATGTGGAACGCAGCAAAGATCCCAGAGGTACAAATGTACCTCCTCAGTTGGCTCGTAATTAAGAGAAGACAAGAGCAGCATTCATCACCTCCCTAGGGAGAGAACGACACCTCTTCTGTGGAATTGCAGTCAGCAGACCGGGATCCAAATCTTGGTTCTGTTGCTCAATGTTTTATGATCTCCAGGCAAGTGCTTGCCTTCCCTGACCCCCACTTCTGTGCCTATAAAATACACATGGCAATGCCTCCCTAACACTGTTGATAGGATAAATCGTATAGTATATATAAAACATACCTAGCGTAGGATGTTTGAAGTAAATTTTAAGTCCACAGATGTGTAGTGTTAAAAAGATGCTGCCCACTAGAATCAAATGCATGCCCTCCTGCTGCTCCTGAAGCTCTCCCCTTGCACCCGAGATTCCTAAGTTCCCAGCCAGGGAAGTGGGAGGTTACAAAGATAAGAGACAGATTCCCTTCTGTCCTTGCAATGGCAGGAGGCTAGCACAGCTCAGAAGGTTCTATTAATGGACAAGGTCTCTAGTGTCATCTAGGAAGGCAGGGCTAAGCCAGGCCACTCTGGAGAGTATTAAGCCTGCATCTACATTGGGGCTAAGTATCATGGTCTCTAGAGCTTTCCTGAGATGGGCAGGAGCCCAGGGAGGACTGGAAATGTGAGGGCTGAATTCAAGACCACCCTAAGATGAAGAATCTGTGTTCCTGTGATTGGGGAGGCTGTGTTTGCTGAGCAATCCCAGGACAGGGAGGACATGTGTCCGAAGCCACCCTGAGGCTCACCTGCACGGCATCCTCCTGGCTCTGGGACTGGATGGGTGCTGGCTGCCTCACAATGTAGTTGATCTGCCCCACAATGGTTTGCTGGAGGTGCTGAGGAGATTTGGTCTGATTCAGCTGCAGGCTGGGCTGTTGGGCCTGAAGAAGAAGCTCCAGGTCCTTCTGCATCTCCTCCAGCTCAAATTTGTGGTGCATTATATCCATGTTCTGAGAGCAGGCAGGCCCCTGAGGGCTCCCATGCTGACTGGGAGCCAAGTGCTGAGATGGAGGTAGAGGTGGTGGTGGCGGCTGCTGGGATGGGGGTGGTGGAGGTGGCAGAGGTGGCAGCTGCTGCTGTGGCTGTGGCTGAAAGTGGCTGAGCTTCAGCTTCTGGTGGTGGCCGAACTGGACTTGGATAGAGGGTGTCTGTAAGGGGGGCTGGGCATGGGCTCCTTGCTGAACATCCTGCGGGGGCACAATGCACACGGGCTGGGAAGTCAGCTGCTGCCCCGGCCGCTGGGACACGTTCTCCTGCTCCGCCGGGGGCTGCGTTTCCAGCCAGGGCTGCATCAGCTTCGGTGGCTGAGGATTGCAAGCCAGCTCTTTCTCCCTGGGCAGCAGAGTAGGGCACTGCAGAGACCCCAGCTGTTGGGGTGCCATCTCAGAGGGTTGTCTGAAGCTGTGAGCTGAGTGCATGCTGGGTGGGGGGACCTGGCCTTTGAGGGAGGGTGAGACTGGGGAGCAGTGGGAGCAGCACACAGATGAGGAACACAGTGCTGGAGACTGGAACTTATGTGAGGGGTGGCTGAGAGTCTCTTGCTGTGCCACCGGGGACTGGTGGCTTTGATAAAAGGATGGTGGTCCCTGTAAGCCTCCATAGGCAGGAGTCTCTGCCCGGGACAGCTGTCCACCTTCAGTAGTTATACAGCCTGAAAATTCAGAACAGAGAATGGTTCCAAAGGGAATCTGCAGTTGTTCCCCACTTGCTACTTCCTGCTCCTGGGACCAAAAGACATGATTCAATGAACTTGTACCAGGTGCTGAGATTAGGAAATTCAACCCCTGATCTCCAAGACTCAGTCTAGAATGCTGCCAGCAATGGAGCCAGGTATGGACCTTTGGGGACCTGGGACATTTGAGACATTAGCTCAGCTTTTACCAGATGCTCAGTCCTCACTCTGTTTGTATCCCACTACAGAAACCATGGGCTCCTTCAAATAGCACCCACTCCTTTTTAACACTGGCTCAGACAAAAAAAAAAAATCATCAGCATTGGGGATGGGGAGGTAGCATGCTAGAGGGTAGCAAAGGAGAGAGTGTTGACCCTGGGACAAATGACCAAGTCTCCAAATATAGATCTGGGGGGCTGTACTTTGGACAAGTAGGATGGACAGGGTCGGGGAGCTCCAACACCAGGTCAATGGCAGACACCAGCACTGTCCTGAGGTCCCAATCCCTTGTGCATGAGTAGACACCATCGATGTCTAGCTCAGTCTTGTGGCTTCTTCAGCTCATTGTCTTGATGAGGCTTACTCTGGGGAAGACCCAACAACTTGAGAGCCA
Organism: Crocuta crocuta; assembly: GCF_008692635.1. Taxonomy (NCBI): domain Eukaryota; kingdom Metazoa; phylum Chordata; class Mammalia; order Carnivora; family Hyaenidae; genus Crocuta; species Crocuta crocuta. Next base: position 1,626,080 of record NW_027530670.1, on the reverse strand, counting down.
GAGTGTGTCCTATTCATCTCTGATCCCTTAGCACCCAGCATGGGGTGCTGGCCCACAGGAGGGGCCAACCAAAGGTCTGCTGAATTAAATCAAAGTGGAGAGGGAAGCAAAGAATAAACCTAAATATTATGCTTCACTCTGTCAAGTTCAAAAAAGTTCCATAGAGGTTAACAACCTCTAGTTTAACAAATCTACCATTAGGCTATCAACACAGGTATGACCTCAAGTTGTCTACATTCTGCCTAAAGACTCGGTGCCAGAAAATCACTGCAGCAGGGAGGGCCACAGATGATCTGTTTCCATCTTGACTTCCTTAAAGGGGGTGTGTGGACACTACCCCTTCTCCCTTCCTCCTTCCTTCTCTCACTTTGTTGCTGATACCTGTTTTGTGCCTACACACACGAATACCCTTATATGGCCACAGAGACAGAGGTTCACCTGCACTGCCATACAGCATTCCGGAGAGCAGGGCCACTGTCTTGTTTCCTCCAGCAATGAAACCAAGGTAACAGGGACATTCATGCAGAATGGAAAGCTCAGATTTCAACTGGTCTTGTTACAAAAGTCCTGCATTGCCATTGCTATTTAAGTTGTCCCCCTCTCCAACCCCAACCCCCACCTCATGCCCACACACACAAAAAAATCTGCTGAGTGACTTCATGACCACTGGCAGTCTCGGGGAGTGCCTTCTCTTGGGATTGGGCTAACCTACCCACTAAGCTACGCAGATGCTCTCTATTCATTGTTAGCAATTATGTAAAAGCCCACAGGGTGGGCCTGGCTCACCAAGGGAAGCCAGTTGCTTGGTCCAGAAGTTAGGCTCCCAGGTGAATCTGATACTCCAAGGGGAGCCAGGATCTGTGTTACAGTTTGTCTCCAGCAATCGCTGCATCTGAAACACAATCTGACAACAGCACCAAAGGTCATTTCTTTGGGCATCTTGCACCTGAATGACAACTCCCTCTCCCTCACTCTTCGACAGGGTGAAGGGCTCAAAGCCATGGGTCTTTAGTCTCAGGTCCCCCATACACTCACTTCCTTGCACCTTGGCATCTTCACATCCCTTCCCCTGCCCTTGTCTCCTCCCCATCACCAGCTCATCCCCTTCCTTTTATCCAGGTTTCCTGATCCCCTATGCTTTTATCTCTTTCAGGCCTTGAATGGTCTGTAATTGTCCCTCAGACATCACCTGCCTGGAGCCCTCTCAAGAGCTGCATTCATTCTCTTATAATCTTGATTTGAAAGCCTATGAGGGAAGACCTTCTCTGAGCTCCCACTGCTGTCCTTCCACCCACATGTAACACCCCATCCTAACAACTGCCCTCTTCCTCACTCATCACTTCCATCAATACCCTATCATGAACTTTCCCATTTTTCTAGGACTTTGGCAAGTGTCCAACTCACCCTGCCATCATCTAGTAAACTAATGCCCCAGTCAAGGTCTTGGCCTCTTCCTTCCTTCCTCTCTTTTGTATCAATCACCTTCACCCCTCTTTTCAGGTTAGCTACCACACCCAGACCTTTTCATCTTCTAGAGACCCTCATCTCCAGCAACTGGCCTCTGCTTTAACTAGCTCTCACTCTTACCGAGCACACTTGCTCCTCAACCTCCCTGAACTCCCCAAGCCCTGCACCACTGGTTCCTAAGGCCATCCCGGCTTCCCATCATTTTTAGTAACAGTATTACTAGAGCCTAACTCCCTCTGTATCACCATGGTCTATTAGCCTTAGGTCAATCCACACACCCCAAAGCCATGTTATCTGGGGCCTCTTCAGAGATCACTAACCTCAGGGGTACCCTATAGTCCTTTTTCTTATCACTTCTTTTCTTGTTGGCTTCCTCTTCCACTGTCCTCGATGACTATGTAAAGTCCACACTTCTCTCCTCAATTCCACTTACCCGGTATCTAACCCTCCTATTATCACCCCCTACTTCAGAGAGGACAAGAGGCACAAAAGACAAGCTGCCCCAAACTGGTACCGTGCCTACCTCCAACCTTAACTATAGTATACTGAGACCCTTCTGTCCTCCCTTCTCAGAGGATATGCCTCTTCCGGTTTAGGGTCCACTGGTTCACTCTAGGTTCTACTTCTTCCTGCCTTCTCAGGATGCTCACTCCACCACCCATCTCCTTCTCTATCATCGACCTTTTCTCCCAAAGAAACTTGCACAAATGCCTACCACACTTTAAAAAAAAATCAATCCCCCAACTCCATCCCCTTCTCAAGCTACCTTATTTCTTCTCTTTTCACTTGTTTCTAATTCATCCCCTCTGTCCCTCAGGCCCCTCATTCTAGCTTTTCACTCTCCTGTTTTGCCGGAATTTCTTTCAGAAGATCACCAGGGACCTCCTGATTCCCAAAGATCTCAAGGCTTCTCTTCACTACTCCTCCTCTTTCACCTAGATAGTGATAATAATGTGGACCATTTGAAATGTAAAAGTGTTCATTTCTGTGCACCACACCCTCCTATTTTTCATGCCATCTCTGACTCTTGCTTCTCACCCTCCTTTGCTCTTCTTCTTCCTCTGCGTATGCTGAAAATGATAGTATTGCCCTGGGTTCCATATTTCTTGTCTTCTTCCTTCACACACTCTTCTGAGGTGATACCACCAAGATCTCAGTTACTCCCACATCTCTAGCCCCAACCCTGATTTTTCTTCTGACTTCCAGACCCGTCAAGCAGAACAGATTTTGAGATGCCCTGCAGGCACCTTAGGATTCAACATGTACAAATATAAACCCTCCAAAAGTATTGCTCCTTCTCCTGGTCTTCACCATCCTCACAAGCCCAATACCTCAACATCATCCTTGACTCCTCTTTTCCTCTTAGCCCCCATTTAAACCCAAACAATTGTATGTGGGATGCCCAGAACACTGCTGGTGTCCGGGCTCATGTCTGAATCCATGACCTAACACAGAACTACAGAAATTCCCACCTTAGTTGCCTGGAGGAAAGCAAGACCATTTTAGCACCTGTCCTTGGCACTGTGGGGTTTGGTAAAAAGATGCTTATTCACTTACTAGCCCAAAAGCAGTGATTGATGAGTTGGAGCTCTTACCAGCTCTTTGCTGAACAGGAAAGGGACACTGGTTTTGCTGCACACAGCCCAATTGATGAAGTTCTGCACATGTTCAAACTGACGGTTGAGAACCATGATGTTCTGTAGCTGTTGCTCCAGCTTCCGCTTTCTCTCATTAGTAATGCCCTGTGTATGGACAAAGACAGAGTCCCTGATCCTGTTCTCAGACTTCAGTCCACCTGTCTGGGGAGTCTGGTGGCCTGTGGATCGGTGTGAACCCTGATGGGGTCAGATGAAACTGTGCCCCCAAGAGGAAGACAGTGGGACAGAGGGACACAGGAAGGGAGGGAGGATGGTGGGTGGATTTTATAGCACATATATGAAATGGGTGATAAATGAATGAGGACATGAACAAATGCCTACATCTCTTGGGCATAACTTGTTTCATAATCCTCTCTTCCAAGGCTATAAACATGTATAGACCAGGACGGCAGATGACTTGAAGCCTTATAATATTAATGGGAGCTTGAACTGATTTTCCAGCTCCATGAGCCATCCTCCCCAAATTAGACTGGACATTTTAAGATATAGGAACAGCAGAAAGCTCTGGAAACTGCATGTCTGAATTCCAGCTCAGGTGGCTCTGAGCCCTGGGACTAGTTTGATATGTGCCCAATTTCTGACCTAGGGAGAACACCAACCCATCCATCTGATCCATCTGTCCATATATACCTCCAACTCCTCTATGAGCCCATTGGCCTGTTTGTTCAGTTCATTCATCAGAACCATCTTGGCCATTTTGATCTGGTTTTCCACCTTCCTGTGTTGATGCTTCACTTCAAAAATCCTATAAACAGAACGAGACACAGCATGGTGAGCCCCTCCCTCCAGGCCTATGATGACCTAGAGATAGCAAACATTAGCAGCCAACAACTTAGAGGCTGCCTATGTAGATCAGGGGCCAGCAGGCACCAAATATAAAGAAATAAGAACCCTCCTCCACCACCCAACCCTTTGTACGATCCAGCCCACTTGATTTAAGTAGGCCAATGGCCCAAAGTTCAACCAAGTTTTCTCTAGGTAAACCTCAGGTCCACACTCAGGTCAATCCAGCTCATTAGTCACACAGCAATGGAGACAGGACAGAGAGAGTGAGTATGAGTATAATATCATGTAATCTGCTGTCTTAAAAAGCTGGACGCTCCACTAAACAGCACCATGCAGTAAAAAGAGCATGGGGAGGGACAGAAAGTAGATTAGTGGTTGCCAAGGGCTAGGGAGATTGGGGGGAATGGAGAGTAATAATGTATATTGGGTTTCTTTGAGAAGCAAATAAAATGTTCTAAAAGTAGATGGTAATGATTTATACAACTCTATGAATATACTGAAAACCACTGAATTGTACATTTAAAAGGACAATTTTATGGTATATAAACTATATCTCAGTAAAGTTGTTTTTTAAAAAAAGAACAGGGGCTTTCAAGTCACACAAACCTAGCTTCAAAATCCAGCTCAATCACTGACTAGCCATGTGATCTCAGACAAGTCACGTAACCTCTCTGAACCTCAGTCTTCTCATCAGTACAATGGAGCTAATCCAACTCAAAGAATTGTAAGAATTGAACAAAATAATGCATGTACGATGTCCAACTCAGTGCACGTCACATGATGAGCTCTTAGTACCTACTAATTCCTTTTCCTACATTAAATATTAATGGTTCTCTATCATTTGTAGATGTATATGGAAGACACTGGGAAAGGGGTGATAAAGGGTAGATTGCCACTGACTTACTGCAGCCTCGTGATAAACCCAGAATCTGCTTCATGCCCTCATTCTCAAGCACCTGCCTTCTGGCTATGTCACGGCCACATTCAGAAGGCATGTGCTTAAGCTCAAACTCACACTGATCACGCTGACCTAGCTTGGTCCCATTCACCAAGTGATGGCCCAAAGCCCTTTCACTGGCCCTGAGACCTCTAAGTTCCAGGACATATGCCTTCTGGGACATATGCCCACATCTGATTAACCTTATGTATTCTTCAGAAGTTCTCCATTTGATAGCCTGATATAAGCATCCAGGATGTCAAGAAACAAAGCATTTCCAGAATTGGCAAGGGGCTAGTCTGTGTTACCTGTCCTCAATTTGTTTTGCAGATGTCTGTAGACCAGATTTCTTGTGAGCCACCTGTGTAGTCACACTTTCCAGAAGCATCCTTTGGTTTTGCAAAACTTCTTCAAGATGTCTACACCTAAAGGAGGAGGCAGAGGTAAAGCTGAGGAGAGCCACATCTTCTTCTGAGCATGCCAGTCAAGCAAGAACCCCTCGTATGTATTGTCTCAGCCAGGCCCATGGAAGCTGGGATTATTACCTCTAGGTAAAGTCAGAGATAGTGATGAGTCTTAACCCTTCAGGTCTTCTCCAGAGAAGCCCCAGGGCAGGAGCAGAGAAAAACTCCAGCCTCAGGGCTCCAGACTGGCATAGGCAGAGAGAGGGTTTTGATGCACTGGGAGGCCAGCACTAGCAAAGCAGAGTCCAGAGCCCTCCCAGGCCCCCTTTGAGCAGCCAGCCATCCCTACCTGTGTTCTTTGTGTTCCACCATGAGGCAGCTATGGCATGTTAGAACGTCACAAGTCTCACAGAATAGCTTGAGCACTTCCTGTGTGTGTAGAGGACAGTACAAGGCGAAATCCCCAGAACCACCACTTACTCCTGCCAGAGAAGATAGAGACAGTGGGCATCTCTTGCTCAGGAAGACTCTCAGATAAGCTCCACTGAGCAGCCCTTAGCCCTCAGCCCTCCGTGGACACAGGGGAGACACAGAACCTGGAGGGAAGGTGGTGCATGCAGGAAAGGTCTCTCTCTGGGCCAGTGAAGTTCCAGGAGCACAAGGAAGCATGTGATAAGCTTAGCCCAGCTGGATCTGCCCAGCTGTCCAGAAATCACACACCATCCTGCCCCAGGTGTTCTACTGCCTGCCAGAGGCTGAGGAAGGTGCTTGCTACTGCAGCATGTGGATCTCCTGCAGAGTAACCGGCTCCTCTAAAATTCAACCTAAAGCTCTTCATTAACCAGGGTGCTGTTGCAGGGGCTCCAGGCCGGGTCACAGACCATTAACTGTGCTTTGTGTGGGCATGATGAAAATAAAACCCTTCCCACAGTTCAAGGACCCTGGGCAAGGACTGTCAAGGAGACTGCCATTGAAAACAAGTGTTAATGGATGGACAAATGGACAAGCCCTGATCCAGGCTGTTTAATTGTGCAAGTAACTAAATAGAAGTGAGGCACAATTGCTCTGCATACAGATGACAGTAGGGAACTCAGCTAGCTTTCACAATTATTCATGACTACTCCTCCCTGCACATCTCACCCACACTCACCCCTCCCACTCCCAATAAGGGAGAGCCTAGCCATAAACTTGCACTATGGCTGTGACCCTGGATAAGACATTTTTCTTTTGAGAAAGGCTCTAAGCCCACCTCTACCCTCCCCCCCAGCAGGGAGACAAGGTCGAAGAGCTTCTCTCCAGAGGTTTTAGGGGCTAGCACTGCTTAAGGGCATGTGAGCCAGCGAAGCAGGGAGAGATACCTGGTGGGCCCTTCTGGGCCCGGGGAAAGAGTGGGCCCCCAGGGGCTGGGCCGTGCCGGTGCTCCTCCGTGCAGGAGCTGCACAACCAGCGGTTGCAGTAGGTGCAGAGGATGTGTGCTGCCCTCTTCTCCTTGCACTCGGAGCAGTTCTGGAAGCAGAGAGGTCTGGAGTTACTGACAGTAGCCTCATTTGGGCCTGCCTCCATGAGGGACTAGGGGCCTGTGGGGCTATTCCCAGGAGGGCAGTCGATTCTGGAGAGCTGCCTGGGAGTGACACTGGGTGGCTTGTGAAGGAAATCATCCTTTATGACTAAAATAATAGTAGACTCAGGGGCTATTCCCCCAAATCTCATGCTGAAGGTGAGGAGTAAGGCAAAGGTCTGCTTCCAAGGCACACACAGCCTGCAGATGGTTAATGGGTGATGCTGTGAAAAAAGCACACAGCCAATGCTAAGGAAGCAAAGAGAGGTTTCCAGGAGCTCAGTCTAGGAGTTGCCAGGAAATACTTCATGAGGAAGTGTCTTCTGATTGGATATGGAATGACAAGTAGAAGTTTCCCAGACATGCAGAGGAGTAAAATGGGAGAGTGCAGGCAAAAGTGGGAAGTTCAGCGTGCCTGCAAAAAGGGAGAAGCCACAGATGTGGGAGTACACAGAAAGACGATCAATCATATACAACCAAGAAAGAACAAATACAGACCAACTCTCAGGGCTGTGTTTCCACCACTGGGGCTTGCTGGGCCCAAGAGAACCCAGTCCTCTCCTAGCCCAAAGGTTCGTTGATTTGGTCAGCAAATATCTGGCAGCACTAATGTAAAAACAGGTGTAAAAAAGGAAATTTGAAAAAAAAAGTAGCCTGTCTGTGCCTGAATAATATAGGCTGTCAAAATCATTTTATTCTGACAGCTTTGTCCTCACACTGGCCTCTTACCAACCCACGGTGGAGGAATAATAAAGAAGAGAAATACAAGGTTTACTAATTAAACAATGCTTTCCTTGAGAGTAGTGAACATGGGTGTCTGTCTCCCTAGCACCCAGCACAGGGCCTGGTACATGTCAGACATTTACTAAGAATTCGATATAGGATCAAGTAAGTCCACTGGCAAACGAAGAAAATGTAGTGCCAGGAACCCCAAGGAGAAAGGAACAGTAGATGCCAGGCAGTAAGTGATGTGAAACTGCAGAAACTCAGAAAAAGAGGTATTAGTTACTAAATATAGGCAAGATTGATTAACCCATTTAGCTGGTGTATAAGTTTCAACTGAGGGGGGAGGAAAAAAAGGAAATAAAAGATCAGTACTAATATTTTTCAGTCAGAGCTGTAAGAGAGAGAAAAATTTACGTCAAATATTTTAATTCTCTTTAGATAGAAGGAAGAAGGGGGGGTCGGGAGGAAGGAATGAAGGGAGGGAGGAAGATTAGGGAAATTGATAGAAGCGTAACAAGCCAGAAGAAGTGATGGATGAATAGATGAACTTATGGACAGGGGCCTCACAGATTTCTGAAAAGGATCCATTGTTTCTTTGCTTGTCCTGACTTACCCTGGCCATCTTGGATCGCCCAGTAGAAAAGCACTGCAGAAAAAAACGTTCAGTTACATCCCTGGTAAGGTACACTTGCTTACACCCAGGACAGGAGATGAGCTCTGGGAAGGGGGCAAAAAAGCAGAGTCAGGGCAACATGGCAGATTATACATAGGGCCTAGACACAAGGCTTTCTACTACCTAACACCAAGGCGTGTGCCAATACCACTTGTGCCAAAATGACCTATGTCTGATGTCATAGCCTGCACTTACCATCTAGGTACTCCGGACATGACCATTCTATTAGGGGCTGGCCCTACAGACCTCCTCTCATCCCACCTTCCTGCCTTCCTCACAAGCCACGCTACCTGTTCTGGTTCTGATAACTGGGTGCCTTCCTGCTGCTCCCACTCCTCATTCCCCAGCTCTAAGAGCCAACCTCCCATTACTGGCTAAGCTCCAGGGAGTCAGTTTAGCCCAGGACACAGATCCAGCCGCTAAGGCTACCACACAGCAGAACTACTTTAAAGATCTCAAAGCCAGAGCTTCCAGAAAGCTCTTCCCACAAAAAGCAAGGCCTCCCTGTCAGCTCGTCTAGGAGATATTTTTTTCTTCTTAGTGCCAATACTAGTCAGTCTGCCCATAGGGCTCGCAGAGCTTTTGCGGGGCCTTCTCCACCTAGTCCATGTTGCATGTGCTACACAGATGTATGTCTCACCTGAGCACATGAACATCTTGTCTTACGCCCTCTCCCCAGAGAAATGCAACTGTCTCCAATGCTTTCCTCAGCATAGGGGGTTTCCAAACTACATAAGCAGCATGAGACTGCCACCCTGGAGACTAGAGTACTCTTTGGGCCCACCTCAAGAGCAGGAAGCTCACTGGGTGTAAGGAAATGAGTCTCCTGGGGAGGACCAAGAGCCTGTGCCCAGGCATGACGGCCTCCTGGAAAGGGGTGGCTATGGCAAACAATACAGCAGTACTACCACAATCTTTTCTGCCTCGTATCATCTAAATGATACAATGACAGTTGCTCTAGACTTGCAGTCAGACAAACTTAAGTCTAAACACAAAGTTTATCACCCAGTGACCTTGGTTGGGCAAGCCACTTAATCTCACTTAGCTCCTCAGGACTCCTGTTTCTTCATGTGTGAGATAGGAAGGGAAAATAAGAGTTGTTGCAAGGTTTAAATTAAATAATACTTGAGAAAGCACCTGATCCTCCATGAATGTTGACTTTGAATTCAAAACATTTCTCATATCTCATTTACGGCAAGGCAATGCCCTCAATTATCAACTCTCCCAGGTGATGGAAGTCGGATAGTCTGAGAGATAGAGTAAAAAAAACCATAAATTCTCCCTCCCTCAAAACTCAAAACCCTGCTTCCATGCTCTAGGATGGAATGGAGTCTATTCTCCACCCTTTGAAGCTAGGCCGCCTTCATGACGTACTTTGGCCAAAAGAATGCAGCAAAAGTGACACGGAACACGTTCTAAGCCTGGGCTTAGTATGATTCTTCTCTGCTCTCAGAACTCTAAGACTGCCACATGAGCGACCCCAGGTTAGATTGCTGGAAGATGAGAGAGAACATAGACAGAAGCCTTGGTTCTCTCTAGCACTCACTTGAAGCTGTCATAAACCAATTAGCCCCAACTGACTCACCAGCTGAATACAGACACAGGAGTGAGCACAGTTGAGCCTCGCCAAGGCCAGCCAAGCCCCAAAGAACCACCCAGAGAGTCCCAGCCCAAACTGTTGACCTACAGAATCAATCTTTTAAACTACTAAGTCTTGAGTGTCTTATAATGGAGCAAAAGCTCACTGATCTATCCTGGGAAAATAAAAATCCACAAAATCATGCAAAGTAATAGTTCAATACTCTTCCTCCCCCACTGAAGAAACTCTCCCCAGCCATCACAGAGCTATGGATCTGCAACCTTTTAGACATTCTCCTGCTGGTCAGGGGGAGTGGCCAGGGGCAAAGAAGAATGGTCTTCATAGGTGTCGTCATCCAGGTGAATCAGGTGACTGTCCCTCCCTTTCATTTGGCCCACCATGGGGAGACTTTTCCTTATCTACCTCCAGGGCCAAAATGCTGCTGTAATAATTTCCACAAGGCTTCCAACCCCCTGGTAGCAGATGCCCAAACATTAGTCTCATCAGCATCATGGAAAAAAGAGAGAAACAAGTGAATAGATCAGACAAGGCCTCATAGCACATCCTCTACTGCCCCTGGCTGTAAATGCCAAAATTCTCATCTTGAGGCTCAAGATAGCCTTACTTCTCTCTAATGTCATCTTTAGCTTTACCCACCACTCACCCTGTGTCCTTGCCAGGGCAAATATCTCTGCTGTCTTCAGATTATCAAACCTCTGCATAACTCTGTGAAAGTGCTGTTCTCTCTCCCTGAAATGCTTTCTTGCTCCCCTCCTTTTCAAATAAACTCCTGTCATCCTTTCAAACCTGTCCAAATGTTCGGCCTTTAAGAAGCAAGGTTGATTTCCCTCAGGATGAGTTAATTATTCCCTCTTCTGGGTTCTCACAGCACCCTGAACATCCTCTAGTATGACAAATATCACATTGCATTTTAACTATCCATTCATATGTCTGCATACAAAAATAATCCACAATTGGCACTAAAAGATATTGCATAATTTTTAGCAGATTGGACAATTATATTTCTTTGGGGTTTGGGTATCCCATGCGTATTCCTTGCACTCACAGCCACTGAAAGTAGTAAGAAACCATCTGGAAGTTTTCAGGGTGATGAGAAAAAAGCCAGCCAGGATGATAAAGGAATCAGGTCTGATCTAGAGCTGTGAAACACTGTGAATTAGGAGATGTGGGTTCCAGGCCTAGGGCTGACACTATCTCTGTAACCTTAGGTAAGTGACCTCTTCCCCTGAAACTTACTGTATACATCCTTCATAATGAGGGGAATAGGAATATCAGCGAAGTGTGGATTATCCAACCTACTTCCTCTGCCTACTGCACCCAAGCTCCAGAAATAGTCCCACTGGACAAGACTAGATGGGACAGACAGCCAAACAGTGACCTGCCTATTGTCTTTGTCAGCAAGTCAAGTCAGGAGACAGGCTTATGGCTTAGGGAAGGTCTCCATCTAAAAGTCATCCCATCTGAAGAGGGGCTGCCGCAGCAGACAGCAAAGATGGAGAACCACCACGGCGGTGGTACAAGCAGGTCCCAGGGAGGCTGTGGGGCCCAAAGTAGACACAGAGGATATGTGCTCTCTTTGGGTCACAACATCTTTGTGCAGAAATTCTCATCTCCCTTCAGAAGGCCCCTAACCCCCATCAAGCTGTGTTAACCTTGAGCTTTTGTTTCAAGGGGGTTCCCCATTCTTCAATGTGAATCCCAAAACAAAGTTTTATTTTAGACAACTATAATACATGAACCCCTAGGGCTGCAGATGTATATACAAAATAACCAAACATCTGCTTACAATATCTAACATTTAATGTTTAATATTAAGTCATTAATACACATTTAAATCACATAGTACATAAAATAATTAGATATAGTTCTTTTTTCTATTAGGATTATTCAAGAGATAGCCTTAAGCTTTTATCTCATACACAGAAACATCAATTCTGAGCAATGCAGAGTCAGAGCCCAAAGGCCACACACGACCATGCCTAGAGGAAGTGCGGCTCCTGCCTCCCGACTGGAGAAGTCACAGGCAACAGAGGGCCTCCTGGGGACCTACGAGCCTGGGAGAGAAGCTCTGAAAGCTGAAGGCATTCAATCCACCTGTCATAAGAATGTGCACTCTCGTCCCTGGGAAGTGTGAGGCAGATTATTCTTTTACCACCACTCCTTGCACCAGACACTTCATGCATGCTATCTCATTTAATCATCAAACCACCTCTGAGAGGCAGTCATTATCCCTATTTCATAGCTGGGGAGACTGAGGCCCCAAGAAGTTGTTATCTGGCAAATATCATATGAAACAGGAGCAGAGCTATGATTGGAAGTTAAGTCTCCCTGCCTCTAATATCCACCCCTTTCCATTATGCTATACCTCTCTAATTCAAATGTAAACAAGGTAATTTTATTTTAATTAATTGGATAATTTTATTACAAGTAAAACATGCCATAATAATAATCAGACTCTAATGATGACCTGGACCCAGCTTTGGATTATGGGAATCCAGAAGGAAGGAGCTGGGAAGCCAGCCCCATCTGTGCTTAAAGTTTTATAAAATATACTTCTTGAGAAAAAGCAGATGAAGAAGAGTTTTTCTGCCTGGTGATAAATCTAGGGACAGTTGAATATTATAGACCCAGTGGTTCTCAAACTTCCCTACATATTTCAATATTATGGGGGCACTTTAAACATACTGATGTTCAGTCTATATCAATCAAGTCAGAGTTTTAGGAAGTAGAACCCAGGCATAAATATTTGTTAAAATTCCCCAGGTGATTAAAACAACCACGTTTGAGAACCAGCACCTTACAGAGAGCCTCTCGTGCCCCTGTGTCTGAGCCTGATAGCTCTTTCCCTGTACCATGCAGCTGAGGAAGGCAAGATCGGCCAGTTTTAAAGAGACTCCACAAAGTTAGGAAACATCTTGAAGGCACAGGTGATGTATTTCCCCTCTGGCAGGGAAGAGAAAAGGGCACATCCCCACCAGACAGCAGGTGTCCTGACACCTGGGTACCTTGGGGACTGGCAGTGAGCTGAAGGACACCTCCTGCCTCTTCTAGCTCCCAGCTCCACTGAAGAACCCATGAGCAGGCTTAGGGTGCTGCCTGAGCTTTGGCACTACAAGCACGGCTGCTGGGGCCTAGGGTGTGCTGTGCTCAGGACTGAGTGAGACAGCAAGGGACGAAGGTCAAGACTGGGTAGTCCACCCTTCAGATGTGAGCAGCAGGGCCAAGGCAACCCTGGCACCAGGGGGCTAGGGTGGGAGAGAAATCCCAGGGAGGTCTCAAGAAAGCTAGCACTGGGTCAGCTCAGTCCACCAGGTAGGGGCACATGAACCCCTAGTCACATAACCTGACCCCAGTGCCAAGAAACCCGCTGAGGGCTAAGATGCCCTTCATTGTGCAGCTCTTGTCCAGGGCTCCAAGGAACTTTACAGCTGGGGCCCAGGATCAGACTCCAACAGAGGAGGGGCATCCTCTGAGGCAGCCCGATGCTCCTCTGCCAGCTCTCTCATGTAGAACCAAAGCTGGACAGACCCAGAGCTTTGCACTGTTCATGTAGCCAACTCCCTCACCATACATATGGTGGCATGGAGGCCAGAGAGAGAGACTTACCTGAAAACCACAGAGCCCCTGTAAAATATGGGTGCTACCTTGAACCACTGAGCAGTCCTTGATTACCTATCTCTATATCCACAAGTAAGACATTCTACTCCATAAGCCTCTGCCAATCACTATGCAAGGAAAGAAAAACTACTCTGGTAGTATCCTCTGGCATGTTGGCCATCCTCGCTCCTGCCCTCCCACCCGAGGGCAGCCCCAGGGTACAAGGCATAAGCTGAGCCCCCACCACACAAGCCCTGGCAGCCTTCCTCCAGCCCACACCTCAAAGCAGCACCTCCCTCTAGAAACAAATTGCACCCATTCCCAAGATGCCCAGTCCCTGCTAGAAAGGCATATTTTGATCTTAAGGTAACTGCTGCTCTTATCCCTGGCTGCCAGCAGGCTTACCTGTGGCTCTGTTGCCCTGTGATTAGAACAACACCTGGGAGAGAAGTCCGAAGAGCGACAGGTGAGACCACCACAGGTCCCAGAGGACAGCGCTTAGCAAGTGCCAGGGAACACCCACCCAGCGTGCTGCAGCCAGCTGGGCTGCAGGGCCTTACCCTTGGGGAACAGGGCACTGGGTAGGGGAAGGGGAACACCCTGGGTCCTCTCCTTTCTCTGATAATCCTCAGCCAGGGCTGCATTTCTCCAGCTCACCTGAGATGCTCCTGCAAGAAAAGGTTGGTTGACTCCTCCTGTTCCTGTTTATCTCGAAGGCTCTGCAGCAATTTCCCAAACTGAACAGCAAGAGGGAGACCTCAAAGAGGCGACTCTCTTCCTAGCTGCATCTCCTTCCTAATCCTCTGGGTGCCTTGGAATAGAAGCTCAGAAGGAAGAAAACGAGATTTTCAACTTTCAGGAACTAGCTCTGTCGCCCTCTGCACAGCTCGGGAGGCCATCACTCTCAGCCTTTTAGGACTCGATCCAAAAATCCTTCAGCCCTCCATGTTCCCCAAAATGACAGTGCTCATGTATGGCTGGAATCTGCCCCGATCCGGCAGCTCATTTAAATAGAGCTCATCACAACAACAGTGTTGGTGGAGAAGTGAGTAGCTGCAGGGCCCTGGGGACCCCCTGTTTATACGTAGGAAGAATGATGCAATCTGGGTATCAAAATAGCAATCCAGAATGGAATAACAGGCTCACGCAGCAGCGGTGCCTGCACAACCAGAGCTCAAGTTGACACACTCTGTCAGCCCCACACTGCTGCAGCACGCAGATGCCAGGCACACACTCTCACCGCATCATTTTAAAAATCAGCAGGAGCCCGAGATATCCCTCCATGCCCCCGGCACTGAGGGAGGGTGTGGGGGGGAGGCCTTCGACAGACATTAAAATCTATCTCCTACACACTCACCTGCTCCTGCCACTTCACCTGAAGTCCTTATCCTGTGACGTCACAGTCAGTTGCCATAGTGACCAATTGTCCGTCACAAGTGGAGGATTAGGACTTCAGACAGGGAAGACACACATTTATGATGCACAAAGGTCCCGGGAGGTGTCCCTTGGCAGCTAACTCTAACCCCCCCAGGGAGATACAGTCGAACACAAGCAGGGAGGAAAAAAAGGAAGGAAAAGCAGGGTCGAGTTGGAGGAAAGACATTAGGAGGGGCCAAGACTACAAGTACAGAATAATTGCAAAAGCACAGAGCACAGGAAAAATTTAAAAGCACAGATGGGGAGTGGCAGGGAATAAGCTTGGAAATACTGGTAGGAGAGTAAGCTCCTGAAGGATCCTGAATGCTAAGCTAAGGAGATTCACCTTTGTCCTAAAAGCAAAGGCTCTGGAGAGTGACAAAGCTGGGCTTTAAGATTATCTTGAGGAACTGGAGATGGGGGTCAGGGAGAAGTCTTGTCCAGTTTGGCATTAATGGAACCCTGAACAAGGGTAGAAATGGAAAGAAAGGGACAGAAGTGTTTCAAAGAGAACCAACAGGGCGTGACCAAAATAGGATGTTGGAGGGAGTGGTGGTGTATGAAGAAAAAAAGAGTCAAATGGATGGGCTGTCATGGACAGAGATAAGATGGAGCAAGATGGTATTTGCCAAATCCCATCTTACATGGGACCTACTTTCTCTGGTATCCATAGCCTCTCTGGGTCAGGCTGCATCCTGCTTTGCTGGACCAGTGATTCACAAATCTGGAGGGTTTGTTAGAAAACCTGAATCTACCAAATCTAGATCTCTTGGATGTGAGTGTAGGATGAAGAGTCTATATTTTTGACAAGTTACCCAAGTAATTCTTAGGCATTTGAGGACCAGTAATCTGGAATGGCCAGTAGCCTCCTAGCAGGGCTTTCTGCATCCAGTCTTGTCCCCTCCAATAAGCCAGAATAACTTTTTAAAAATACATGTTTGATCATATTCATTGACCAAAGTATCCAATGTCTCCCCGCTGCCTAGAGAATAGCTTAAATTGGTCAAGACCCTTCATAATGTGGCCTCAAATTTCCCTTCCAGAGCTCCCACTTCTCTCCTTCAAACAATCCTATATTGTAACCAAAATGAACTCCCTCCTCTGCCTTTTCTCCATACCTCATCCTAACACTATTCCCTACCTGAAATTTCCTTCCATATTTTTTCTGGGCCTGCCTGGCTCCTACACAGATATTCCTACTTGATGTCACTCACAGGTTCAAATCCATCCAATGTCCCCAGGCAGAGCCTAAAACAGGAGGTATGAAAACCACAGCGTGCCTGTTTTTGTAAGTGAAAATTTACTGGAACATCGTTGTGCCCATCCATTCCCATATTGTCTGTGCTGCAGTGGCAGCATTGAGTAGTGGTAACAGAGCCTACGTGACCCACAAAGCCAAAAATATTTACCATCTAGCCCTTTACAGAAAAAGTATGCTGGCCCCTGGCCTAAAGTAATGGCTTTTAATTGTTCTAGCCTCACCCTTTGCAAAGGGCCCAATTCTAGTAAAGGAATCCTGCTTATTCCCAAGTCAACCTCCACCCCTGTGTCCTATAAGTTCTGATAACTGGGTCACATTGAGCCAACTTTCAGTTTTGGGTAAGATGTTACTGACAAGAAAAGGGCATTTCAGAAGGAGGGACTATCATAAACAGAGAATTACAGATGTCAAAACGGCAGGCTTCTAGGGGAAAGATTGGTAAAGCTGGTTCATGTAGGAGTGACAGAGATGAGGCTCTAAAAATTAATTTGGAGTCAGATTGGAAAGAGCCTTGAGGCCATGCGAAGTTTCTGTCCTGAACTGTAAGCAACTGAGAGCCTTTTAGATAGCTCGAGATGCAAGCACACAATAGAAGAGAGTGATCAGGGCTGAGGCTAGAGGATCTGGGAACATAACGCACAGAGGCAAAGTGAGGTTAGGCAAGGAGAGGCAGAGAGAGTGGGGCACAGCCAGGTGGCAGATCTCAGCTAGAGCCAGAATCTGGGCATGAGAGCTAGGTGATATGCTGAGGCAGGAGATGGATGGTCCACAGCTTTCAGAGCCCTTGCTCTGAGGACCACCTGACTGAAACAAGCTTTCAGTGCCAAGAAAGAACCCAGAACAGAATGTAGAAGGTACAAGTGGGATGAATCTGGGATCACCTCATCTGATAGACTGGCACCTCTGTATCCTTCCCTTCAAATCTCAATAGTCAACCCAAGAACTTCACTGACATACTCCATGCAAAGCCACTGCCTCCATCTCCAACTGGGCCTGGACAGAGAGACAGTGGGAGAACAAAGAGCAGCAGCCTACTCTAGGTCTGCAGTTCCTACTAGCCCTCAAGCCTGGGCAAGCCCTGGATTGGCAAGCAAAGGAGATGAATTTTTCTTTCTGCCTCTGTAATAACTATGGCATTCAGCAGGATTCTAATGCTTTCTGGACTCCTGATGCCCCATTTATGCAGTAAGGGATTAGAGATAAGCTCCAAGGGTCTTTCCTGCTCTTTAGCCTCCACAGCAGTCAACTGTGGCTGGTCCCCCTTGAATGAGAGAGTTCCAGCAGACAAGGGTCACCTCCAAGACCCCATCCATCAATCACAGCTACCTTGAACTCCCTCCCTCAGCAAATCTGCTCTAGCTGTATCCTCCCAAGCAGTGTCGGCAGCAGCCAGCATATCCCCCAGAATACAGCCTGCCTCCTTCCCATTACCAAGGGAATTGCTCTCCCAGTAACAGGTACTGTTCTGAGGTGCCAGTGCTACTCCCAGGGCCCTGGAGAGCCAATTAGGGTGAGGAAACTGTACATGAACTAAAAAGTCATCCTGCTGATAGGGCTCTGGAGCTCCAGCTTTTGCACCTGCTGCACACGTAGCTCAGCCCAGCTCAGCTGGCTACCCCCCACCTAGGAGACTTGGGCCACTGCCCATAACACACCTCACAATGGTCAGGGACACAATTCAGTACCTGGACTGGACAAATAGCTCAGCCTTCCAGCCTCCTATAGCTGAGATCTCATCCCCGCTGCCTCCCACTCTCACCCCAGGCCATTAAGAGCCCCTCCAGCTGTGCTCTCATTAAGATCATCATTTCCTTCTCTGACTCTGAGGTTGTAGCATGTTGCATCAGTTCCCTCTCTTTGGATCTTCCCAAAGTCCCAAGACCTGCCCACCAAGGGACAGAGATTGCTCCCCCTTTCAGCATCTGTAGTTTACAAGGGATGTGCTGTCACCCATCACTAGCTTCGGGAAGCATGAGGCTATGGTGGTTATTTGGTGTTCTTAGAGCTCTTCAAGTCCAGCTATGAAAGCCAGAGAAGACCCAGGGTTGCCCAGTTGGTGCTGGAGTCCAGCCTGAGCTCCAAAGGCCATGACTTCCACACCAGGGTTCTGCCCACATCTCACACATCACCCACATTGATATGGGAAAAGTAAAATACTAAACAAGTAGATTCCAAAACTTAGAAATGAGAGTCAACGTCTCTCAGGTAGGATTTGTCTTTTAGTAGATTTGAAAAGAAAGAACAATGTTCCTTTTACTTACCTGGGGAAGGAAATATCCAATTAATTGCCTTTCTTCCCTAAAACAACAAATTGAGCTACGGGAGTCCTGCGAATTTTGAAGACACATGGAGCACAAAGTAAATGCCAGTTTCAGGCATGCCAGCTCCCTTCAGAGCTTGCTACATTTAAAGTATCACTTTGTGACTCAATGGCTAACTTCTCAGATAGAGTTTGACTTGGGACCATTTTCAATTAGGCTTAAAAGCAAATAGTCTCAAGTATATATTCTCATTGGCTGAGTAAATCCACTTCCAACATCCAGCCTTTCTGCACAGAGCCTTCAGCTCCAGTCATCCCACTGCACGGCTGAGCCATTGTGTGATCAGCACAGAGCTGCCTTTGCTCTGGTTCCTATCACTAGCTTTTGAAGACTTTGCCCAGCTGGTCTCCTTAGAGGCAGAGACCTAATGCAGACACNCGGAGTCTCAGCTAGGCTGTGGCCTCATTAAAGATGTGCACCTGATGACTCAGGCTGCAGCATTGGTTCTTTGCTCAAAGATATTCCGCAGAGTCTCTCCATCAGTTCAGTGATTCCGGGTGAAATCTTCCCCAGAGCAAAGTGCTACAGTGCAGATCACAAGCTTTGAAGACAGGTTTGACCTAAGCTGACACTTAGCAGTTGTTTTAGACCTTAGATCTTACATATTGACAATCCCCAGGTTTTTCATCTGTAAAATGGGAATAATACCTAATTATAGGGTGGTTGTAAAGTTAAGAAAAGATAATACAGGCACAAGTACCCAGTAAAGTCTCTGCCAACTAGCAGGTGCTTGATAAATATGTGTGCACCTTGCAACTTGAGAAGGAGAATGGGGCAGTGTCACAAGTGAAACAGTCAGAAGGTAAGAGCCATTGGAGATCACTGTGGAGCCAGTGATTAAATCATTTGATCATAAATATTCACCTAAGCCCCTATCGTCTGTCAGGTTCTGTGTTGGGCTGTGGGGTTGTAGAGATGAAAGGCCCAGTCCAGTTGAATAAGATGCCCACCTCAGATCCTCCCCAGTGCCGAGTGCCAGTGCAGACGTGCAGGCCTGGGAAGGCTCCACCGAGGGATCAGAGTTGGAAATCAGCTGGCCAGACCCTGGGGCCAGGCACACAGCCTGTGCAACACAGCAATGCTCAGCTCTGCCCAGCAACCAGCAGAACTATATTTATGGAAATGGACATATCCCCATGCACTGTTTGCATATGGCTGGAGGCACTGATGGACCCTATTTATTCTTCAGCCTCTACTCACCTCCTCTCTACCTGCTTCCACATTTTACTTTTGAAAATTCCAGATTGGCAGCAATACAATAAGCATTTTAGCAAATCTGTGCTCCTACTCTGCTGGATAAAGTGGCAATGCTTAAAGCTCTTTCCAAAGAACCAGACTCCCAGAGCATGGCTTCTCAAATTATTGACCAGAAATCAAATTCAGGTATTGGGTCTCACACTAGACTTACCAGAGATAGATGACAGCTCCCCTTTTCACAAGGCAGCTCATTTGGATACCCTTCTTTTAGTTCCTCAGAAAACATTCAGTGAGCAACTGATATCCACCAGACCTGGTTCATGGGGAACCTCCCAGAGGTATTGCGGCTATGCTGAACTTTCAACAACCTTCTCTTCACACCCCTGCCACATCATATTATAATCATCTGTCTAGTTATCTGCTCTTCAACAGATCATGAGTTTCTTGAAGGCAAGGGCCCTGCCTTTTCATCTCTGTACCCTAAATGCCACAGAGCCAGGTACACAGAAGTCAAATATCCGTGAAGGTGACAGACATACAAACCAACAAATACCACAAAGCATAAAGTACTAAAATCTCCAATTAGTCATGGAAGCTGATTCTATTCTTCATCCATAAATGCAAATATGGAAGGTAGCAGTGGCCTAGCCACACCATAGCATCTATCAAAAAATATAAGATGCCACATATTGAGGAAATTGCCTCTCTTGTCCCAAATCAAGCAGGTTCACATCTAAAAGATTTTTTTTCCACTTCAGTTTCAAAAGTTCTAAATAACAGTATTTTTTTCATGTTTCTTGGCTTCTTACTATATCCTATGAGTAGCACAGAATGCTCTATGTGCATGTTATCATTTCATTTTCCTAGCGATTCTATAAGTTAATTATTACTATCACCATCCTCATTTCATAGGTGAGACTACTTGCCCAAACTGTACAACTACTAAGTGTCAGGCAGATTAGAACTCACACTCATATGCCCAAATACACTGACACCAAGGCTTATATTTTTAGTCTCCATTACGCTTCGAATAACTTGGCAAACAAACACCATGATTCTAGTAATTGTCATTAGTATGATTTAGTTTTCTGATTTTAGAACCACACAAAGCCTTGAGACGTGCATAATTAGTTCATGTTAAAAATCTCAAATGAGATCAAAGACTTAAACATAAGAGTTAAACTATAAAACTCTTAAAAGAAAATATAGGGGGAAAGCTTCACAACAATGAATTTGGCAATGATTTCATGGCTATGACACCAAAGGACAGGCAACAAAAGCAAAAACAGAGAAGCAGGACTTCAGCAAAATTAAAATCTTTTGCGCATTAGAGGACACTATTAACAGCACAAAAAGCCAACCCACGGAATGGGAGAAAATATTTACAAATCATATTATCCGATAAGGGTCTAGTACCCCAAATCTATAAAGAACTCCTAAAACTCAACATAAACAACAAACCTAATTAAAATATGGGCAAAACTGAAACTATATACTATTATACAACAACTCACCATTCCCCACTCCCCCCAGTCCCTGGCAGTCACCATTCTACTTTCTGTCCCTATGAATTTGACTACTCTAGGTACTTCATGTAAATAGAATCATAGACTGTTTGTTTTTTTGTAACTGGCTTATTTTATTTAGCATAATGCTCTCAAGTTTCATTCATGTTGTAGCATGTGTCAGAATTTTCTTCCCTATTAAGACTAAATAATATTCCATTGTACCTATACACCATATTTTGTTTATCCATTCATCTTTCTGTGGGCACCTGGGTTGCTTCCACCTTTTGGCCATGCGAACAATGCTGCTATGAACACAGGTGTACAAATACTTCTTTGAGTCCCTGTTTTAATTCTTTAATTCTCTCTGGCATACACCCAGAAGTAGAATTGCTGGACCATATGGTAATTCTTTTTTAATTTTTTGAGGAATGGCTATACTGTTTTCCACAGAGGCTATACTATTTTATATTCCCCCTAGTAGTATACAAGGATTCCACTCTTTCCATGTCCTCACCAATACTGGTTATTTTCTGTTTTGTTTGTTTTTTTTTTTTATAGTAGCCATCCTAATGGGCATGAGGTGGTATCTCATTGTGGTTTTGATTTGTATTTCCCTAAAGATTAGTGAGACTGAGCATCTTTTAGTGTGCTTATTGGTCATTTGTATATCTTGTTTGGAGAAATCTCTATTCAAGTCCTTTGCCCATTGTTAAATTAGGTTTTTTTTTATTGTTGAGTTGTAGTAGTTCTTTATATATTCTAGAGGAACTTTTAAAGACATATTTAAGATTCACAATGTTTACAAATTTAACTTATTAGATTTCCCAGTGTCCTTTAATTAGAAATGTTTATTTGCTAGACAATTGAAATACTTAAAAAGAAAATAAAATATGAGATGCCTGGGTGGCTCAGTGGGCTACGTATCCAATTCTCGATTTTGACTTAGGTCATGATCTCATGGTTTGTGAGATTGAGCCATGTGTTAGGCTCTGCTAACAGCATAGAACCTGCTTGGGATTCTCTCTCTCCTCTCTCTGTCCTTCCCTCATTTGCAATCTCTCTCTCTCTTTCAAAATAAATAAACAAACATTTAAAAAAAGAAAGAAAAAATACATTTAACTTATGAAAACAATTATTAGCTAAGTTTGTAAATATCTTCAAATATTAATAAAGTCCCCTTTAATAGCGATTGTTAAAATTTGCCACATATAGAAATAGAATGAGATTTATGAGTTATTAAAAGCTTAAGGGACAATGAAATTTAAGTTTAAAAGTCAGATATTAATTTTTATTTTTTAAAATGTTTATTTTTGAGAAACAGAAGCAGAGTGAGAGTGGGGGAGGGGCAGAGAGAGGGAGACACAGAATCTGAAGCAGACTCCAGCAAAGAGCCTGACGCGTGGGTCGAACCCATGAATCCTGAGATCAGGATCTGAGCTGAAGTTGGAGGCTTTAACCCACTGAGCCACTCAGGCACCTCCAGATATTAATTTTTAAAAACAAGGTATACCTTCTTTTCTGTGCGCCAAATTCACAAAAGAGCCCAGAGAGGTTATGCAGCTTACCCTAGTGTATAGAGGGCCCCAAATTCATAGCTAAGGACAACTGCACTGCTACAATGCCTCAAAGAGCCTAGTCTTGTGCCACAATTCACTTTAACAATACTGCAGACAACAAAAACAAAGACGATGTTCCTAAATGCTGTCTACTTGTTTGACTTTCTCATCCTTCAAGTTCACCCAACAGAGACTGTACCTCTGTTGCATGCCTGTGCTAGAATGCCGAGATGAAGGGACCTGGTTCTTGTCTCCAAGGACTCACAGTCCTCAATGATAACTGTTCCCTAGGAAACCTGACATTCAGGAGTGAGACACAAGCTCCTCCCGCTGAGCAGCAACTTAACTGGTGCATGGTTGCTAGTCAGTGTGCGTCTGTGCACAATCAGTTCCTGACCAATCCTAGGGGGCCAGCAGTTCTCCCTCTGCCTCGGGTGTTTAGTGAGCCAGGACACGCGTCCTCTCCATCTGGGGAGCCAGCCAAACGTTGAATCAACACCTTCCCAGGTTTCTCGGTCTGCCACCAATTTAAGGAAATCCCAAGCATGACAAGTCCCAGCTTACAAAACAGATATAGTAGGCATCAAGAGGATTTGCTTTGTCTCACAGATTCCCTAAAGAGTGCGTTCAGCAAGAGTGTCCCTTATGCATTTAAATTCCGATTCTTTCTACACTTGAAATTCAGTTCCTACGAAATAGGAAGAGACCTGTGATGTGAAGGAGGGGAACCTGTGGTACTTCTGTACTTACCATCTGAGACAGTCCCACAAGCCTTGGCAACCTGCCTCAGCTCCTGGATCAAGCCCTGGAAGCAGTCCTTACAGAGCAAATGCTGGCAGGGTAGGAGCTGGGCACCCACAGCCTGCAGGTTCTGTCGGCACAATGAGCAGGTCAGTACCCCGGGCTCCATCTGACCACTCCTGTGTTTCTGGCCAACTAGTGGCTGCCCCATGAAGCTCATACCCATATCTGAGCCCATGCCCGTGCCCGGGACCGGGGCTCTTGCAATGACCTCCTTCGGTGTGAAGCAGCGTGTGGAGTGAGCAAACTCCACTGCCTGTAAGTGAAGCACGAAGCAGAGCGATTAATTTCTCTGGGGTTGGGGATGTTCCTGGACAGGCTAGAGAAGACTCAGAGAACTGGAGGTTCGTGCCGTGAAACCTGCAGAGCTCAGCCCCAAACTCTCACTTGAGCCCAAAGAGAGAGTCCAGCATCTCCACTGTGGAAAGCAAAGCCTGGAGCTTTGAGCTCCAAGCTTGAGCTAAGATTTTGGAAAAGGGAAGGAAATTTATTAAAAGTCAAGCTTATGCCAGGTGCTTTATCTCAAACCTCACAACTACTCTTGGAGATAGGCATTACGATACTTTCACAAATTCAATAAAACCATGAAGTACAGGCTGAGGAAACTGAGGCTCAGAGAGGTTGGGTAATTGCACAAAGACAGATGGTAAATAGCAAGGTTCAAGTTCAAAATTGACTTCACAGCCTTACTACTAAGTATTTCTCAAGTTGAGGTCCAACACACATATTTTCATGAGTTCTCTCTAGTATTTTTTTGATTAGTATTCATACTGATAAGAATTATTTAATGTATAAATTAATGTTCTGGTTCATCTACATATCCACCACAACAAGATTTTAGAGGCAGTGTTAAGAGTTTAGGATCTAATTCACAGCATATATTCAGTACTTTGCCTCAGGCTAATGGGAAGAGAAAGGGGCAGCCTTAATATGTACATGATGCATTCCTGCCACATCTCAATAACATTGTGGCATGTGGTGATGGATGTTTCATAGTGCTTGTAACAGATGAAGGAGGTGGGGAAATTAAGCCATCTGCATCCTGGCAAAAATTTGCCACACCTGGCCACACGGGGAACACCACATTTAAGCTGTAGTAGCAATTTAGTTTAGCAACACAACATCTGCAGATGAAATTGATATTGTTAATTTGACTGTTTTGGTTTTTTATAACTTGCAAACTGTATTCAGTTTTATGTACATCTTGTGTAAGGGCAAAAGAAGTGTACCTCATTTTATATTTGTGCCTACTTAAGAAAGAAACCAAATGGCATTTAATTCGCATCTGGAACTCTGGAGTTACGCAGATTTCACAGAACTTTCATTTCAGTCCATAGTCTTTGGGAGCCAAACCCATTAACAATGAAGAGTGATGGGGCTGGGAGAGGCCAGGCTGCTTGGAGGCCCAGCAAAATGCCACTAAATAAAATAACGGATGGACTTTCACCTCTAATTCATTCTGGGGCTCTAAGAATAGTTATTTCCCAGAGGGCAGCATAGTAGCACTGGTGAGGTAAGGCAATCTGTCTTAGAAGGTTTAAGTGTGGCTGAGTGTATTTTGTTAGACTTTGAAAATATCAGACTTAATCATTCAGGACCCCAAAGAGATTTTATTTATGTGGGTTATATCTGCTACTATTTACCATATTATAAATGAAAACTGAGATACTTTGAACATACTAATTCATTCAAAAACATTAAACGTATTACATGTCAACACAAATAACATACTTTTTAAGGAAAAAAACAATTTTAAAAAGTAAATTTAGGGAGAAGAATGACATTGTTTTTCCTTTTTGCAAATCTCATTAATGTCTGTCTTAATAGAAGCCAGCTGGATTCCTGTACCTGCTTCTGTGGCCCATCTGCTATATGTTGTTCTGTTTACAGTGGATGAAGAAAAGCCAGCCTCGCAGGGCTGTACAGTTGGAAAAGATAAGAATACTTACAATAGCCTCATCAGGAAATAGTGGACATTCTGTGAAACTACAACAAGTGGTACTTTCTTAAAGGTTAGTTGTAATGTGGAATCTGAAACTACCTCAGTGAACTTTTCTTACCCTGTGACATGAAAACCCACTGGTCTGTCTTGCACTGTGAACTGTCATTTTATCTAGGCATCATTTTAGACTTTGTCATTTGGAAAACATCAGTCGAATGACTTATGTAGCTGCTTCAAAATTTTTAATGTTTATTTTTGAGAGAGCGCGGGTGCGCGAGACAGCGCATGAGTGGGGGAGGAGCACAGAGAAGAGACACAGAATCCGAAGCAGGCTCCAAGCTCTGAGCTGTCAGCACAGAGCCCAACACAGAGCTCGAACTCACAAACTGTGAGATCATGACCTGAGCTGAAGTCGGACACTTAACCGACTGACCCACCCAGGCGCCCCTATAGATGCTTCAAACACTGACGTTTCAGTATACAATAACAAAACATCACACTCTTAAACATCACCTCCAGTCTCATTTTAAAATTCTCTCTTAGGAAGATGTGAAATTCACGGAGGCAGCTACGCCTTTACCAGAATTCTCATTTTTGTTGAAAGCTCTAGTTTTATCATTGGCAACAAATACCATCAGGTTTTTTTCCCCTTGAAATGACAGGCTTACTTCATTTTTGAGAACGTATGTGCCATATTCCCAAGCCTGAATAACCAGTTTGTCTGTCAGCTCTTCTTTCAAGTAAAACTGGTGTCCTAGCAAAAAAAAAAAAAAAAAAAACAGGTTAGGTCAGCTTGCAACTCAAGAAATAGCACAAGTGCAGTTACTCACTTTGAGAAGTAGAAATGCTTTATGCATGCTTCCAGCTTCTTCACAAAGAATATTAAAATTATGTATATTTAAGGACTGGAATTTAACAAAATATTGCCTGCCTCATCATGGACATTCCTAAGTGAAACAGGCATTCTCCCTTCTCTTCCTGTCCTTTCCCTTTCCCTGCAAATGCCTAGCAGTGAAGAATACAATGACTTCTACCAGCACATCCACCATGTAAAAGCACATGTGGCTTTTTACACATCATCTTTGGCATTTGCTTTGGCACCACCAGTACTAGTGCCAATCTAGTGAAAAAGGCAAATAACATCCTGTAGTATTATGAAAATGGTTTCGACTCTGTGGAAACTTGTGATCCTGTGGACACTTGTGAAAGAGTCTCAGCGACAACCCCCATCCCCACCCTACCCCTGCTCCCCGCCATAGGTCTACAGACTATACTTTGAGAACTGCTGCATTGGGCTTTAAATGACAACTCTGGGGGAAGGGGGGTGCCTGGGTGGCTCAGTCAGTTAAGTGTCCAAGTCTTGATTTGGGCTCAGGTCATGATCTCATGCATACATGAGATTGCCCTGTGTGGGGCTCTATGCTGATGCTGCAGAGCCTGTTTGAGATTCTCTTTCTCCCTTTCTCTCTTTATCTTCCCTGTTCACGCTCTCTCTCTCAAAATAAACAAACATACATACATAACAACCCTGGGGATTCAAGGAGGTGACATGGCTTTCCAACACCAGTGGACACTGCTCAGGGTAAGAATATAAATAAATATTTCATTTCTATCTTAGAAGAGCAACTGAAGTAACTCTATGAGGGTACAGGTTAAATTAAGAGCACAACCAAACCAGAGTCTCTGATTTGAGGGTAAGGGGGGACACTCAAATGACCTCTCTTCTATCCCCTTCCTCTGGCAGCTTTTCACCATGTCTTAGCTCTTCCCTCTCCTTCCTACCTCCTTTGACCTAGGAAAAGGGATAGAGTGTGGCAGAATGTACTTAAGCCAGGGGTAGCAGGCATAGAAATAGTGAAGTGCTCCACTCAAAGGATGCAGGTCCAGTGTTGCCGAATCTTAGTTTTTCAAAATGCCAGAAATCCAATTTTTACTTAAACTCTGAAACGTTGGCAACTAATTACAATTTAAAAACATGAAAACTGCATTAGTCAAACAAAATATACCAGTAATCAGCCTGTGATGTCTGCTCTAAGTCACGGAACCAGGAAACTAGGACTAAATGAAACATCATGGGAAAGCCTGGAAGGACAGAAAACCTCACATATAACTTTACTTTGCTTACAAATCACCTCCTTTTAACACCTCACAACCTGATCTGAGGGTTTCTGTAGCTTTGCCAAGGAATGGAAGAGCAAGTCATTCCATGCCACACTGGGGGTAAGTATTTCAAAGACTGTTTGCATGGGTAGTACAGAGCAAATGATCATCAAAACAAGACTCAGTTCAGGGGGAAATGAAGAGAGAGACACACTAGGTAATGAGAGAACACCCACTCAATACTAGACTGTTTGAACGTGATATGTTTGATCTGTTTACTTGTTTACTGCCTGTTTTAGACATGCTCCTAGAACAGAACTTGGTCTTTCTTGTTTACCACTGTCCCTGCTCCTCACTGCCTGGCACGTACATATAGTGTCTAAACACAGTATATGCTCAATAAATATTTCTAAAATGAACAAATGAATCTTAGTATTTTTCAGGATACAAATAAGAAAACTAAGATCCAAAGACAATATGTTGTTTGTTCAATACCATTCAGCTAGTAGAAACAGAGGTGGAGGGTGCCTGGGTGGCTCAGTTGGTTGAGCATAGAACTCTGGATTTCGGCTCAGGTCATGATGTAGTGGTTGTTGGTTTCAAGCCCCACACCAGGCTCTATACACTGACAGTGTGGAGCCTGCTTGGGATTCTCTCTCTCTCTCTCTCTCTCTCTCTGCCCTCTCTCTCTCTGTCCCTCTCCTGCGCTCTCTTCTCTCTCTCTCTCTCTCTCTCAGTAGATAAACTAAAAAATAGGTGTAGGAAATGAACCCAACTTCTATGTTCTTTCTGCTGATTTTATCATCTAAAATTAAATTAAAATCCAAACATTTAAGCTCTTCCTTGCTATTGGATAAACTGTCCTCCAAGATCCTAGAATTCCTCTCTTCACATTTTGCTATTCTGAGTTTAATGGCAGTCAGGTTTTCCACTCTAGCTTGCAACAAACAAAGCTTCTAGGAATGCATTCTCCATGTAGTACAATGAGATTTTTAAAAAATCTATTCAACACAGTTAGGAAAGACTCCTGGAAATTCCTAATCTTCCAATTAGATTATTTTTACTTTATTTTTACCCTGTGGTCCTATGGATTTTCCTCTAAATACCACATTGTCATGTGTCAAAAACTACTCATAAAGGCAAACAACAACAACAAAACCCTGAGCCTGGTATAGCTGAAAGTGGTAACTATACATGCTGCTGGTGCATAAATTGGTACAATCCATTTGGGGAAAAGAAACAGCATAAAATGAATCATAAAAATGTTCATATCCTATAATACAGCAATCTCACTCCTGGGAATTTACCCTAGACAAGCTATTCAATAGAAGAAGAAAAACCACATATACACAAATGTCCATTGCATCACTATCTCTAACAGCAAAGAACACAATAGGAACAACAACCAAAAAACAAAACAAAACAAAACAAAAAACAAAAAAACCCCACAGAATACAGGAGGAAATGGCACAGTAAATTATAGTATATGCTGAAAATAAATTGGTCTTAAGATGTTAAAAATAATAATCATGAAGGCCGGGTAGCGATACAGAAAAATGTCATGGTATTAAATGAAAAGCAGAATACAAAAGGATTTATATGCTATGATCATCCGCTCTGTACATAGTTATGTCTCCAGGTAGATAAGAGCTGAAAGGTAACATTCAGACATAAAAACAGCATTATAAAGTGTTATGATTTGAGATGTTTATACTTACATTTTTTAAAGATTTTCTTTAATGTTGTACTGGATTTTCTATTACATGCTATTTTTAAAATCCTTTCTGAAATACATTAGGATTTCTGAGTTTTTCTAGAACTCTCACTTAAAAAGAACAGAAACCCTACAGTGCCTGGGTAGCTCAGTCAGTTGCACGTCTGACTTCGGCTCAGGTCATGATCTCACAGCTTGTGAGTTCGAGCCCTTGCGTTGGGCTCTGTGCTGACAACTCAGAGCCTGGAGCTGCTTCAGATTCTGTGTCTGTCTGTCTCTCTGTCCCTCCCCTGCTTGCACTCTGTCTCTCAAAAATAAACAAAAAAAAATTTTTTAAATAAGAAACCCTGGCTCTTTCCATCTTAAATTAGCTATCTTCTACTTGAAAAACGAAAGCAACATAATCTTTCCAAATGTCCAAACCTAAAGATGAAAAGAAGACAGGTTGGATCCATTCACGCTGTTGTTGCTACCTGAAGGACTGCTAAGGAACTCAAGAACCCTGAGAGGAGAGGAAGAAAATGGACCACCAGAGCCCTCTTCAGGGTGGGGTATGTTCATAAGGTTCCCTGGAGAAAGGTGTGTGGTACCGAAAAGGTAGCATTTACCTACCTCACCAGGCTGCTGCCTGGCTACCTCTCCCTTCTGCTCATTTCACAGATATTTTCTGAGGCCCTGACCCTCTGGGGGAGCCCATATGCATGAGATGTCACAAGGCCACACTCCACTTCAGAAGAGATGTCACAGAGAAGCAGGCCTCTCAGAGGTCATGTCTCAGGTTCATGCTCCTTGTGCGTGGCGGAGAGGGACAGGTCGCCTAATGCCTAATGTCCAGATGCTACTCCACTTTGCAGATATGGTACTTGCTCTCTCAGAGCTGGTCGCCCTAGGGAAACTGACCCACACTGACAAACCACACATGAGCCTTATGTTAAAGCTATATGATTGCCTTAGGAATGAAAGGGAACCTGCTAGAAACTAGATCTAGACAATCACCCAGGTCATTCCCTCTACCTTGGTGATCAAACCACCAATGAGAAGAATGTTCGGTGAACACAGAGTGCTGGTCTACTTGGAGAATTTCCATTCAGATGAATGGCCGAAGGGATAGAATGTAGCTCCTCTATAACCACAGAACCTGGCAAAACTATCCAGAAGCAGTACCCATTACCCAGAACCCAACCTCTACCCCCTGGACAGTATTTGTCCTCACTCTAGACCCTCTTCACAAGACACTGGATGGTTATCCTTCATTCCTAAAGCTTTGCCCAGCTTACCTCCATTCACAGACCATGTTCCCAAGGGTAGTTTCCAGGTAGCTCAGTTCATCCCTGTGTACTTACTGGCCAGCTTCAATGTCAAGTACAGGGTGATCTCTTTTTAGACTTGGCCCCTGACTCTCAAGACCCCTCTTTTTGTTGACCACAGGCAGTATGTGATTGAGGACTGAAGGAGTGATGAACACCATAACACTGTGAGGTCATAGAGGGAGTGGTCACTGAGGTAAAAGCAGATCTGGAAAGATAAGACTAAAGGCTAGGTAGGCCCAGGCCCTATATCTTGGCAGCTCTGTAGCCTCTGATAAGTCACTCAACCTTCTGTGCCTCAATTCTTTCATTCTCGTTCATAAAATGGGGCTGGTAGTGTTAACCTCTCAGGCAGAAGCAATTTGTAAACTGCAAGGTGTATTTGGCTATTATCACTCTGTACTGGAGTGTTCTGGGAAGAAGCAGAATATAAGGTTGGCCTTAAAGTTTGAGAGAGATTCAGGATATCTGTTCAGGAATAAGATGAGCACTATAGGCATGAGAAATGGTACCAGCACAGGCCAAAAGGTAGAAGGGATGTACCGAGTTTGGCTACAGTAGAAAGCTGGTATAAGAGGAAAAGCTGAGGTTGATTTGGAAAGGCACATGGGCCGTAGTCTGTTGGTAATAGGGAGCTATACAACTTTTTGATCAAGAAGTTGAAAGGATCAAAGTTACGTTTTGGGAAGATTAACCTGGCAGAGGTGTGAAGAGCAATTTCATTGAAGTAGTGTGGCTGAGGGCTAGATTGCAGTGGATTAAACAATGAATGGGAAATGCACAGAATTCATAGACTTCACTTTGGGGAGTTTGACTGAAAAGGAAAAAGCCAGGGTAGTAGGTAGAAGACAGTTCAGGGAGAACTTAGGATATTTTCGCTAAAATGCATTTTAGCTGACAGGAACAAGGCAGAGAAAATAAATAATTACACACACAGAGTAATTGAAAGAATGGGATTTTGAACACTGGTTGAGATTTGAGAGATGGCTCTTCCACTTAGTGAAGACAGGGAAGTGAGAGTAGTTACATTCGGTCACTAATTTGTTGAACATGTACTATATGCCAGGAACTGGGAGTACACGGATAAAAGAAAATATTCCTGAGCCATTAAGGAATTTGGCCTAGTACGGAAGACAAATGTGGATCAAG
Source organism: Crocuta crocuta (assembly GCF_008692635.1). Lineage (NCBI taxonomy): Eukaryota > Metazoa > Chordata > Mammalia > Carnivora > Hyaenidae > Crocuta > Crocuta crocuta. The sequence goes on along the minus strand of NW_027530670.1, from coordinate 1,594,402 downwards.
AATTATATAAGAGCTATGTACTAGATTGTGGGAGGGCACGAGTGGGGAAAGTAAGCAACAATGACCGAATGGGTCTGAGAAGTTTCACAGGAAAAGAGACACTTGCATTGGGTCGAGATTGAGCAGGGATTCTCTAGTCCAGGAGAGGGGTCACGGCCATGTCAAGTAGGTTCTCGTGAAAATTAAAATAGGGTGGTTAGAAAAATTATTTAGAGTCTGGATAAAAAGGACCATAAAGCAACCAGGTATATAGGTTCCTGAAGTATATCAGATTGTTCAAACTGTGGCGGCCCAGATGATAGCACAAAGGCAAAGGAGGAAGATCGATCGCCTCTCTGGAGTGTGGGTCAGCAGGTGCCGGTGGGTGGTGGAGACGTCTAGTCAAAGACTCCAAAGGGAGTAGAGCGAGACACCAGGTAAGCACACTGAGGATCAAATAGCGCCTCGCGAATTCTCACTGAGGCTGGGAGACAAGACAGCAACCACTACCGCCAGGGCCGCGCAGACCACAAGAACAGACCGGTGCGCGCCCGACGACTCAGAACTGCGGCGTCTGACAGGTACGGAGGCCAAGGCGGATTCCAGGGCCAAGGCGCCGCGGCCGCGTGCACCACACAGCGCCTCAAGCGCCGAATTCTGCGAAAGCTCTCAGCCTCAGAGCCTGAGCGAAGGAACGTTACGACCAACACGAGTCCCAGACGTCAGAGCCACGGGCATTTCGTGGGGAGAGCCAGGAAACCCAGCCGAAAGAGGCGGACGCCATCCTTGTAGTCACGCGAGATCCGCGAGACCCAAGAGGCCCCGCCCAAGGCCGGGCCTCCCTGGCCGGAAGTGAGTCTCATTGGCTCCGCCTCCATTTTCAGTACCTCGCGAGATTTCGCAAAGGCCTCCCTCTTTCTTCTGGGTCGCGGACATGGTAGGTGCTTATTTTCGTGCCTCTCCGTCGTTGCTGGTGTAGGCCGCGAGCTGTACTCGCGTTGCACCCCAACCACCTATCCCTGACCCTTCGGCTCTGTCTCCCAGGCCGCGTTTGGCGGGCCTCAGCGCAGGGTGCCCGGCAGGGGCCCGGGACCTTGGGGCCGCGTGCTCTGCTCGGAGTTAGGATCTCTGAGACACGCTGGCCGGTGAGCTCAGGCGCCGCCCTAATGAGGCCGCTTGTCTCCAGGCCAGTTCGTAATCTCAACTTTTGAATGTGTCACAAAGCAGATTATTAATTTCCCAGGCCTACACATCCCTTTCAGACCGGCAAGTTCGCCCCGTGCCACCTCCCTTTGCGTTAATACGAAGCACCTTTTTCCATACAGCCTTCCAGATTGAGGAAGACCCGGAAACTTCGGGGCCACGTGAGCCATGGTCACGGCCGTATCGGTAAGTGCCGGCATCCCATCTTGGTCGGTTTTGAACTCTCCCTGCCGGGTGCTTGCCTAGCCAGGAAGTCGGTAGCGTAGAAGTGGGTTAGATTTCTGTGGCCAATCGGATGGAATTTGAATGTTAGCTCTTGATTTTTTTTCTGAGAATTCTCTACAGTACTTGACTTTCAAAGAATTTAACATCAGTCGGAGGAATGAATGAAAACTGGGGCAAAGTGTTTAATTAAATTGAAGGTATGCAGCACTGTGGGTGGAACACTGCATAGAGATGCTTCACCAGGAGTCCTGAAGAATTAGCAATGCTTAGAGAGGTATTGTAGAGTGGCAACAAGATAAGTAGAGATGGGGAAGTGTGGGGAAATGCTTTGGGGAGAAGATTGAAAGGCTGGTGAAGGCTATGTTAACTGTAACTTCGTGTTTTTGCAGGGAAGCACCGGAAGCACCCAGGGGGTCGGGGTAATGCTGGTGGCATGCATCACCACAGGATCAACTTTGACAAATAGTGAGTGCTTCTTGGCTTGCACGTTCACTTGCACTCGCAGTTTGCAGTTAGTGGGAAACAAGTCTCTTGCCACTCAAAAGCCTTGTCGGTTGCTGGCTTTTATCTTTTACCAAGTTAACATTTGATGTGGACTGAGAACTTGTCGAGGCTAGAGTCACGCTTGGGTATCAGCTATTGCCTTAGTGTGCTAGAGTCCTCGAAGAGTAATTGCTGACCTTATTCACTGGCTGTGACCCTTATGGCATAGTCAGTCACCGGGTTAGTGACATGCATCAGATTAATCTATACCCAGATTCACTTATGCCCCCAAATTTGCTTAGAAAATCTCTATTCTAAGAATGTGTTGATTTTCCATAAAATGCTGTCAAGTGAGCTGGAAGACCTCTAATCTTGGCACTGCCTCTGACTTTCTCAGTGACCTGTTCCATGAAATAAGGGTAGTCTTTTACTCCTGAACGTCTTTAAAGATTTGTTTTAATTTCAGCAATGAATGGGTTACCTGCTATGTCACTATAATCCACCAGTGAACAGTTTACACTATAAGTGAGGGAGATGGACAATGAGGATGGTGAACATCACTTCTTAAATGAAGTGAGGTCATGAAAGTGATTGTCTTTTCTTCCCAGCCATCCAGGTTACTTTGGAAAAGTTGGTATGAGGCATTACCACTTAAAAAGGAACCAGAGCTTCTGCCCAACTGTCAACCTTGATAAACTGTGGACCTTGGTCAGTGAGCAGACACGGGTAAATGCTGCCAAAAACAAGACTGGAGCTGCTCCTATCATTGATGTGGTGCGATCGGTGAGTGAATATTTGTTACCTTTATATAATCCTTGCCTCTCAGAATTCTCGGTAATCTAATCTCCTTGATCTCCTACCTAGAATCCATACCCAGTTACCTACAAGGCTGTTCCGCTTTAAAAAAAAAAAAAAAGTTTATTATTTTGAGAGCAAGAGACTACTTGCATACAGGAGTAGAGAGGGACAGAATTTCAAGCAGGGTCTGCATTGTCAGCACAGAGCCTGATGCAGTGCTTATTCCCACGAACCATGAGATCGTGATCTAAGCCAAAATCAAGAGTTGGACATGGGCAACTCACCAAAATTGAGCTCCATTGTGATTCAAGCAAAACATTGGAAGAATGATAATCTTTCCAGTCCCTCATTCATTCAAGTACTTGTTCTTGAATGTTTAAGGATCTACATTATTTGAAGAGATTTCCCATCACACCCCAAAACACTGATGACAAAGCATTTTTCTGTATCTTTTGGAAGTTTGGTCTTTGTGTCAGCTTTACCTCCCATGGGTGTGGAGGTAGTCTTAAACTCTGAGGGGGCTTTCGGTTAATTTTGCAATCCCTTTGCCCAGCCTGTTTGAGCAATTTTCATGGTCAGGACTTCTTGGAATATTGCTGGGAATGTGGTTTTCTCTTTTTTTTAAAATCAGGTAGTAATTGAATAGGAGAGGGGGTTTGTGCTTTGCCTGAGGCTAGAGTCACATCCTGACATATCTCTTGTCCTGGTGTGCTAGAGTCCTCAGAGAGAATCTGCTGGTCTTGATTTCACTGGCGAGGGTAGTCTGTGCCCCTGGTAGTGCCCAGATCAGAAACATGCCCTCCCAGTTCCTAGATGGAGTAGATTGGCAGACATCTTTCTTTATACCTGTCAGGGAGTTGGTACCTGCAGTGGTGTATGTTACAGACTCTTTTTTCTATTTTTCTATTCCTCTAGGGCTACTACAAAGTTTTGGGAAAGGGAAAGCTTCCCAAACAGCCTGTCATCGTGAAGGCCAAATTCTTCAGTAGAAGAGCTGAGGAGAAGATTAAGGGTGTTGGGGGAGCCTGTGTCCTGGTAGCTTGAAGCCACATGGAGGGAGGTTCATTAAATACTAAAAGTGCTTTTCTCTTCTGGTGTGGGTGTAAGTTCTTTAGCACTCCTACTTCTCTATCTGTACATTTGAAAGCCACCTAACAGATTGCAGGAGTAAGGGTACGAGGGCCTGAGCTCCTTTGCCAACTCCCCTCAGAAAGTGTGCAAGAGATAGCAACACCTAAAAGGACTTGGGCCCATTACCTACCTTGAACATTTATAAAGTGAGAGTATTTGTCGATAGCATATTTGTGTATTTTAGAGTTGAAAGGCCTGTTTTTGCATTGTGTACTCTGAAAATAAGTGGGAGAATATACCCTTAACTGTTATGCATGGCTCAAAGCGGGGAGATTCAGGGTTTTTTTTTGTTGTGGGGGATTGTTTAAGTAAGCTGTACACTCCATATGGGGCTTGAACTCGTAACCAACCCAGAGATCGATTTGCATTCTCTACTGACTGAACCAGCCAGGTACCCCGAAAGGGGAAGACTCAGTTTGATAGGGCACATTTTAAATAGTGGACAGCATGATAGGATTGAAACAATTGTAATTCCTGAAAATAAAGTTTTTCTTCCTTGGTTCCCTCATCTTGTACCACACTTTTCTAGTCATAACCGAAATCTTGAGATGGGGCCCAGCAATCTGAATGTTAAGTGCACCAGGGTCTTAGTGTCTTTTGGAGGACCTATAAAATGGAAGTTGAGACCATGGGTTTAAACAAGTTGTAGTTGATCAGAGTATTTAATGTTTAATTGATTCCAACTAAACACTGAGGATCCAAAGATGCATAAATACAGGGTCTTAAGAGATTGAGATAAAGTTTGAGATTTCAGTCCAAACCAGAAGAGCTGTGTGTAACTTTGGTCCAATTTTCTCATCTTTAAAATTGAGGATTGTGTGGATTAAGTAAAATGGACGGCTTTTAGTAAACCTTTTTGACAATTATGGGAACAGACAAAAGCCCCTTGGTCTTAAGTCACGGCAAAATGATCCATGCAGAAGGACAAGCATACATACTTACAAATTTGGAAAAGTTAAGCAAGTGTTAGGTGGGCAATAAGCATTCTAGGGAGAATGTAAATTAGGGAGTGGGCTACGGTGGGAGAACTACGAAAATGGGAATGAGAAAACAAGGAGTAGGATTCAGAAAAGTCAGTGGACAGGAGTTGGTAGTGGGTGAATTGGGGTAGGGCTGACAGGAAAATGGTTGGGCCTGGACAGGTTGGGTTTAGTGGAAGATGGATGAAAATTAATTCCTTAGTAGCCAGCTTGCTTCTTAGAAATTCATCATTGGTACCATGTAGCATCACTGTCCACAAACAGGATGGGGTTCAGAAGTGGGGTAATAGATAAAATCCTGTATGGAGGTGTAGATGGACATCCTGAATGTCAAAGCCCCTCACCATTTTAAATTGAAGACCGTTGAGATACCAGACTGCACCTGGTCTGGGAAGGGCAGCGTGAGCTGCCTGGTTCCAGTTTGCTTAAGCATCTACAGCTAACAGGCTGGCAGATGCTTTGATTCTTTTGCAGGTGTTAATATTGCCAAGGAAGCGAAGTGACCAATGAAAAGCCATACCTTCATGTTCCAAATAAAGGGTGCAGACCTACAGTGATCATTTGGCTCGTTTGATGGCACCAAACGCAAGCAATCCTTATGTTGTAACTTTATATTGAATGCAAGGTGCCACTGCTGAGATGAGCATGTCCACGCAGAGAAAACAAAATGTTGGAACTGCCAAGCTTTGGGCCTGTCCTGTAGGCACAGAGGCCCCTCCTGCTAGGTCTCTGATGCAGAGTTAATGCCCTCCCACACTTGGGGAACAGAATTTTAGGAAGTAACCCTGTAACTCCTTAAATCATTTGTTTGCCCATCTCTTCAAATTGTTAAAAACGAGGTTACCTAGCACAAAAGGTTGACAGTTAAATTTTACATAAGCTTGAATTGCCAAGGAGGTAACTTGCGGCCTACGGTACATGGTGCTTTATATTTTTAGCCATACCTCGGGGCTGCAGCTATAACACACTTTGTTGGCAAGATCTGCCGCATAATTGGAAGAATTGGACCCCATTTTCAAAATGCTAAAATGAATATGGTTTTATTTCAAATAGGCGTATTCTTGATGGCTGGGCTAAGCGTCCACGTCCGTCTCCACTGGAAGGGAGGCTGCGGGGGTGGCGGCGGCNTGTGCCCGCCCTTGCGGGCCTACACCGCCATACCTCGGCGAAGCCACCACTAGACACCCACGCTAGGGAGCGCTACTCGCCTCAGTCCCTGAGAACTACTTCCGGAGGGTGTGAGGTTCTGGTTCCGGGGTCACGTTGACGTTTTTCGTTCCTACAGCCGGAAGCACGTTCGACGCCGGCTCGTCAGTGCTCAGCCAGTTCCGGCAGGGGGCGGGCTGTGTCGCGCGGCTGGGAGACTTTCCCCCTGCGAGGCGGGAGGTTTAACTGGGTCTCGGCGGGGAGGGGAGGCGGGCCTACCTTGCAGCGCTTCAGATCCTGCTTCTGCCTCGCTTAACACGTTAAATGGGGGAATTTCCAAACTTCTCAGAATTAGCTTCAGTTGTCAAAAAGATGAACGCCAGCTATGTTCAAGGCACTTTGGGTACCTGCTTGTACACACACGGGAATATTCTGGAAGAACATAAAACTGAGACGGCGTTTCCTTATGAACTTTGGGAGGTGACGGAGATGTAGGTTTTAGTAATTTGACTTTCTCGCTTAACCAGATGCATATTATTTTCATATTAAAAGGCAATATAAGTGGACAGAAAATAATCTGAAAGTTACCAATAACTTGCCAGTCCTGAAAAGTAACATTTTCTCTTGGTCTAGAGTTTTCATGACCTTTTAAGTGATACCCACCACCACCTGCACAGGCAAATAAACGTAAGATGTCTTGGAATGCATACTACCACATTATCTGGCCCAAGAGAAGAATTTTGTGTATCATCCTTAAAAGTGTTAAATCGTTATGCTTCATTCTGGCTCTTTTATTCCCACTTTAAGTATTTTTTAAAAATACTGTTTATGTATCTTTATAAATAAGTCATTTTGGGTATAAGGTAAGTTACAAGTCTACATGGGAAATAAAGGGTGTTATTTTTAACAAAAATATAACTCAGTTGTGATTAGAATCAGAATGATTTTCTTGGGTCTCTAATTCCACACGCCATTCGATGTGAGCCAGAGTTGGAATAATACTGTTTTCCAAGAGCACTCCTTCAAACTACTGCCCTTAAGAAGCCCACACTCCTCATTTTAAACACTACAGTTTACCAGGGCATGGTTACTTAGTAAAGAAAAATAAAAGCATTTAAAGATGTGATGGGGCAGCTTGCCCTGCTCTACCAGATTGATTAAGGAGAAAACCCTGGACCTTTCTTTTTCTTTTCTTTTTTTTTAATGTTTCATTTATTTCTGAGAAAGAGAGACCGACAGCCAGCCAGCCAACCAGATAGCGTGAGCAGGGGAGGGGCAGAGAGAGAGAGGGAGATAACAGAATCCGAAGCAGGCTCCAGGCTCTGAGATGTCAGCACAGAGCCGGCCGCGGAGCTCAAACCCAGGAACCGTGAGATCATGACCTGAGCTGAAGTCGGAGGCTTAACCGACTGAGCCACCCAGGTGCCCCACCCTGGACCTTTCTTAACTACAGAATAGAGGGCTGGCACTCTTCTGGTAAAAGAGACAGCACTCTATTGCCCCTGAGCAATTGACCCAGAGATGTCAGAAAGGCACTATTTAAGGACACCTGTTGTCAATGGTGGCAATACCATCCTCTAGGGGGTGCCATTTGGAAGTAAATGAGGCAGTTTTTGTCATGAGGGGAAGCAACCAAGAATGGTGCTAGACGTCCTGCAACGTATGGGGTTGATTCCAAACAACAAAGAAAAATCTAATAAATATCCATTTTAAATATAATTAAAAAAATATTTTTTGCCCCAGTTTTCATATACTAATCAGCTTTCCAGGGTTCCAAATGCTGTTTAAGTCAATGGAAGTTCATACTGTTTTCTTCAGAATATTACCAAAAGTTGTTCAGCTCTCTTACTGCACACAGTAGAATGTTGAGTTGCTAATACCAAATCCTTTGTCTGCATGTGTAACTACTGCATTCACAGTAATTCTCTGTACAGGTGTGAGCATCTGACCTCACTGTGTATTCTAAGTACATCTGTGCATTTCGAAACTTAAATACATATTATAACAAAATACTTTCCTTTTATTTCTCCCCATTTACATTAAAGTTAAGATGTGTTTACGTAAGTTATATTACCTATCAATTTCATGTCAGGATAGTAAAGGGTGGAGTTAAGAGTATTTGCCATAGAAAAGTAGAGTGTTGGATGATGATAGGATTGAGAACCATCTGTTAGGGATCAAGAGACCATGTGAAACAGAACATGTAAAAAGTCCTGACCACTTTTTGTCAACCCCACACCAGACCCCTGGTCACACCCTCTTCTATGTTCCCCCAGAGATTTCTGTGTCTTGCCCATAGTACTCACCATATGGACCCTTGCAGCCCAACCAGAGGCATTATGTACCAGTACTGATTATCTGAATTAGGATGAGAGCTGTGGCCACCATAGGAGGAAGGAATCCTTCAGGTTAATCTTAGGTATCTTAAGATTTTAAAGATACAGGGGCACCTGGGTGGCTCAGTTGGTTAGGTGGCTGACTTTGGCTCAGGTAATGATCTCACAGTTTGTGGGTTCGAGCCCCATGTTGGGCTGTGTGCTGATAGCTAGCTCAGAGCCTGGAGCCTGCTTCAGATTCTGTGTTTCCCTCTCTCTGACCCTCCACTGCTCACACTGTCTCTCTCTCTCTCTCTCTCTCTCTCTCAGAAATTAAAAAATTTTTTTAAAGATTTTAAAGATACATGTTTCAAGTTTTATAAAAAAGCATTTATACCTATATATCATGTGATCTGATCACATCTTGAAGATTCTTTGAAGTCACATTAAAAAAGAGGGAGTAGAAGGAAAGGAGAAGGAGCATCTTTTGGAAACCATTATTATTATTATTTTATTATTAAAGAGACCACTTCTATGACTATCCTGAGGCCCAGGCTGGGTTAACAGTAATGACTCTGGACTACACTCGACTCTTGACTTTCTGTTTCAAGCACTGTTTCCCCTCTATACCTGGAAGATGCCAAAGCCAACTCTATAGGAGGCTTTTTCAGAGAAGACAACTTTGTCCTCCCAGAAGACAAACCTTCTACTTTGCTTTATGAGGCAGTTAGCAACCCCAAACCACAGACAGGTTGAGACCTGCGCAGGCATCAATGGAAACAGGGAGAAGGGAAGTCGGACAGGATTTCATCTCCTGTTTCAGTAGGCCAAAGTGGAAGGAGAGAAAAGCTCTACTCCTTGGTTCAAATCCTGCCAGACCCAAACCAAATTCTGGTGAAGAGAGTTCCAGCTGAATGCCTCATCTTGCAAATTTTCAAGGTCTCTACGAAGGCCTTGGTTGGGTAGAAAGCCTAAGCCACCCATATTTACCACCTTGTTTCTCTTCTTGCTTTTCCATGAAATGTAGCAGAACTTCCTCCATGCAAACCTTGGGTTCCAATGGGAAAAACTAGTCACAGAATGACAAAAGAGCTATAGGCAACGGGCCAGGGCTATGAACAAGCCTGTGTTCGCTTTTTCTGAGTTTCACCCCACCAATATCAGGATACTCAATCGTATCTTAAGGGCTTCATACTAAATAGGAAAGTGTAAGACTCACCGGACAGTGAAGCCAAAAGCACTGAGCATTCTTTGCATCAGTGGGGACATTTACAGAGAGTCTGAACAGTTGGGTTGTTGAAGAGGAAAGGTGAGCAAGAACAATGGCTAGGTATCTGCTAAGACCAGTCACACAGTTAAAGCTACAGAACTTGATTGCAGGGGAGGTAAGTGACTCACACTAAAGTTAAACTCTTAATGAGGTACTCAACTCCCTACATGATGGTGTTTCATTCCTGACTGGCCTAGCTCAGACCATCCCCAGGAGAAATAACTCTAGATAATGAAGCCAAGGAACACATAGGGCTCTGGGCCCAAACAACTGTACACTGTTTATTGAGAACACCCGTAGATGGTGGGAAGGAGGGATGCCCTGTACCGCATCATGGCCACCACAGACTGGGAGCTGGGCCCGGAGAGCACTGGCACAGCTGGGGGGTGGGGGGGGAGGCTTCCCATGACTCACTGACCATCACAAAGGTAGGAGGAACAAGAGAAGGCCAGACCTGAGAGCCTGGTACCATGCTGCAAATGGGGATTGATTGGCCTTTGCCTTTCAAAAACAGAGGGTTAGGGGAGGGGACTACTAGAAAAAAATAGAAACTCTAAGATTTAAAAAAAAAGCCCTCCTGTACAGAACAAGACAGCATCTGTTCTCCAGGGCCCAAGACTGGCAGCAGGGACCTCAGGCAGGCAGGCCAGGAGCCTCCAGGGGAAGATCAGTGGTTCGGCTGAGACAGTCAGCTGCACATTAATTGGCTAGTCGCCAGCACCCAGCCCCTTGGGAATATACAAATATTTACCAGATTCTCTTTGCTTGTTACAAAAAGAGATAAGAAAGCTTACAGCAGATTATTTACAAACAGTATCCTGGGATATCGTGAAGGCAGAGGTGGGCTGTCTTAGAGGGTGGGGTCTGTGGGGGCAGAGCAGCCACAGCGGCCCAGAGGGTCCCAAGCTGGCCCCCTCCACAGGCTCCAGGCTCTGCAAGGCACTGGACTCTTACTGGAAAGGGGGCTTAATTCTTCTTGTGGAGGAACTTCATTTTGTTGCCTGTGGGTCAGAGAGGGCAAGAGTGAGAAGGTTTCATTATCAGCTATTCCAACACCCCTAACCCTCTCAGTGGGAGATAGGATTAGAAAGACTGGATTTCAGCTGTGACAGATCGGATTCAGGGCAGTGAAAATATGCTAGAGCTCTAATTAGGGCACTGGTAGCAATCACTGTGGGGCTGTGGGCAAGCTATTTAGTTCTTTGGCCCCAATTTCCCTTTAAACTGAGACATTCTATGATTCCATGATTTAATTGGCTGAGCTCTTTGAACCTCGTGGAGGTTTTCAGAGAAGGACACTCTGGCACCTCGACTTCTGTCGACTCCTTTATGGCCTAAAGAAAAGCTCCCTGCCCTTGGCATCCTCATATTCACTCAGGAAGGAGTACACTGAAAATACCTGATTAATGAAGGGATCTCTGGTTTCTCCTGGTTCTGCACTTTGATAAATACTGTGCTAAATTCTCTTGGAGCACTGGGCTGGGAACCTCTTCACCAGGGGATCTCTTACTGTTCTGTTGACAGCCCCAATATAAATACCCAATGGCACTGGTTTAGGGTAATTTGGATACGGCCTTCTTGCTGAACACCCATCTCATCAGTGACCATGCTTCTTACCCAAACCTCGGAGAAACTTATTCATCCCACTCTGTTCAGTGTCTGGGAGTTCCTCTAAATACTGCTCCACTCGCTGCTCAAAGAGGCCTGGGAAGAGGAGGAACAGGGAGGAGAAGAGTCATTACAGGGAGGAAAGGTGAGGCCTACTGGAGGGAATCACGGGCACAGATCCCAAAATCGGAGAAATCAAGGATCTGCAATTATAATTTATGGCAGCATCTTATTAGAATCCAGACTGTTTCTTTGGAACCATAATTAATGACATCTCACTGTGCTCACTGCTGAAGCAAGAAGCCCTCAGTACCTTGGCTCCCGGTGCACACCCCTGGCCTGAGCTGTATTCCATAAGGCAAAGAGGCCATTCCTGATTTCAGAGCTGGGTACCTTCTCTAGTTCCTCTTATCTACCATGTTATTCCAAAAGATGTGTTAGACTAAATGGGCATTGTAGTGGACATAAGAAATAACAACCCCAAGGTTAGACAGAAAGATCTTGATGAGATTAAAAAAAAAAAAAAAGAAAAGAGCCTAGAGTGAGCAGAGCCTCTGAATGGCGCTGCCACCAACCTCAGAGAGAAAGCTAGCTCAATCTTCTTTAAGAGCTTTTCCAACCTATGATTCTTAGAACCCCCTAAATTGCTCAGTCTGGTCTTTTTCTCTGAATAAGAAGGGCNTTATATGGAAACCAACTTGACAATAAACTATTTATAAAAAAAATGAAGGGCATCTGAGGAGGGGGTGGGCAACCAATGGCACGCCACTCTCGGGCGGAGAGGAGTCCTACTCTCTAGCCACGTGGCTCCAGCCTCCACACAGCCTTGTGACAGAAGCTACTGGGGCAGGAGGAGAAGAGAGCTCCCTTGGCAGTTTTTATGAGAAGAAAGGAACATTAGGAGGACTGGCCCTAGCCGACACCCAAGAGTTTCCATCACAGTGCCTAGCTATTCAGCCTTGTAGTAGCAGAAAACTTAGAGAAGAGGGCTCATAGCCCCCATCCCCAAGCTCTTCTGGCCTTACCCTTTGCACGGCACTTTCTTAGCTCCCTGTCTTGGATGAAGCCAGCAAACATCTGAGACTCCATAAAAACCTCAAGAAAACGGCGGATGCTCTTGGAGGCCACAGACTTGCGGAAGGCCTCTCGCTGAAAGGCCCTCTCCCCCTTCTCACTCTGGGTCAGGAAGAGGGAGTAGTGCCCAACAGTCTCCACAAAGAACCGGATAAACACCTCTGACACCAGCCCATTGAGGGTATTACATTCTGGAAAAGAAAAGACAATCTTTGAGGTTCAGGTCAAGAATCTGTAATCTCCAACCTGCAACACCACCCTCTAGCTGGTGTTGTCTCCCTCTCTCCCAAGAGAACTTCCAGCCAGAACCACTTATCTATTCTTGCAACTTTATCTCTTGTGCTCCTGCTCATGTAACTAGCCCCTGAGCTGGAAGATCAGAAACTGTGGTCTGAACATGGAAGTTGGCAAATATTCACTGAGTGGGTAAGAGTGGAAATCAGAGACCAGAGGATCACTTTCTCCACATCCCTGACCCTTGCTGGTTTTCCTGGCTTCATAAGAAGAGGAAGTTACCTCTGTCTCCTGCAGGGGCTCAAGGCAAGGCCCCAAAGGGAGGAATAACTAGTTTTCTGCCAGCAAAAAGAGTCCTGTGGTTGCTGTATCTCTTTGGGCTTTCCTTCTCAAACCTCCTGAGGTAGAGAAGAATTAGAAGGAAGAGGGTAGCTTTATAGTCTGGGCCTTGCTAGAAGTGCCCCCAATGTTGTTTATGTTTCCCTGACAAGACACCACAATACTTCTCTCCCCTTAGTCCCATTACTCCCTGAGCCCACTGATAAGTGGGGCTAGAGATTTCTAGGCTAGACTGAGACCATGGTCCTACACCCAAAGCCTCATCAACCAGTAGCGTCCGGTTGTGTAATCAGGTTACAGGTGTGTAATCCTGGTACTATGAGGCCCAGACCCAGAGGAGAGGGAGTCTGGGGCCAGAGCTGACTGTGCCCAGGGCAAGCCTCACTCACCATCATCGGAGTCGCTGTCAGAGTCCTGGGAGATCAGTTCGTTCTTTCTCTCTAGAGCCTGCTCCAGAGCCGCCTGTAACTTCCTCGGTAACAGCGTGTCCTCATCATCCATCTACAGGAGAAGGAAAATACACAGTGATCATAATCACAGCTGACATTGGCTGAGCACTTGCTATATGCTAGGCCCTGTTTGAAGAACTTAAATATATAATTTTATTCATTTCTCCCAAGAATCCTGATGCTATTATCAACCTCATTTTAGAATGAGAAGCTGAGCACAGAGAGAGATTAAGAAACTTGTCCAAGGTCACATGGGTAAAAAGTGGTGCAGCTGGTGGCATTCACTGCCCAGGACCAGCTAGGGGTTCCTCGCCCAGCTCCCTGATCTCTAGCTCCAAAGTGGGAAGCAGAACCAGCTCAGGACAGGGAAACTGGCCCAGCCTGTGTCTCAGTTAATGAGGCCAGGCTGTCCTTCCTGTTTCTGCAGTCTGGTTCCATGTCTGTCTGTACCTTGATGCCTTGTACCCAGGAGTCACCACTGTCAGTGGTGTGTAACAGACTGTACATTCCTGGAGGGTACACCAGTCAGCTATGCTCCTTAGTGGACGGCCAGACTAGCAAAGGCTTTTTGAAGCTGACATGAGGATTGCAAACCTTGACACTCCCTAGCATTTTCAGAGGCCTGGCCAAGATCATGCAGCTCAAAAGTGGCAGAGCCAGAGCTCAAGTGTTTGGACTTCCAGGCCATGCTCTTCACATACTTACACTCCTATCACACCAGATGATCCCAACCAGAAATGCAGATCCTGTTGGGCTCAAGACTTCTCAGGTCAGCTTCTCCCCACCTTTGTCTATTTCGTAAATATGGAACCCAGAGAGCTCAACAAACAGGCTATGCAAGTTAAGCAGTGTGTATAACAGCGCTGGGTGCTCTCCAGCTGGCCTCAAACAAGCGCCCACCTAGGGCAGGCCATATTCTGTGGTGTCCTGCTCTTACCTGTCGGATGAATCGGTCAGATCCCAGATTCACCATCAGTGCCTAAGAGAAAGAGTCATTAGTGGTAGTGATGCAAGGTATGAGTCGCTGCAATGCCCTCCCCAGGCCTCCAGACCTCCTGGATTCCCAGAGTCAGACAAACAGGAATAACTCCAGTCACGGACAGACCCCCCAGGGAAAAAGGATAAGAGCTGGGTAGAGGAGGCCCAGAAGCCACAAGAGATAAGTTCCCAGTGGTCTTCCTCCCTTCTTTTACCCCTCTGCCCCTCCCTCCTGGGAGTTTCTGTTCCTTCTGTCCCTTCTTTCCTCCACCCCTTGCCCAGCTGGCTCCCCAGATGGCCCACCTCCTCCACAGGCAGCTCCTTCAGTTTGGGAAGGGAACTGGAGAGCAGGCCAACCAGGAAGGGTGTGGGACAGCAGACGATGTCAATCATGGAGGCCGGAAGGACAGGAATGAAGGTGTGCTGCCAGGAGAAGGGGTAGAGCAAGGCCACCACGGCATGGGAGCAGCTGGAGAGGGTACTGGTAGATAGACAGAGACAAAAGCACCTGAACCCAGGCCCAGCACCTTCAGGGAAAGTGAGTTAGAGCCTGCTGTAGGCTCAAAACACTCTTTTATAGGTTAAACCTCCCAGTGCAATGAAAGTACTAATGGAGTTCATGTCTGGATCTGCCCTTGCAGGCTGGTGAAGACCCCACATTCCCACCGCTCAGGGCCTCAAGGACACTTGTACCACCCTCTTTTGGTCTCCACCTAGTAATAGCCATTAAGGTAGGCAACACTTGAACACACAAAGGACTCACATATATACCCCCAAGGGCCACGCTAACATACAGACAGGCCTAACCTAGTGAGGGAGCATCAGCTCAAGCCAGGGAGTACGAGGATAAGCCAAGCAAGAAGTGATCACAGATCACAGTGTGGAAGAACTGGAAGGCCCTCAGAGGTTGTCTTATCAATTCCACATTTTACAGCTGGGGCCACTGACAGGAAGAGTTGGTTTCGTAAGTGGCCAACCTAGGACACAACCAGTTGTCCCATGTCCCAGTCCAGTGTTGTTTGACTACTCTGCCTCTATCCTGACCTCTCTCTATTGCAAAAGGTGGTCTGACTGAGGACCACTGACCGAGGTTAAGTACCTGGAACTATTCCTTCCAAGCTGAGAAAAGTGTCCACTCCCATCTTTCCTCGCCTAACATCTCAGTGGGGCCATCCCTCTCTCAGCCTAGAGAGGGCTCCAGGCCTCTAGACCCAGCAGCACTGCAAGGCCGGCTATCAGAGTATAATGACCAGTGCGAGACAGGGAGGAAGAGCTGTAGGATGCTAGCTGGAAGGAAGTGTACATTCCCCACGTGTGTTGAGGGCCAGTGTGGGGCACTGGTAAACACAGGAGATGCACCTGGCTTGAATAGCCCATCTGTTGGCAAGAAAATCAAAGGCCCTCCCCTAGTCAGGGGCATGTTATAGATGAGAAGGCAGAGGCCTGCCGTCAAGTTCAGTTTTAAACCCGACTTTCCCACTCTGACCCACTGCCTCTATTGGTCCCACCTTTTAGACATAATAGGCCCTACTTGATCAGCTCCAGCAGGGATTCTCCCCCTTTCCTGACTAATACCCTTTCCTGACTAATGTAGGAGAACATGGCAGAAGCAAACCCCCTCTTCTAGAAGGACCTTTGGATGTTCACAAGTGTTTTGTCACCCAGTGCCTTGCCTGACCGTCCCGCTACCCTATGGCCACCTAAAATAGTTCTGGGCCTTGAGAAAGAGACCCAGGTGTCCTGGCTCTGACAGCCCTTCTCTTGGGGACAGCAGCTCCCCACACAGCGAGGATAGCCATCCAGAAAAGATGTAGAGAATGGCCGTCTCAGGGTGGAAGGACACACTGATCTCCACAATCCCCTCCAATGGGCCTGGGTCTTTGGAGGCAGAAGTTTTTGTATAATCTCCAGGGGTGATCACTGCAGAGCCTGTGTACATACATGGTGCATCCCTCCCATATACTCAGACATTAAAACTAGACCAGAGGAACAAAGGATTTGTGAACAACCTAAAATGTGAGCAATGGAACATGAGCTGGCTGGACTTACTGAGCCCTGACCCAGTTCAGGCCTGCATGCCATCACTGGACTGCCTACCCTGCCCCTCTCCAGGCAGAGGCAGACCCTGTGACATCTTTTCGAAGATCCAAGAGTGGCAGAACTTGAACGCTGAGCCAGGCAAAGAACAGAGCCTTGGGGTACTTTCCTTCCAGAATGGTGCAGGAATGTGCTCAGAGGCAGGGGCAGCCACAGGAAACAACAGCTCTATTCAGAGCCCTACTGGAGCTGGGCTATGGGTGGGGGTGGCAAAGAGGAAGCCCTGTCCTGAGTGAGGGAATGGAACCTTCAGGAAAAGAAACCTCAGGGACACCAAGCTCTGGCTAGAGCAGAGCCTCACAGCTGGGGAGCCAGCAGCGGCTTTGCTGATGGACAGTGAACTGGGTGGCAGAGAGGAAGCAGATAGGGGCCCCATGGAGCTGCCATACCTGGCTAGTGCCGGCTGCCGGGCTAGGTCCCTTCCTGAGGACCTGATGGCCCCACAAGATACACAGAACTGTGGGATACAGAAACACTGAGGCTGGGGCAGGAAGTGAGGGGCTGTTTTCATTTCTAAATTAAAGCTGGCCTTCTCTGCACATGTCAGCAGCCCTGGCATTTCCTCTTCCTCCTTCTCCTGGGCCAAGGGTGAGCCTGGCATCCTGCCCCAGTGCCCTGTGAGGGCATTCAGGAGTCCCTTTCTCCTGCTCCCCTCACACAGACAGGACAAAAGACTCCAGGGAGCCTGGGCCTACTGAGGACCAACCAGGAAGAGGATTTTCCTTTCTCCCTTCTCCTGTCGACACCTGGCATGTGGTATGGCACAAAGCAAGTAGGTTAATGAATGTCCCAATGACTGAATTAATTAATTAATTCTACTCCTCTCAAGAATCCACTTCTTCCTGTGATGGATTCTTTGACCAAAAAAATACACAATGTGTTGCCAAGATCTCATCCTTTCCCTACCTGTCCACTCCCCACATACAGTCTATGCTATAGTTTAAATGTCTGTGCCCNGATGGGCATGGAGGAGGGCACTTGTGGGAATGAGCACTGAGTGTTATGTGGAAACTAATTTGACAATAAACTATTTGTAAAAAAAATAAAAAAATAAAATTACTTACAATTTAAAAAAAAGAAAGAAAGAAAGAAAAAAAAAATGTCTGTGCCCAAAATTCCTATGTTGAAATCCAAAACCCAAATATGATAGTGTTAGGAGGTGGGGCCTTATGGGAGGTGCTCAGGTCATGAGGATGGGGCCCTCCCGAATGCGATGCGTGTCCTTATAAAACAGACCCGCAGAGCTCCCTCGCCCCTTCCACCACGTGAAGACACAGTGAGAAGGCACCAGCTGTGAACTCAGAAGTGGGTCCTCACCAGAACACAGCCGTGCTGGCGCCCTGATCTTGGACATCCAGCCTTTAGAACCAAGAATGACATTTCTGCTGTTTACAAGCCACCCAGTCTGGCATTTTGTAATAGCAGCCTGCATGGACTGAGACATTTTCTTTCAAATCTTGACTGCCTAGAAGAGCTCAGCTCCTTCCACAACACCCCTCCCATGGCCACAACTGGATCCTGGCATCTGGAACTCCTATACCTCTAAAATCATAAATGCCAACATTTCAGACCAAGACCTATGATCTATCCAGCTCTTTTCTTATTCACCCTAAACCAGCTGCTATGCCTCACAGGTACCTCCTGTCCCAGGACATCTTTTCCCTTTCCTAGTTTGCACAGCCTTCCTGCAACCCCCTCTCCTCCCCAGTGCCCTCAGTGCCTCACCTGTCCTCCACAAATCCCCAAGTGCCTGGCCCTGAGTCATGCCAATCAACTGCCCTCTGCAGGCGATGCCCTAACCGGTTCCTCCCTGGGGGGCTCAGCACTCCTCCTACTACCTCTAGTCAGTGCCCTTGCCCCTTGCTCACAGTGGCTTTGCCTAGGATTCGTCCCTCTTCTCACACTAAGCATCCCACCGAGACAGTGGAGGAAGTGCAGCCATCAGCCAGAAATCTTACTCTACCTTTTTCCATACAAATGTATTTGCATCTGCACACTTAGCTGGGGCAAAAGAACAAATGTCCCACCTCTTCCCTCAGGCCAAGCCCTCCGTTGGGTTCTCAATCCTGCCACACCAATACCACAGAAGCAGCATATACCAGGGCTCATAAATACATATCAGATTAATTAGTGGGCGTTCCTTCCCCCTCTTCTTCCCCTTGCCCTGCTGGGCCCTACCTGAGCTTATCTGCCACAAAAATGACCCGGCGCTCCAGCAGCAGCGAGGCAAAGATTCGGATGAGCTGGCGCACACTGAGGCAGGTAAAGAGGCACTCAAAGTCCACATGCTCCAGCCGGGAGTCCATGGGCCGCCGCAGCTCTAACACCTGCAGGAAAGTGAGGGGGAAAGTGGGTCCAGGCAGGCCAGGTGGGTGTCACTGCTGGGTCCTATACAAAGTGATGGGCTGGAGGTTTTTCTCCCCACCTTCCCTTTTCCAGGTCTCCAATCTACCCCACCACGCAGTAAGATCCAGTCTCCGTCTCCCCTCAGACCATAGTACTTAGGCACCTAGCCTCTGAGCACTGGGGCAAACTGGACCTTAGAGGAGGCTCTAGAAGGAAGGAGTTAATGGGCCATCCATCAGGCTCTCAGGAAAAGGAGGAGAGGTGACTATTTTTACAGATAAGGACAATGAGGGGACCACACAGCTTTATCTGTGGGGCACCCCCTGCCCCCTTGTCCATTTCCCCAAGCAAAGGTCTTGGCACCCATGCTGACCAGACCCCACAACCGATTGCTGCTCCCCAGGCTACAGGAAGAGCAGAATCTCCGTATCCCTGACTGCCATCTCTTGAAAGGCAATGCTAGTGTCCTTGTTGTCATGTCCTCTCCCTTTCCTGCTAGAATTTCCTTCCAGAGGTCATGTTTGTCCTACATTCTGGCCTCTATCTCTGTCAGCCTGTCTAATCTCTGTGCCAGGGACAAGGAAAACACAAGGAAAAGGCTGGCTACTCCACAACCGTGCCAGGAAGCAGGACTTTCTGTATCAGGGCCAGACCTAGCTGTCCTCCCTCCAGGGGGCTGCAAGGCCACTCCCAAGGTCACTGCTGTGGCACAGAAAGCCACCTCCCTGGGGGGATTCCTGAGGGTGAAGGGTAGCAATTGACCCTAGCTGTGAGAGCAGGCGGAACTGCTGACGCCCAGGCCATGCCAACACAGCTGTCACAGGGGCCTGCAGAGTCTCCTCAGTCTCTCAGCGCATGTGGGCAGCAAGGATGTGCAGGCCTCCTGATAAGCAGGGTGAAAAATGAATTTCCCCTTAGAGGCCCCTTAGTGCCCCCACATCATCTCATGTATTCCTCAAGGTCTAAGCAAGGGAAGTTCAAACGCCTAGCTCAGTACTCATCTCTCCAGGTCCCAGAGAAGCAGCAAAATGGGCACAAGTTGCCCTAGCGATGGGTGCACTCTATCTTTCCCACAGGATGGTGAACTGCCAGAAGGCCCAGTGAGGAGCACAACGCCACGCACACACACCCCACTTGCCTTGTCCCACCCCAGAAGTCACAGTGATGCTTCCCCACATCCCTCCACCCCCAAGAGCCTGTGCACAGTCTAGCAGGCTCTGCTCTGCAGCGTGGCCCCACACTCTGACTACCCCTGAGGTCCCTCCAGGGTGTGAGAATTCACAAAAGCAGCTGTAGGGCCTGGGCCTCCTCTCACTCACCCCTGCCCTCAAAGGTCACAGTCCAGTGAGGCTGACTGAGTCTAAACAGCCACAGCTGTGAAACTGGTGTCAGAACGGAGGAAGCTATGCTTCACATCTGCGCAGGGGCCGAGGGGGCCCAGAGGAAGGGTGAGACCCCAGCTGAGACAGGGAGGGGTCAGAGCCGTGGCTCAGAGCACAAGATACTTCACTTGGGCCGTCCAAGGAGAGAAGGGAAGAGTCTTCGAGGCAAAAGGAAGCAGGGTTCAGTGACAGTAAGCAATTCAAGTCAGAGTGCTGAGAAATGAGGCTGGTGAGAGGGCGGGGCCATCCCGAAGGGCTCCCAGGCAGGCTGCTGGGCTCTCCCATCAGAGCAGGGCCGGCCATCTTGCGCCAGTCCCCTCAAGAAGCCTAAAGTCCCTCCAAGCGAGGGTGAGAGAAAAGAGGCCAAGAGAAAGCCTTGAAATGGCATCCACGCTACCCACACTACCCGGTGTTTCTATAGTCAGACCCTGTCCCAGTCTGCAACAACTAAGTCACTTCTTATTCCCTCTCCTAGAACCCCCCCTCACTCTCAAATGACCTTCTTTTCCATTTTGAGAAAACTGAAGCCATCAGATGAGAATCCAAAATCTATGAGCTGTGGCCCTTCTCTGCCATCCCACAAGGAAGTGCCTATTTCTCCTAACAAAAGCCAGCCCCTCCCCAGATCCCATGACCCTGCCACCTCCTGGGCGAAAGGAGGTCCTCTCCCTCCCTGCTTCTCTCACCTCTGCCTCAGCTAAGCCATTCCCACCAGCCTCCAGACAACCAGCAAACTCTCCCCTTTCAACCATGGACTGCCCCTTCCCTAGTTCTCTTCACAACCAAGCCTCTTGAAGAGATGTCTTTGGAGGCTATTCCCACTTTCTCACCCCAATTCACTTCTCTACTCACTCCACTCAGGCGTCTGGGCCCCCTGTCCCCTCTCCACTGAAATACACTCTTGTCAAGGCATCTTGCCATTCCTCATCCTGACCTCACCTGCTCACCCCTTCCTTCTGGAGATGTCCCCTCCTTGGCTTCCAAGCCACGGCCTGCTATTCCTCCTGTCTTCTTACTCCTGAGGGCGGCTACTCCTCCACTGTGGGACCCCTAACTGTTGGAGTTCCCCAGGTCTGAGGAGGATCTTCTCTCGGGTGCCTCACAGGTATCTTAAACAACACATACAAGATCCACCTCCTCCTCTTCCTCTTCAGAGCCTGCTTCCCTACAGGCAGCACTCCATCAGCTACCCTGTCACTCAAGCCAGAAAGACGGGAGTTAGCCTTAAAATCTCCCTAACATTTACTCTTTATTTCCATTCAAACTGATGTAAAATACATCTCAATTCCACCTACTTCTCGTTTTTCTACCACCTTAATCCTAGCTACTATCATCTCTCACCTATAATACTATGCAGGAGCCTAGCTGGTCTCCCTGTTTTCATTCCAATCCATTATCTCCAAAGCAGCCAGAATGAGCTTCTAAAAAAATATCTCAGATCTTATAACCCTGCTTTAGATAAAATCCAAAATCCCTACCTTGGCCCAGCAGGCATACTGCGACATGGCCCTCGCTTCTTATCATGCCCTGCTCACTACCCTTTTGACCATCTTGGCCTGGTTTCAGTTCCTTGTCACTTTCCCAACATATGCCTTTGCAGGCACTGTTCCCTCTCCACCTGGAATCATCTTCCATCCACACCCTTTTCTTTCAGTCTCCTGCCTCTACTTCATTTAGCTGACCCTACTCACCTTAGTCACTTCTTCAGAGGAGGCCTTCCCTGGCCCCCCCAAACCTAAAGCAGATCTCTGTTACACACTGTCACTCCTGTGCTTACACTTGGCACTTAACACATTTAGAAACTGCCTATTTAAATGCAGGCGTATAGGAGCGCCTGGGTGGCTCAGTCGGTTAAGTGTCCGACTTCGGCTCAGGTCATGATCCCATGGTTCGTGGGTCCGAGCCCCACATTGGGCTCTGTGCTGACAGCTCAGATCCTGGGGCCTGTTTCAGATTCTGTATCTCCCTCTCTCTCTGATCCTCCCCTGCTCACACTGTCATTCTCTCTCAGAAATAAATAAAACATTAAAAAATTAAAAAAAAATAAATGCAGGCGTATGTATTTACCATTGGTCTCTTCCACTAGACTATGAACCCCACAAAGACAGAGCTGTGCCCCACGTCAACTTCATGACTGCTCCCAGATGTGGCATGATCCCTGACTATGAGAGAACACTATCAGGAAATACCTGATGAATGAATTAAAGGAGGGCAGGTGGAATGCAGTGGTGTCCAAGCAGGTCAGGGAAGGCCTCCTTGCAGCTGTAGGGAGTTGGGCCTCAATTACAGTTCTGTCATTCACTTCTCCAGTCCCCACTGATCAGGTGCACACACACGGTGAGCAAGGAAGGGGCTGTGCTCTGCCCCTCTCAGGGTAGCCTTGGCTCTGCAGGCCTTGCTCCAACCCACATCCATAGTGTGAAAGAAGGGGCAGCAGAAATCCCTACCTCATTGCCAGCACCTGGAAGAAACGTCTTCACTTTGATGGTCTTCCCTGGCGCAGGGAAGGGCGACTCCATGAGGCTTCTCATGAAGGGATAGACCAAGGCGGCGGAGATCCCACGCCGGCGCTCCACCTCATCGAGGACCTGTGCCACCACCAGCAGCCCAAAGAGGGTGTCAGGGCATTGCCCTTCCATACCTCTTGGACAGAGAAAAGGGTGGCCTGGCATCTGACCAGTTGGGGCCAAAAGCTGGGGGACCAGAGGACTGTCTCGCCAGCAGCTTTACACTCTACCCTTCCTGCTTTCCTTGGCACTCGATGACTGCTCTGCTCACTAACTCGTCTTTGCCTCACACCCAGGAGCTGGGCAAAGGAAACTCCATTTGAGAGTTGGGTCCCTGGGCATTTGGCTTCCCAAGGCCTCTGGCTCTGCCCATGGCCCAGGGAGGGCTATGACACGAGCCGACCACGCTGGTGCAGGAGCCGGGGAGATGCCAGCTGGCCAGCTGGAGAACCAGGCTTGGGAACAGGAAGGAGTCAGAGAGCCTGCTCTACTTGCTCTTGCATTCTCTTTCTCTTGCACCCGCTCACTCACACACACAGGTGGTTTTCTCATCTAAGCTGGCTGCTGATACTCCTAGGGGAGCCGTCCACTGGGGAAAAGGGGAGAGAAGTAAGCCAGAGCCCTCTTACCTTGGAAAACAAGCCGAAGCAGCCAAGGCGGCTGATGACACAGTATACCTCTGGCAGCCGAGGCCCTTTCCCACTTGGCTGGGTCGGAGAGGAGAGAGAGACAGATACAGAGAATGCATGATGACTACATCTGGCTCCTTTTCCTTGGGAACTAAAGACTAAGGACTGCTCTCCCCTAGTGGAAGACTCTAAGACCCCACTAAACCTCTACTCAACCAGGCCCTAGGTCTGGAAAGGCTGACACTCTTTGGGGGCAGGCTTCAGCCTCTGCTGGGTCTTCCAGCCCAAGCTGCCAGACTCCTGCCAAGTTCCTCCCAGAGGACACGGACAGAGGCTGGCAACGGATTAAGCAGTTTGGCAGAAGCTATAGGGTGATTCGTAGATTTATATCCCCAGAGGTCGGGAATCCAGAGGATGCAATGGTAATGAGAGGGACTGTGTACATTCTTAGGAGCAAGCCATGTAGTCCTCTGCAGCTCACAGGGGACATTCTGCAAAACATTCCTATTCTAGAGTCCCTTTTCCTCCCTTCCTTGATCCATCCCATTCTAGTAAGGCAAACTGAAAATAGATAAGGGCAGTAAGTAAAGTACTATTTATTGAATGTTTACCATATCTGAGTCCTGGGCTTGGTACATGACAAATACTGTGACTCAGACACTATCACCTGCATTTTATAGATGAGTAAATGGAGTTACAAAAATATTAAGCCACTGCCCAAGGGCATGCATCTAAAAGTCATGGAGCCGGGGACTCTCTTTTGGCCTCTCTTTTGGCCTTTGCTGTCTTATCTCTAAAGCATGCTGCCTTCTGACAGGGTGGAAGGGAAAGGGACACAAAGACACAATAGAGGTATGCTACAGAGCAGAGAACAAAGGACAAAGGAGACTGAAAAGGTGACTGGTTGGAGGAGATGTGCATCAAGAGCTCCCCAGGCCTGGAGCCCCCAAATGCAGGCAGGGGTGAGTCCACAGGAGTCTCCTTCTCCAGCCAGGGGCTGGCAGGGCTCTGTGGCTGCCTCTGGCTCAGAGGCCTGAGTGCCTGGCAAGGCTGAACAGGGAGGGAACAGAGCAGCAGGTGCTGGCCCCTCATGCAGGCTGCTAAGCAAATGCAGATGGGTCTATTTCAGTTTCCAAACCTGCTGGCCACACGTCACAGATCTAAAGAGAAGGCAGAATCTGTTTTTGTCCATATTAGGCCTGAAACTCACTCCTCTCTCTTTCCCTCTCCCCCGCCTCCCCTAAAGCCCCAAGTGATTAAATCAAGTATGTGGGATTTGGGTTAGAATCATTGTGTCCAATCTGCAGGAATGCCGAGCTAGTGCCAGCCCCCTTGGCAGGGGCCCAGCCCAGGCCCTCTCTGAGCACGCCAGGACAAACACGCTCTTCCCTGGGGGCAGCAGGCCCGCTGCAAGGGAGCGGCTCACTCCATCACTATTCCTGCAGAGGCAGCCTTCGGAATGTTCCTCTCCAGGCCCAGGTGAACCTGGGCATGCTGGCCTCTGCCTGGGTCCCCACCTGGCATCCATACTGCTCCACGTTCCCTTAGCCCCATTACTGGGCATTCAATATTCAAATATCCCTTGTCCCCAGTCTACCCTTTGGGGTGATCCAAGAGTATCAGACTTGGTGTTGAAGAACTTTGGGTCAATCTTGGCTGTCTCTAATTGGCAGTGTGACCCTGGGCAAGTCATTCCACCAGAGTCTCCATTTCTTAATCTATAAAACTGACATAATAATACCTCATGGACTATTATAAGTATCAAAAAAGATGACATACTTACAGCATCTAGCCTGGAACATAACAGGTCCTAAATAATAATTCATTCCCTTTGCTTTCTCTTCTACATTGAAAGTTCCACTCCCTCTACTAGGCTATCTAAAATTCCTAGAGGATTGGACTGGATTCATATCTAACTCATCTTCATGTGCCCTTAACATGTTTCCTGACCCTCAACAGGAGTATTGTACGTGTTTCAGAATGAACGAATGAATGGCCCAGAATCCATCTTTTGGGGTCCCTGCTATGTATATTAGCCTTGCCTCAGATCTTCTTCACCTGCCCCTGGACTGGCATCTAGTGGGTCCCTGTCCCACTAAGGCATGGGGACCCTGAAACATTGCTGACACCCCAAACCAACAACATCCCTAGTGAACTTCAGGGAGGACTGCAACAGGACTCTCTTTACCTTACCTCAGTCTACTTCCCAGAACTAACAGGAAGAGGATTGGGAAAGGGCTTCTCTCTATCTAGAATGGCTTATATTTTCAAAACCCTCCCTTTCCTCTGCATTCAAGGCATCACTCCCAGAATTCCAGAGAAGGTACCACTCTGTCCCTCCTCAGCCTCCAACACTCCCAGGCCACAGACAGGATGCCTCCTCACATCAGGCTGGCCAGTATGGGCATGAGGCAGGTTGTCCTCCACCCCTGTCTGATGCACACATATACTGCTGTGGCGATACGATCCTGCAATCTAGCATCAGCAATCAGAGCCCAGAAGCCCAAGGGAAATCAATGAGAAGAAAAAGTGTAGGAAAGTTAAAAACATATGACAGCCCAGTAGAAGGTGATTCGCTCTCTCCTTTTATTACAGATTATCTTAGATCCTGGGGGCTGATCAGAGGAGCCACTCTTAGCCCTGCCATCCCAGGAGTGCCTCATCCCTGTGAGTGTGTGAGACTGTGTGTGTGTGTGCTGGAGTGTCCTCATGGAGCATACGAAGAAGTAGAATGTAGGCTCTTATACAAGCTAGAGTTGAAGAAGGTGCGCGCATACACACACACACACACACACACACACACACACACACACTGTGGCCCAGCCCCCCAAGGACTGAATGGCCCTACTCACCAGTAAGCGCCTGCAGTAGCCAAAGCGTCTGCTGCCATCTTCCCCAGTCAGCATGAAAGAGAAAGTCTCACTGGAATAAGGAGGGGTCTGGCATCAGGGAAGGATCTGAGGACCCAGGAAATAGCACCCAAGAAGAGGGAATGCCCTCCCAGGGAGGGGGTAGAGGGCTAGGCTGCTGTAAGAGAGCAAGCTGGGACCCAGGTGTGCCCCATGCAGTTGCCCCTGCTATGGGGGTAAAGGAGACTCTGCCCCCTTCCTGACTCCAGCCAGACCAGGCCAGGCCTCACCTGCTATACTCTGACACAGGAAGCCAGTCCTTGGCATCAGGGAAACAAAACTGGGGAATGGCCTTGAGCCTCTCCTCTGCCTCCCGCATCTGCTTGGTGGGTCGATCCAGCTACGAGGAGAGGAATATGAGGAGAGATAGACAAGAGAAGGCATGCATCCTGGAGTGGGGGGGTGGGGGGGGGAGGAAGGGGGGGGATGGCTGAGAAGCATCTCCTCTCTGGAGAGCTCTAGATGGCATCCTACCAACTGGCATACTTCTGGTTCTCAGCAGTCCTGTCCCCATTCCCGATTCTTACAGCAAGGTCTGGGTGTGGGCTGAGTCATCATTTATTCATTCAATATGTGCCAAATGAGCGCTTTTCTGTGGCACCTGGCTCTGTGTCGTGCTCTGGGGCTACCAATGGAAAACAATGTGGGCAAGATCCCTGCCCCTGCACATTCTGGTCAGGAGGGTGAGACAACCGACAACAAAATTTCAGAGGGTGTTTATTTCAAAGGAAATAAACAGGGCGATAATACAGACAGAGCCAGGCAGGGAAAGGATATCTTAGGTATTTGGAAAGATCTCCTGGAGACGGTACTATATGGGCAGAGAATGAGGAATGAAAAAGAGCTGGCAGCCATGTGCAGAGATGAAGAAAGAACATTGCAGGCAGAGGCAGAGGGAAAGGAGGCCAGGTTGGCTGGCTGGTGATGGGCAGAGAAGGTATGGTTAAGAGAGAAGATAAGTGGGGGTGGGGAGGGACAGCTAATGGGTACAGGGTTTCTTTCTGGGGTGATAAGAATGTTCTAATTGTACAACTCTTAATATATTAAAAGTCACTGAATTTTTTACTTTAAATGGCTAAATTATACAGTATGTGAATTAGGTCTCAATAAAATGGTTAAAAAAAAACAAGAAATAAAATAGGTGAAGTACCTGGGGGCCCTTCCTCAGGCCCTTTGCCTTTCCTTATAAACCATTTGGATTTCATTCTAAGCATACTGGAAAGTGTTCTCTCCTCTCTCGGGCTCTGAACAAGTACTGACACAAACCCACACCCCTGAAGCCCTCTTCCCTGCTGGCTAGCAGGTCTACGTTCAGGGCTGTTGCACTGAGGGGAGTGGGTATGGCAGGAACAGGATCTCTCTTTCTCCACAGATGGGCCAGGAAGGCAGAAGGTGCTAGAGGAGTGGGTGGGAGGGGGCAAAGATGGCCTCACCTTGGGAAACTGGTAGGAGACTTCAGGGAGGTAGGTGTTTCGAGATGGCTTCTTCTTGAGGGACACCACCACAAAGTATTCAAAAAGCTCCCGCTCCTGCCACTCGAGCAGCTCCAGCTCCAGGGTCCGATAGCTGGGTGCACGCTTCAGCATTGACTGGATGTGCACCAGGCGCTGGGTGTGGGCTAGGGGCAGGTCACAGGTCAGGGGACAGGCAGGCTGAACCCTCTGAGACTCCACATCAGCCTCCCTCTCGGGCTCTGCCTCTGTAGACCACCTCTAAGTGCAGGACCCTGGTCTGAGGCCCTCTCCAGGCAGGTTTTGGGGGGAGAAGTGACAGGAGCAATGTATCTACACCTGCACAGAGGCCCTGCCCTGCTTCAGGGA
Organism: Crocuta crocuta; assembly: GCF_008692635.1. NCBI lineage: Eukaryota > Metazoa > Chordata > Mammalia > Carnivora > Hyaenidae > Crocuta > Crocuta crocuta. The sequence continues at coordinate 1,566,500 of NW_027530670.1, read as the reverse complement.
GCTACTACAGGAGCCTCTGGAGGCTGGGCCATGGCCGGGCCTAAGTCCAGCCAACCCAGGCGTGTATCACTGGCACCTACCTACCCCTGCCTAGTGCCAGCAGAAAAAGACATGAACTTCCATGGAGGCTTCATCCTGGACCCCTCTCAGAGTTCTTGGACCTGGACCCTGTGTCCCTGTCCCCTGACCCAAAGTCCACTTGCCACATACCTGGGGGAACCAGTGGAGGAGGGAAGGAGGGAGGTAGCTCCCACATACTTTAACCATCCAGGAAAGTCTAGGCAGGTTTCCCAGTAGAGAAAGAACAGAGATTTGTCCAACGCTGCTGGAACAGGAAGTTCCCAAAACCTTTTCAGGGAGGTAGCAGGCCTCCTCTCTATGGATATGGGGCGTGAGTGGCTTTGGGGCCTCCGGAGGACCAGTTTTCCTCAGACCATGGCCACATTTCTTACAGCCAGAAGAGGAATTTGTAATCTTCTAAACCGTCTAACCCTTCAGATTTGCAGCATTTACCAGGCAAATCTAGCACTTAACTCCCGTGGATGACACCTTGTGGAAGTCCAGGTGAAGGGGGACATCTGAGTTCAGCCTGGCAGGGCTGCCGTGCGTGCAGTAGGAGGCGCTCCCCTATAGTTCCTTGCTCTGGTGGCTGCTATCCTGCCTGCCTGTTGCCTCTCCAATGCTGGCCAAATGGGGATGTTGGAACTACATGTGCAGAGGAAGGGGGGTGAGTCCCTACAGCCAGGGCTGGGAAGGGGTTCCGTGCTCTTGGGGAGCCACGCCTCACCTTTGAACCTGTCGTCAGAGTCGCTCTCGCTCTCACTATTCTCATCTGGAAAAGTAACAGCAGGGGTGCACACTTGCTGAGCCACCACACCACAGCCAATGTTCTCCATGCCCCCCTCCCAGCTATTCTCACAAGGGATGGATTGTACCTAGCGTGGACCCCCATGGGCGCAGGGCCCCTCTGAGCTCACACCGAAGGTGCTAACTGCTATACAAACCCCTCTGCACCCAGTCCTGATCTGGGGGAAGCTTCTGAAGGCCTGAGCGGGAGACTGAACCAGCAGAGAGGCCTACAGGTCTGGAACACAGGGCCTGCCTCCAGGACGCCAAGATTTGAAATGGGAAACAGACTGCAGTGCTCCATAAGCCTGGCCTTTCCTTTTGCCAGAAGTGGATTCCCACACCCACCTCCCTAATCAGGGCCTCTCAGCCCAAAGCCTGAACTAACCCATCCCATGGCTTCCTTCCCTCTTTGGCCCTCCCCTTCTATGTGCTACTTCTTGGCAGGATTCTACCCTCCCAGAGGGCAAGAGGATCCTCTGATCAGCCCACAGAAGGGTAAACTGAGGCTGGTCTGTGCCTCTCCCCATTCCTAATGCCCAAGGGCTCCAGACACATGAACCAGCTCAGATATCAAGGCCTACCTCTCAGTGATGCTGTCTCAATGCTGGACATAGACAGCTTTTTTAACCTCTTCTTTCCCCTCTTGGCATTGTAGATGGAGTTAATTCTTTGGACAAGCTGGGTGAGAAAAGCAGGGAGGGTAAGGTAACCCTAACATCAGTTGCCCCTACTTCCAAGAAGGCTGATTAGTAGCCCATTTGTTCTCTCAGCTGCGAGCTTTCTGCTCTTCTGACACTGGGCCCAGTACCGGTCTCCCTGCTGTACTGACCCTGAGTGCATACTGTCTGGTAGCTCTCTACCTCATCCCCTAACTGGTCTCCTGCCCCACCACACAACGACGTTAAACTTAGCTCCCCAGAGGAAGGAACTGTGATCAAACTAGACAGGATGGGAGCTTCTGGGTCCCCAGAGTCACTGAACCAAAGGAGACAAAGAGCTCCTCAGACGTAATAACAGGAACAAAGATTTGAGCCTTTCCCTCTAGGCTATAACCTGGGGCCCCGACAGGAAGGAGCTAAATTCCCAATATACCCAAGCATTGTTTGCAAGCTAAAAATACCATTTGGCTAAATCCTGCAGCTTTGGGCTGGGGATTTGGGTCTGACTGCCTGTGTGTGCAAATCATTGCTGAAAACTCTCAATTCTGAGAGTCAGAGAAAGGAAGACTCATGCTAGAGTCCTAGGTCCTTCAAAGCCTGGAAGTGTTTATGTGTGCAGAGAGATCTCCAAATACATACCCCACACACACTAATGGGGAGTCTCCTAAAGGACTGGTTTCCATTCACTCAATGGCATAGAGCACTCCCTGCGGGGGAGGCTAGCCTGTTCTTGCCCTAATATCTGTTCACCTATTCATCACCATTAATGCATCTTTGGTAATAAGGGAATTAACCAGATGAAAGAGAAGGGCCAGTGCGAGGACCCAGAATTTATTCAAGAATTGAGGAATCAGCCCCAGATTAGGAAAGGAAAGGAGAGAGGGAGGGAGGAAGGGAGGGAGGGAGGGAGGGAAGCAGGGAGGGTGGGAAGAAGGAAGGGAAGGAAAAGCTGCCCACCTGCCCACCCACCTGCCCAGCCCAGGTTGGCTCCTCTGGGGAGGCTACCTTGGGAATGCGGCGGGCCCTGCGGCTGGACAGCAGCTCGCTGGTGGTGCTGAGGCTGTCCTCGTTAAGGCTAGAGGGTGAAGATGGCAGGCTCAGCTGAGCCAGCAGGAGCATGTCGTCATGGCTGTGCCTCTTGGGTAATCGTGGCAGCCGGTGACTCTTCCTTTCTGACCAGTTCCCACTGCGCAGGGACTGGCTGCTGGGTTTCAGGGACAGCTGGCGTAGGAGAGAAGACATGGGAGAGGGGTTCACCACATGCCTTGGCTGGCATCCCTGGCTCCCCCAAATCCTACCCTGGAATTTCCCTCTGCCTGGCTTTCCACTTTTAAGACCTCATCTGCTAATCAGCAGGTCAGGGCTAGATTAGATACATGCTTCCACAAAGGAAGCTGAACCACCTCTGCCAGAAAAAAGAAAGCAGAGGCTAAGAAAATTGGGCTCTGATCTCAGTGAAGATAAGGCTAAGCAGGAATTCTGAGGAGCTCCTCCTGAACTTTCGGACAAGCTTTAGACTTTGCTCATTACTCAGCCTGGCTGATGGAGCTAGTCTCCTACTCCCTACCCCCCGACCAACCCCGAGTCCCCAATCCAGCCCTTTGGCTTCTTTAAGCAGGGGCCATAATCACATGGCAGCCTGGTACTGCTTCCTTCTTCCAAGCAGAACAGGGCTCTGGGCTTTCACTATCAACGCCTGGCAAAGTGGGCCTCACAGCCAGTTGGCTCCTTCACCCAGCTGCCCCTCCCTGGCCCTGATCTACTCCCTCATCTAGACCGACACCCCTCCCTACAGGGCACCTTACTCCTCACAGATCCAGCTCACTGCCAGAAAGGCAGCACCCCTGCCACCGCGGCCTGCCTCCTACCCACTCTCTGCCTCCAGCACTGGCCTCTCATCACTCTTCAGCAAGTCTTCCTTCCTCCCATCCCGCAATGCCCTCTTCCCACCCAATCAGTCTGGCAACACAAGTTCAGTGGAAGCCTGTTTGAATATAGCACATTAGAAAGGTGATCTTTTATAAAATGATTACATCATTCCAAAACCAGAAGAAATAATTTCTGTTTTCTCTAGCCAATGTTACAAAATATCCAGGTCCCTCCATTTGCAAAGGGAATTCAAATTGCCTGGGTAGGTCCAAGAGAGCACCTTCATTCTCCTGCTTCCTGTCCACCCCAGACAAGGCCAGAATGACCTAAAATCTAAGGGACTCCTTCGACCCTTCATCTTTTTTCTCATTCTGCCTTCTATCAGTCCTTAAAGACTCATTCTTATTTCCTCCAACACAGGTGGCTCCAGGTCTGGTAGACACCTGTCTAGTTCTCCAAATCAGGTTCTTGGGCCTATGTCTGGCCCCCAAATGCCAGTACTGAGATCATTTCTGCCAGAGCTGCACAATATCAGGACTCCAACCAAGGTCCTGTCTTTCTGTTACCCACAAAAGGGAGCAGGAACAATGATAAGACAGGAGGCGGCAGAGGCTCATGCCTTTGGTGTTGCGGCTCAGAGCTCAAGTAGTGAAGGGAAGAAAGGGGGCAGGGTGCCCCAGGGGCGTGTCTCACTTGACCACAAGGATTCTGACATGACAGAAGTCCCTGCATGCAGAGCCCTTTCCTGAGGTCACCTCCTTTGACAAGCACTATGAGGGAAAGAGCATGAGTGGAAGTGGGCCCATACCCTGGTAGGACAGGCCTCTACTGTGGCCCTTGCACTGGCTCAAGTCAGGGCTGCAGTTACCTGAGTGGGTGGGTTGTTGTACTTCCTGTCCTGAGGATTCCACATCCTGTGCAAAGAGTCCAAGGAGTTTTCAGACAGTTGCTGGGATTTTCGTCCTGCTCTTCGGCTCTTTAAGTCCACATCCTCGTATGGATTCTCCTTGGGCAGATCTCCTGCAGAGGGGGAGAAGTTAGAGACAGGGAGAAGGGAAGGAGGAAACACATGCACTCACAAATAAACAAGCAGAATTCCTGTGAACCAAAGAGAATGGCTTCTGCCTGGCCCTTCAGCCCATGAGTCATACAGCTGCCCGTCTGCAGTGGGGAGGCTACAAACAGATCCTGGCTCCAAGACCAGAAGCAAATCCCCCACCCCCACCCCCCAGTTCAGCTCAGCCTTGTCTGGCCTCTGCTTTATAAATTCAGAGATTGCACAAGACTGGCTCAGCTACCCCTGCCTGCTCCCAGCCAGCGGACAAAGCCAACACCAGGCATTGTTCCTTGGCTCCAGCTCCTCTGCCATGAAAGCCCCAGAGATACACAGTTCAAGGTAGGAAAGGCTTTCAGAGGTCACCAGTCTGTCCCACTAGCAATACTCCCTAAATCCACTCTGGGGGTTGGGCATGGGGGAACACTGATGAAATACAAGGAGCAGGACACTCCCAGGCTTCCCTCTTACTCACTATACTGCACACCCCTCTTTCGGGGCAGGTCTACCATCTGGTCCACAGGTAACCCCCACAACAGAACACTGTCAGCCAAATAGTGAGAGATCAGTAATGATCTGCTCAATGAACTGCTCTCACTACAGTGTCACTCTATTTCCTCTACTGCTGACCTGGAAAAACAGAATGATTTTCACTCCCCTTTTGGAATAAACCCTTCTGCTGTGACACAGGGAGGTATGAAAGGCCTGATGCAGCCTGGGCCTAGGGGTGAGGATGGAGAGTTTTTGCTTCTCAGGATTAATTCTTAAAATTCCTGGCAGTAGGCACTGTACTGTCACTACGAGCAAACCTTAGGAAGTCAATAGCACAGTCCCTGCCCATAAAAGCAACTCCTTCCCATAGCCATACCTGCCGGCCTCTTTCCCTACAACCATCCCTGGACTTTCCTACATTCCAATGACACCATGAGCCACGTCAGTCCTGGCTCAATCCTGCAACGGAACTGTGGTCACTGTGAGTGAATACTGCCCTCTGCTCCTCTTTTCCTTGTCTTTCCATATTCTCCCTGCCACATCAATGCCCCTGTCTGGGACGTGGGACCTAGGCACGAGTGACCAGCATAAGGCTCTGCTGGGAGTAGCAAACATGAAGAGAACAGGGCTCACTTCTCTTCTCTCTGGTCAGCAGCAGGATGGAGGCTGGTGACTGCTAAGCCCTGAGGGGGCCTGGATGTGCCTCACGCCCCAAAGAAGTTCAAATACCACTTCTCAGGGAATAGGCAAATAAAGAGCCATAGGACTAGAAATAAGTCCACTGAGAGTACAAGCTTTCCTAGGATGGGACACAGGAGAAAAACTAATCCCTATTATGCTTACAGATTTCTAAGTTTCCAAAGTCAAGATTCCCCCCAGACTGGGGGTATCTACTTATTACTATCATGAAAAACCACAATAAATTTAGGAAATGCATTCACAGAGGTAGGGGGAGGGAAGAGATGTGAAGGAAGGGTGCCATGGGAGCAACACAAATCTCTTGAACTTGAGTCAAGAATGGGTCAAGAAAGGATTTGGGACTAGATGAAGTGATTCCGAGCACCAAGCAGAGTCCCCAGCAATTGAGCAGACGTTTTCCTGTAACACAGTCATGCTATGAAGATGACTTGTCTCCATTCCAGAGTCCTGACTAAGCAGAGCTGGCCCAGCAGCTCTGCCTCAAGAAGCCAAGTATCAAACCTGGCATCCAGCCTACCCTACTCTGGGCACTTAGAGAATTGTCAGGATAGACTCAGTACTTCTTGGTCTCCCTCCAAAATATATTCTGTATTGATGAGGTGGGTGGATCAAGGACTCAAGAATGCCAGGACACAATCTTCCTGATCCTGGGAAACAGGACCAGAGCATCACTGTTCGGATGGGGGCAGGAAGAACATTTATTCCAAGCTCATCAAATTCAAACTGCCTTGACCTGGATGACCAGCCAAAGTCCTTATCATCATCCCTCAACCAACAGGATGACCTTGTCTGAAGTCCTTCAGACCAGAGTTTCTCCAAACTACTGACATTTGGGGCTGGAAAATTCTTGTTGTGGTGGTAGCCTTTCCTGTGCATCTTTGGGATGTTCAGCAGCAACCCTGGCCTCGATCCACTAGAAGACAGTAGCACTGCCTCTGTTGTAATAACCAGAAATGTCTCCAGACACTCTCAAATGTCCCCTGAGCAGATGGATAAATGCACGGATGGATGGATGGATAAATGGATGGAACAGAGGAGGAAGGAAGGAAAGCAGGAAGGAAGGAAGGAAGGATGGGTGGGTGGGTGGATGGATGAAATTACTCCCCTGCCCCGTTAAGAACCACTGCTTTAGGTAGATGTTTCTAAACCTCCTAATAGATCCTGAGTGCCGTGACATGACTCCCAAGACAAACCCTCTTTCCTCCATCGTTTCCTCCTTCCTTTCTTCTCCTTCTCACCTTCCTTCTCTTCCTTCTTTCTTCCCCAAGAATCAAGAGCCTTGAAAACTGATACAAAACCCAAAGCTCCAAGAAGCAGATGAGAGATCAAGGTCCAGGGAAGTAACAGAAGTACAATGTTGATGCACATCAGGGACAAGAAAACGACTGGGAACACCAGGGTCTCAATACTAGTACTGCCTCTGGGGACAAAATTTCAGGAAGGCTTCAATACTTCTCCTGTTTTCCCAGACTCAACACCAGCTTCTTTCTTCTTCAGCAATGCTTAAAATGCTTTCTGATATAAGCAGGCCACTAATCATTTCTCCAGGAAATGACTGCAGGCCCCAGCCCAAGCCCTGCCTCCCCACTCTTAGCTGGGCCCTTCATAGCCCTAGTTCACCTGCTACTCTCAACTTCCTAGACTATTTCTGGCCACTGTTTTGGATCTGTCTCACAGGACATACCCCCAGTCATCTTTCTAGGGATTACGGGTGCCCAGGGGATGGGGATATGCAGAGACCAAGCAGACCCTGAGTAGAACCGCACCTGAACCTGCCGAGAGAAAAGTAATCCCAAAGCAATGGCTCAGAACTGGGAGAGGAAGAGGGCTAGAGAAGAGGACTCAGAACTCCCTCCGGGGAAGCAAGACTACAGTAAGGCAGGAGAAGCTACAGCAGAGTGAACATGTGAAAGATTTAGCAGGGGTATGGGTGCAAGATAGGAAGCCTGGCAAGCCACCAGACTTTTACCTGCATTCCCACCCACACAGCTTCCTCGGGAGCAGTCCGCACTGTGGTGCCCGAGGAGCAGGAACAGGAAAAGAGGTAGGCCCTCTCTCTTCCCCAGAAGCCTGGCCCTGAGCAGCCCCATCACATCAAGCCCAGCTGGGGAAGCCAGAGGTCTCAACCCTTCCCAGCTTTGCTGATGAGATATGGAACAAGGGCATCGCCAAGAATTTCTGCTTTGCACTCTTTTAAAGGGGCTTGTCAAAGCCCAGACTTATCACACTGATCCTCTCAAGGAAGAAACCAACCCACCCAGCCCTGCCCCCACTTCTCCTCGCAGCAACTTTGGTCATTAACCACATGTACCAAACGGCACTCACTAAACACACACACACAACTGGAAGAACCAGTTAGGGACGAAGTGTGTGTGAATGTGCATAGGCACTGAGAGTTTCTCCAAACACAGTCCTAAACTTCCTGATCACACCCTGGTTAGCGCCCTGAGTCTACAGCTTCCCTGTCAAAACCTCTCCAGGTTTCCAACCAGCTGTTCTCCTTGTTCTCAGCCTCTTTCCCTCCTTCACACGGTGGAGAGAGGGCCAGGATAAAAGCCCAAATCCCCCCATGACACACGGCGCATCAGATGGGGCCAATTGTTACCCACCCTCCAAGCCTGGACACCTTTTTCCACTCCCTGGGCTGTACCTCTGAGCTGCAGCCTCAGTGTCGTTAGGTGCCCTCTGTTCCTTACTACTTTCCTGCCTAGGGACAAATTAGAGAAGAAGGCAGAAAGAACAGAGGTTCAAAAAGCTTTGCAGCCAAGCTAACTGGCCCTGTCCCCACCTCCCATCCCGTTCAAGTTCCTGGAAACTCTCCCTCAGCCCCAACTAGCTGATGGGAGTGGGAACCTCTGCAGGAATGCAGTCCAGGCTCCCCGGTCAGGCGCCGAGGCCACTCCACATAACTCCCTAACAAGCTGCTTCCTTGGGTGCATTTTTAAGTGTCAGGCTCAGAATGCAAATGATTCTGAGGCTTTGTAGAACAGCAGCATCTTCAGGGGCAGATGTCAAATTGGACAGGCGAGAATTAATAGCCCCAGGAAGCAACAAGACAGTAACTTTATTTTTGAACCCCCTCTATTGCAAATTAGCAGGATAAACCTCAGCCGGTTTTGGAATATCCCACCCCAGGTCCCCAGACATCATGCCTGGTGTGGGCAGGAGGCCAGCAAATTCCCTAAGGCCCCTCGTTCAAGTCCACTGCTCACAGAGAAGACATGTTAGTTTCTGGGCTAACTGATGTTCAATCTCTAACAGACCAGAAACTCCAATCCAATCAGCTGGTCCCCAAGATGAAGATTTAACACGGGTGCTCCCTGCCCGCCACCAGCCCCATTATCACACACCCAAAACAAAGCTTTGTCTGTCACTGTGCAAGCAAGGCAGCATAAGAGTTGGTTAATCCAAACAGAACCAGAAACGACCTTAACCTCAGGGAGCACAGGCTGGACCAAGAACAGAGAGAAGGCTCCTGGGAAGTCTGAGGCACTGGTCAATCCCAGGCAAAAGTGAAACCGACATTCAGAGTTCAGCAACAAGGGCCCCCGTGAAGCCTCTGGGGGTCCAAATTCTTGGGCCTGTCTCCAGGGAAGGAGAAAGGGATAAAACAACCAGAATCTAAGAGAGATATTCTCTCTTCTACTTCCCTCTAGCCTCCCTGATCAAGTCTAGAAATTCAGAAGGTACTGCTGTGGGGGATACAAAGGAGGAAGCAATGTCCAGGGCACTAACTACACCCACACCCACACCCCACAAGGCTGAAGCAAAACCCAGGTGTCTGGGTTACTCCCTTGCCCTCACTCTAACACTTTCCTGAGAATTCTTCCCATACTCTCTGCGTAACGCTCCAAAGATCCAGAAGCTAGGTGAGCAGCTAAAGAATACACCCTAACTCCAACCTCATCCCACACCAGCCCTTACCCTTAGCTCTAGCCCATCCATTCAAGAAGCATCCAAGCTGCTCCTGTATTTCCTTGCCTCCTCATACAACATTCCAAAGTGGCAGTAAGTCCCCTCTTCTAAGTGAAGAGACTGAGACCCAGACATATTTGCCTCTCTCTCCCTCTTCTCCCTAACCTGACCTAAGAAGGCCCAGAGAACAGTTCTGTTTTCCAGGACAGTGCCCTGCAAATTCTTGTCTCCCCCTGCACCACCAGACATGGTCCCCAAACAAGCCCAGACAGAGCCTTGGATCATGGAACTCTGCACAGGGAGAAATGGTTGAAGAATCCCTTTCTCTTATTTCAGTTCAGTTGATACAAAAACATTTCTCCACCAGAAATGCCAGGACAGCACAGAAGGGCTGCAAAGCCTTCTCAGAGAAGAGGATCACTGTGTGGGTAGTGCCTGGTCTGCTGGGGGAAGGGAGTTAAGAATTTATAGCCTCCCTGGCCCACTGCAACAGCCACACTAAGGCCTCCAGAGGACCCTGGGCAGCAATAACACATTCTGATTTCTTCTAAACTAGAGGAAACAGGAATGTATCCTGAAACAGGAGTGGGGAGGAAGATGCGATTATGGGGCCGATCCCCACAGGTCTTGACCTCAACTCTGGGTGACTATGTGTACAATGCTTTTTCCCAGGGTTAAGAGAAAAGGCCGTCGTCCCTAAACCCTTTTGCTATTCTAGAGACCCCAATCCCACGGTCTTCCTGTTATGACCTAATTTTGGATGGCTATATACTACACATTCCGTTCCTGGGGAAGCAGTGCCTATGTGGATCCAAGCACTGCTGCTATTTCCTCAGAAATGCTGGCCCAGCAAGTTGTCAAGAGAAAACGATGAAACTGGTGACAAAGATCAAATGAGGGAAGAGACAACCCCCTCTTCCTAAGATTCTCTAGTGTTAGGAGAATCTGGAGAGTTCTCCATGAGGGCCACTTCTCTCTTTAATATGTTAACTAAGAACTTGGGTCTCCAGGCTCAAGGACTAACACAGAGATGAGACAGAGCTAGAGATGAGAGAGGAGAGGTCAAGTGCACAGGCACACTGCTTCTCTTCTCTTGAGTGACACATACACACATTACTCCAACAAAACTGAAGCCCCACTAAAGAGAATGAGGCCAGGATTCAAATGAAAGCCCAAAATAAACCCAACCCAGGCTAGACCACCGTTTTTTCATTGACCCTGGAATACAAGTTTGCCGACACCAAGTTCTCCCAGTTGCTGAAGGACAATTCTCCATGGTATCTTAAATTTCTGACCTTCGAGCAAGGGGAAGGACCCATCCAGACTGTCTTTTCAAAGACATATAGCAAACAACCTCAGAAGACAGAGATAGTGTCTCCCTCCAGGGCAGAGACAGGTTTGTTTCCTGACCAGAAGAGTAAAGATAACACCTCCTTGTGGGGCAAAGGTTGGGCACGTTTGCTAGCTGCTCCAGGAAAAGACTCGGGTTCCTTCAGCTGGAGTCTCTCAGCTGGCACACAGACCCACTGTGTGTGCGGCCTCTACCTGGACCTCCTCCATACTGCCTCAGGGGACCTGGAGCAAGGGGAACCCACATGCTGCCTGCTGTGCCATGTGCAATAAAGTCCTCTGTCTGTGATCCAAGACTCTGTGTCTTCTGCCAGCATCTGTGACGCCGGGGAGGCCTAAACCTTGTTAGTATGCAAGCAGAATAAAATCTCACGTGCTTTCTTGACACCATTTATTCTAAGGGAAAGTAGAAGAGATATATATTACAGACCAGACACGGTGCTAGGTACTTTGATATACATTTTATCTCATTGAATTCTAACACTAATCCCTTGAAGTATTATTATTATTATTATTATTAACAACATGTCATCGTCATCACTCTCTAAGAGGAAACAGAGGCCTCAGAAAAGTGATTTGCCTAAGATTACACAGTGAAGGAAGGTCACACGGCTAAGGAAGCCTTCTGAAAATTAAAAAAGGAATTATATGGTTTTCCCCTTACTATGGTCCCAGAAGCCCTTTGGGTTTCAGTTCATTCAAGGTCAAGTTCTAATCTCTTAGCTGCTCAGTCTTTGTCATGCTGCTTCCTCTGATGCCCATTTTCTTGAGAAGTTCCAGAAGCTGGGCCGTGTCTGCCCACAGTGAATGAAGTGGGATCTGGGAGTGTCCCTCATGTTCCTGTTCTGCAGCCCCCAGAGACGGGCCAGCCCACCACCTCTGCCACAGCTTACCCACAATATCTTCATAGGCATTTTCTTCTAAAGTGCTTTTGGATCCAAACTTGGGTTGGCTCTCAGTACCATTCTCAGTGGGAGAAGAGGGGTACAGGGACTGGAGACTGGATGCATCCTCAAACTCAAAGGATTTTCTGTGGATAACAAGAGCATAGGTCATTCCAGGAGAACTAGATTCCAACTGCCTCATTGGGGGAATGGCCATGGGCAACACCAAAGACCAGAGATCCTCCTCACAAACCAGCTACCAAGCAAAGCATCAAGATGGATCCAAACTTACCATTCAAATGAGGAGATAAATGGTCTGAGAGACCCCAGCCTGGGTGCCTGCCAATCATACCAGTAACAAATCCCACAGCCAGAAAGGGTGCCATGTGTCAGATGCTGTGTCAAACACCTTGCACATGTACCTCATTAATCTTTACAATCCTTCTACTAGCTATTGTCCCATTTCATGAATGAGGAGATGGAGGCTCAGGAAGATGAAGTGACAAGAGGCAGGACTCACTGAGGCTACCTGGGCCTCCAAGCCCTGGAGCCTATCATCCTTGAGAAGTATCTGCCAGTACCACAGAATGGAGTGCCTGTTCAGCCTCCGGGGTCTCCATCATGCCTGCATCCTAGGGAGGGCTTAATAGTGGATGGGTGATGCCCAGGGCTGTTTGGGGGTCAGGGAGGCAGGTGGTGGTAGGTGAGTTGTTAGAAGAGGAAGGGCTGAGATCTCCAAACAAATGATGCCACTTCTGAGGTGGAACAAAGAGGGCAATTTGCAGCCAAAAGATGCTTCCAAGACCCAGCTTCCCTTCAGCTAGTCACCTGCTCCTTTCCACACTGCGAATAGCCATCCCTTCTACTAGAGAATTTCAAAACCACAGCTTGTTAGCTCCTCAAAAAGCTTGAGTCCACAGTACTCTCTACTTCTCTCCTCCATTATCTAAGACTTGACCCCAGCTGCATCCTCTCCCTCTCCAAGGCAGGTCCTAGCAGATTCCTTGGTGGGGGGGGGGGGGGGGGGGTGAAGAAAAGAGAGATACTGACTGAAGACCTTCTCCTACCCATTAACACCCCCCTCTTCTTTTGGGTACCATTAGATATTGCAACCTTTCTCTCTTGTTTAATGAACAACTCCTGAGAGTCTTGGGTGCAAGTTAAGGACTAAAGGTGTCCTAAAAGCCACATTCTGCTCTCAGCTTGCCTAGCTATTCTGTAGCACTTGACACAGCTGAACACTCTCCTCCCTCCACCTCCATGACACAGTCAACAGTTTCTTTGGCAATTAGCTTTCAGGGTCTTGTGAGGGATTTACCTTTTCCATTAGCCTTTTAAATGCCAGAGTCTCTCAGAGTTCTGTATTCAAGATTCTTTCTTTACTCTGTGCTTTCTGGGGGCCAAATACTGATGGCCATCGCTATATCTACCATTCCTACCACGATAGCTCCCAAATCTGTCTCTGACCTAGACTTCTTACCCAGTTAAATATCCAGTGGTTGAGTGCAGTGGTTCCTGAATGTTAGCAAACAGATACGGGTTGTGTGAGATCAAGTTTTCATTGACATATATACAGTGGGGTCAAAACCTTTTGCAGATAGTTCTCAAATATAAAATATACAAATCATGTTCTGCCAAATTACCCTTGAAAATCCCACAGGAAGGCACCATGTTGAAGACCAACACACTGTCTTTCATTAAGACTAATATAGTCAGTTTCTCCACAGATTTATTTAAATTTTTAATGTGTTTTATTTATTTCTGAGAGAGAGAGAGAGAGAGAGCATGAGCAGGGGAGGGTCAGAGAGAGAAGGAGACACAGAATCCAAAATAGGCTCCAGGCTCTGAACTAGCTGTCAGCACAGAGTCCGACGCGGGGCTCGAACCCATGAACCGTGAGATCATGACCTGAGCCAAAGTCGGACACTTAACCGACTGATCACCCAGGCACCCCCACAGATTTGTTTTTAACAGACTTCTTTTTGTTTGTTTGTTTTTGGTTGAATACCAAAATAAATACTTGGTTGACTTTTTAAAATAAAAAACTGTATTAAATATAAGAATCATACCTGACACAACAGAAACAAACTTACCATCTCATGCTCCTCCAGGGAATACGCCACTGTGTGAATAGGCAAATAAAAGAGCTTATACTTTTTGAATGGTCTCTCTTTTTTTCCAAGAGCACAGATTTTTAAACTTGCTATATTAATTATTATGTGAAGTGACTCTGCCATATATGGTATATTTGTCTGTGTATGTTATATATAAATGTAATATATGCGGGAGTACATGTTAAACCTTCAGGCTGATATACTCTCCCACATCCCCTTTCTCCACCTAGCTAACTGCTTTTTTGCTTTTCTAAATTTAGCTCAACAACTCCCTCTACAAGGAGGCTTCCCTCACTCCCCAGTCTAATTTAGCTGCTGCTTCCTCTGGGTCTCTGGAGAATCCTACACTGGCATGGATCATGTTGCATAGAGCATCTAGGATTTATTTGTGATCTATCTCCTATATCACATCAAGAATGGCAGAATAGAAGAACCATTGCTTATCTGACCCTGTATTCCCTTAACCAGTACAAGGTTTAGTGCATGGCAGGCTCTAGATGGGTATTTACAGAAATGGATAAATCAGAACAAAGCAAATACTCTTGGCAGGCTGTTAAAGCCTTGACAGCCAGTGAGCATGTTAGGCTAAGCCAAAACATAGGATTACCCTTAGCCCAGGGCTCTTCTGGCCCACGAATCTGAAACTTTCTGATGTCTTCCTCTCATGGCTGAATAGTTATCTATATGAGGTGGTATCCCTGAATGATGTGCTGGATGTCGCCCGAAGTATTATTAGGTCCAACTGAAGAACCCCAAGAAGTAAAATAAGCCTGAATGCCATCTGACTTTGGATTAGAAGAGGAAGGCAATGAGGGAGAATGGGATAGGCCTTCCCAAGGAGGTGGGCTCCCGCCTACCCCAATTCAGAGAATAAGGTGTCTGTCCACTTTCACCAACCCTAGCAGCTCCAGTTCCCAGTCAGTCACTATAATTGTGGAGACAGCCCAGGTAGTCCAGGGTCAGGAATGCTGAGACTGAGCAGGAAGCCAATGACAGTGCCAGAATAGGCCATTCTTGAACATAGCCAAGAAACCAGTAAAATGCTCTCTGACCCCTTTTTCCATCAGTCTCCCCTTTCATGATCCAAGGATCTCCTCTTCCTACAGGCCCAGGACCCCTAAATGGCCAGGCAGCCCTCAGGAGAGAGAAAATAACCCGAAATGTGTTGTGATACTACTATGTTAATGACAACGTGCCGTATTCAGATAATGATTCCCTCAAGGAAATAAGTTTCTAATGCTGGCATTTCAGGCAGTCATAAGGCTAAGGTCCTATGTTCCTCAAGGGACTGCCCATTCTATCTACAAGAAGCCCTACTCTTCCCACAGGGACCAAGGTAGTTCCAACAGGGCTCAAGACGCAGCCCAACTCTCCCCCCAAGGCCAAATCCAGCCCACACCTTCAGTAGACAGCATTTGGAAGAAGCGTTTTCATCCTCCCACTCACATTTATGTATCCTTATCCTGCAAGAGCAGAACAATTTCTTTTTCACTTAATTCATATCACCACCTAACAATTACTCACTGCTTCGGGATCCATGAAGAAAATTTTGACTGTGACCCACAACTACAGTCTGCTTTTGCATCTTCCATTGAAAAGAAAGCCACGGTACCCGGCTGTGAAGACACAGGAGGAGCATTCGTTACCTGCTCTGGGACTTGCGGTGACCACGCATGTCCTTCTTGGGTCTCCGGGTGACTGGTGGGGCTGGGGTGGAGGGCAGGGGGGGTGGAGCAGCAGGTGTGGGCGAAGGAGGTAGACCATTGCTTGGCTTACTCTTGGGATTCTTGTCAGCCTCATATTCAAAGGTGCGCTTGGGTTTGGGGACAGGGTTCACAACGGGATCAGGGGAGCTCTTTGATGGCAGCAGCTGGGAGCTCAGGCTATTTCCAGGGGTCCCTGGCTTAGTGGAGCCACTGCCTTCCCTCTCCAGGGGTGGGCCTGCCTCCCCCACAGCTCCGGTCACTCCTCCTGCCCGGTTGCCAGTGCTCACACTCGTGCTCCCTGTCGGTTCCTCCAAGGTGCCCAAGGTCCCAGTCTTCCTTTTCCCTCGGTCTACACTGTAGCAGCTACTGGGGAGCTGGGGGAGTCCCCGGCCTGGCTGCTCCTTCAGGGCCTGTTCAATTTTCTGGATCCGACTCAGCACTGCTGAGCTCTCTTTCCTGCTGCCATGCCCCCTGAGGAAGGCACTGGGCTCACTCCGGCCTGCCCGTCTCTCTAGCCGGTAGAAAGAGTCCCGGACAGGGAGTGCCTCTCCCTCCTCCTCGGTCTCAGGGTAGGAACACTCTGAGAAGGTCCTGCTCATCCTCCGGAGGCCCTTGAAATCGAAGGTTTTTTCTGAGCTGCAGGGGGATGGCGCCACACTGGGACAGCCTTCACTGACCGCCCACTCGCCACCAGAGCCCTCCCGCTTCTCCCCACACACGCTCATCCTGGGCGAAATCTCTCGGCGACCCTCCCATGCTGAGATCTTCTCCCGGATGCCCAGGCTATGGGCACGGCTGCCAGTGCGGTTCAGAAAAAAGCTCCGTGAGCCGGCTGTCGGCCCCAGGGATGGGGTGCTCTGGGCAAGGGGGAGGCAAGCAGCTACTCCCTCTACATCCTGGGCTGCCCCTTGGACATTCTCCTTCTGGTCGTCTCTCTTGCACACTGAAGGGCTTCTGTCCAAATAACTGAAGTTGGTGGCCTTGAGGGGACAGATGGGTGGTGAAGTGTCTGGGGAGAGAGCTCGAGGATTTGGGGGTGAAAGATCACGGGGGTGCCAGTCCTTGAGGAGCAGCCGGGAGCTGGAGCGGCTTGAGTACCTGCAGGCTGACGTTTCACTATCACTGAATGGGTAGATGGGACTCCTTGGTGGGGAGAGAACTGGAGGTGGAGAGACTGACTGAGACCTAAAAGCAACAAAACAAAAACAAAAACAAAAAAGGGAAAAGAAGAGAAAATGGCAGTGAGTGGCCCGACAACCAGAGGCATTGTGTTGCATTTGCAGACAGCTCAGTATCTCTTTCCTGCAGGACATTCAAGCTCAAAGTACTCTAGTCAAGTAATACACCCCCCTCAAAGCTGTCCTCAAGGAAAAGAACAGCCCCTTATCCACAGCTGGCCAAACTCAATGAGTATCCCTGCCCAGTTCATGCCCAGAGACACTGAGAACCATCTAGAGCAGAAGCCAGCTCTGTGTCAGGTGAGAGGATCCCCAGAATCTACATCTGCCAACTAGAGCACAGTAAGGCCAGTGGTGCCTGCAAAATGTTTAGCAATTGGCCCTCTGAAAGAGAAAGCACAGATTTGTAACATTTGCCAATTTCCATGGTATAAATATTCCTAGTGTAGCTGATTTTAAGCTACCAACATGACCTCACTGAATGTGGCATTGGGAAGAAATGCTAGTAATCAGTTCTCAGGAGCTGCTAGAAAGCATCTCCAGCACACCACTTCCTGCAGTACCCCAAGTATACACCTGAGCCCTCTGATCTGTCTCCTTAACAAACCCCTATCTCCCCTGAGACTTCTGTTACTGCTATAACATATGCAGCTCCGCTTGGGTCCTGACCAGAATTCAGATCCCTGAAGGTCTCAAAAGGATCAAAAAGGTCCCTCAACAAAGAGTCCTCTTGGCCCAGTCAGTGAGGACGTCCATGGGGAAGGGAGGCCAGCTCCTCAGGCAGCTCTACCTTCCAGTGCCCGCGTCCCTTCAAACAAGCACCAGCCACTTCTCAGCTCTAAATCCACACACAGATCTTATCAGACATGGGGAACGGTTCTAAATACATACTGTTAACTCACTTAGTCTTCACAAAAACTCTATATAATTATTATTATTTATTATTATTTTCATTTTTACAAATGAGAAATACTGAAGGACAGAAAGGTTAAATATCTCATCCAAGGTCTCTCAGCTAGTGAAGGGGGACGCCAGGACAGGAACTTTCGGTATACTATGCAGCCCCTCTGAAGAAGCAGCAGTAGCCTCACCATCTCTGTGAATTGCCTAGGCTCCTGGACATCAGTGGGCAGGAACCCTCACAGCACTGGGCACAGCCCTATCTCAAACATAGCATTTATAAGTATCAAGGACCCCTTGCCCCTCAAGACCTCTAGACCTCTTCCCTCCTTGACCACGATTTCTTCCAGGTGGAAGGACACAGCCTCAGTATCTGGAAGGTGCTCGGAATGAAGGACAAATAAAGAAACAAAAAGATAAAGGTGAACTTATTGACAAGAACCAGGAGTGGACTTTCTTTTCAGTTCACTGTCAACTTCCAGCCTTCTTCTCAAACAATTTTAGTTCATAGACAGCAGGGTTTTTGCCAATGCCACATGCTACAAAGGCCTACCTGACCCTGATGCCGAGGCCCTTAAAGCTGGGCGGTAGCCTCGCAGGGTCCAGAGTGCCATGCCATCCACAGGAAGGCAGCCAGCTGCCCTCAAGCCAGCCTGCTGTCACTGCTTGCTCACACACAGAAAACCGTGGCTTGGGTGAGTCAGGGATTGGCCGACAATTCCCTGTTGGGTCATAGCCTCTGGCTGCCCCCGGTCAACAGGAAACCTCAACATGCTTAAGTTGTTTTTAAAAGGGTAAGTCAAACAAGAGCCATCCCACGTGTACACGGGCACAGATGAGAGAAATTCAGTGCCCAGCCAAGCCAATGACCAAAGAGACTCTGCTCAGTAAGGACGTGTGAAAAGAATAAGCCTCAGCGCTCCCTAGAGTAGGCAGCAGCAGGGCAATGTGCCAAGCTTGAGCTTGGGGAGATCCCAACCTACTCACCAATCGAGGGAGGCCTGAAGTCCCTCATTTATTTCACAGCACCATGGATGCAAATGGATGCAAAAGGTCAGCAGTCCAGCCCTGTAAGCCAGTAGAGTCTGGACTACACAAAGGACTCTATGTTTCAGCTATTCTCAATTGGAGGTGGAGAAGATGCCTTGAATAGAAAACAACCTTAACATGTGTGTTTTCATTCAACAAATACTTAGTGAGCACCTACTACATACCAGGCCCTGCTCTAGGTGTTAGATACAAGAATAAATAAAAGAGACAAAAATTCATGTCCTTATGAAGTTTAAATTCTAGTGGGAGATGATAGGCATCTAATGAGACTAAGAATCTCTTAGGAAGCCTTCCGTATATGCCTCATTGCTCCAGACACTTTGATATATATATGCTCCCTTAGAGATGGGTCTCCTCAACTCTCAAGATAAGAAGTCACCAGGCCATGAAGCCACTGTACTTATGGATGGAGGGCGGGTAGGTGTGTGTGGCATGGTGAAAAGAAATACGGTGAGGATCTCTGGTCTGATTCCAGCATGCTTTCTTCACAACAAATGGTTTCCTAACTTCCCTTAGCAGTTCCAGCCTGGAGGAATCTTCACAAAGCAAGAAATTCTTTCAGTGCCTTAATGCCTACCCTGCTATAATTAAAGTTAGTTTCCCTCCTCTTGTGAAGCATCAAATAGAGAAGAGACTGGCCCTTGCCTTTAAAGGTCCTGGTCTCTGTATCATTGCTGAGCTGCAGCCAGAGCAACGGGTGCTCCTTGCACAGCCTCCCACACAGGCCAGGCTCAAAGTGCCCTAGCAATTCAGGGTGAAAAAAGGGGCCTGGAGCCCAGGTATCCTCAGGTTCATCACTCACTCCAGAGTTCTAGGAAGAGATTTGTAAACAAGATAGATAAGCCCTTGCCCTTATGCAATTCTCACTTGACTCTCTGTGTTTCTAATTCTACCTTTTTAGGAATGTGACCTTGGGCAAAGCCGCTCATTCTATCTGAGTTTCCAGTTTCAATTCCTCAAAACCGTTCCAATTACGTCACAGGGTTGTCATAATGGTCAAATGAGACTGTCGCTGCAAACTGATATCATATACTGTAACTCACTATGACCGTTAATTACCATTAGTATTAAGTTTTTCACTTAATGATTCTGCTACACCAGTTGTTCTTAACAGAGGGTAAGAACATTAGAAAGCCTTAGGGTTCATGTTTCAGAATAGCCACTACCAAGTTACATGATTTTGAACAAGTAACTTCAACTCTTTAAACCCTAGTATCTCAATCTGTAAAATGGAGGTTAAAAAAACACACATCTCAGGGGATTATAGTAAGGATAGAGACAATATATGTCAAGTGTTGCTCAGTGGCTAACACATAGCAATCAGTCTTAGCCTGATAATAACTAATATTAATGAGGGGTTCCGCATTCAGAATAATTGCTTGGCAAACTTTTTCAAAGAGCTTACCTTTGTCTTTGGATTCTAAATATCTGGGGTGAAAGGGGAAGGAAGTAAATTTAAAATGGCTGTAAATCCTTTGCAGCTCATGCTATCAAAAGGTGGATTCTATTTTTCTGCCCCTTAAATCTAGGCTGACCTTGTGATTTGCTTGACCAATAGAATGGAGTAGAAATTAAGCTAAGTTCCAAACTTGAGGCCTCAAGAGGCCTAGCAGAAGCCCCCTTCACATACCTGGAATGCTACCTTGAGGATGTCGTGTAAGGAAGCCAGTCTAGTCTTTTAGAGGACAAAACGCTATGTGGAGCACAACTGAGGCCCCCACAGCTGACAGCCTGCCTCAGTGTGAGCTTGACACGTGAGTCTGACACATGAATGAGGTCATCTTGGACCCAACTGAACTTGGCTATGTGAGTGACTCCAGAGGAAACCAGTGGAGGGACTGCCCAGTAAATGCATAGAAACGTGAGAAGTAATAAACTGCTCTAAACCACTATGTTTTCAGGGGGTTTACTACACTGCAACAGTAAAATTATGCAGGTGGGAAAGGCCAGCCTTGTGCATAACTGGCCCTATCCCAGTGCAGAACCACTGCCCTGGACTTCCATCCTCGTACCTTTCCTCCACTTCCCCACAGAGCAGCTTCCATGGTCTTAATGTTTGAATTTCACTTTCTCTACTAGGGGCTCTGGCACTCTTCTGAAAATCTCCTCTGAGCACTCCCTGCAAATGGCGCTATTTCTGTAATCTCAAGAACAGAATCAGCTTCCATTGTCTTTGCCCCCCAAAATGGATAGTATCACAAAGACAAGAAATAACAAGGACTGATGAGCATATGGAGAAAAGGGAACCCTTGTGCACTTTTGGTGGGAATGTAAATTGGTACAACTACTGTGGGGAACAGTACTGAGGTTCCTCAAGAGATCAGAAACAGAGGGGCGCATGGGTAGCTCAGTCGGTTGAGTGTCTGACTCCTGATTTTGGCTTGAGTAATGATCCCAGGGTCATGGGATCAAGACCTGTATCAGGCTCTGCATTCAGTTTAGGGTCTGCTTGGACTACTCTCTCTCTCTCTCTCTCTCTCTCTCTGCCCCTCTCCCCTGCTAGCATACTTTCTTTCTCTCTCTCTCTCTCAAATAAAATTTTTAAAAAATAGAAATACTATCAGATGTTGTAATTCCACTACTGGGTATTTACCCAAAGAAAATGAAAGCAATAATTCAAAAAGAAATATGTATTCCTATGTTTACTGCAGCATTATTCACAATAGCCAAGATATGGAAGCAACCTAAGTGTTTATCAATAGATGACTGGATAATGAAGATGTACACACACGCATACACCAATACACAATGGAATATTACAAAGCCGTAAAAAAAGAATGAGATCTTGCCATTTATGACAACATGGATAACTATAAGGTATCATACTAAATTAAATAAGATAGAGAAAGACAAATACCACACGATTACACTTGTATATGGAATCTAAACAAACAAATCCATAAACACAGAAAACAAACTAACCACTGCCAAAATGGAGGGGGGTTAGGGGATGGCAAAACAGGTGAAGGGGATTAAGAGGTACGAGCTCTCGGCTATAAAATAAATAAGTCACAGAGTTGAATAGTACAGCATAGGGAATGTAGTCAATAATACTGGAATAATGTTACAAGGTGACTAGACTTACTGTGGTGAGTACTGCATAATATACAGAATTGTTGAATCACTATGTTAGATACCTGAAACTAACATAACATTGTTCATCAACTATACTTCAGTAATAAAAAACACAAAACTGTATGACTAGATGAGTTCATCTAGAGAGTCAGTAGCTAGAGAAGCCCAATGATTGAACTAGGGCATTCTAGTGTTTCAAGGTCAGGGATAGCAGGAGGAACAAGTGAAAAGACTGACCAAGAAGAACATGTAATAAGGAATAAAACCATGAAGAGAGGTGTCTTGACACCTTCAAAAAATAGGGAGCAATCAACTGAGTCAAATTTGCTAACAATCAAGCAAGGGGAAGACTGAGAAATGGCTGATCCTGAGGTTTAGCAACATGGAGGATGCTATGACCTTAAGAAAAGAGATTTTGGTGGAGAGGTAGGAAGGGAAGCCTGACTGGAAGGAATTCAAGAAAACAGAATGAGAAATGGACACAAGGAGTTCGGACAACTCTTTCAAAGGGTTTTCCTTTTAGGGAACATGGTGTAACAGAAGAAATCTGTTGGTTAACTTGAGCTAAGAGATAGGACACAGTATGCTTAAAAGAAGACTGGAAGGATCCAGTGAAAGAGAGGAAAGCTCTCGGTGCAGGACAAAATCAGGCAAATTCAGGAGCAGTGTCCTTAAACAGGCAGCAAAGGGGATGGGGATCCAATGCCCATCTAGAAGGGTTGCCCTTAGACTGGAGAATCCCTTTTATTCTCACTCCATCCACCTAGGATGAGTATCTTCTCACATAGTCTCATTCCTGTGCTGCTTTTCTTCCACCATTGGCTTTTACTGCTTCATGTTTTCCAACTCATTCCACAGAGGGGAGAAAAAGTCCAGATTTGTTCTTTGTTTCCTGCTCCTTCAACCATCTATATCCAGCTCCTTCCCCAAACACACTGACCTACATAATGACTAAGTCCTACCAATTCTACATCCTTCACATCTCTCAGATCTGTCCCCTTCCTCATAGCCCCACTGCTGCTACTTCCTTCGTTCAGATCTGATCTTTCACTGGGACGACTGAAACAGTCTCTTAATCTCTCTCTCCCTCTGCCTTCAACCTTAACCCAGTGCTCATCAATCCTCTTATCTTCTGACATCTTTCTAGTAAGGGAGACTCCTCATGCTTGAAACTCTCCACTATCCACACAATGAAGTGCAAATTCACTGACATGGATGCCAAGACCCCTCATGATCTGGTCCCTATTTATTTTTCCTTTGTCATCTCACTATCTTTTCTTACATGCAATCCTGTATCCTACCCACATCAAACTCCTTGCTTTTCATGCATCTAGGCCTTCACACATTGTTTCCTTTGCTGGAATCCTGGCTTGTTCACTTTACATATCTCTGTAGCTCCACTCTGGAAACTCTCTTGATCCTACCCTCTTCATCCAGGTGGAGACGGCTGAGTTTTGATGCCTCCACTGTGCTGGGAAAAATGCCTGTTATGGTACTTGTAACATGTTACTGGACTATATTGTTTCCTCACTTGCCTCCCTTACTAGACAATGAATGGACCTAGTTGAAGGTGATGACAGTGTCTTATTAATCTTGATATCCCTCACTCTTTGCACTGCATCTAGAATTTAATAAGAATTAATACTTATGTTGAATGACTAAATGAATGAATAAGTAAAAAATAAATGGTTAAAACCTAGGTCTCCTTTTGCCTGCCCAGGACATTATTCACAGACTTCTCTGCCTCCCTCTCTTTGTGATATATGACCTGAATAACAATACAAAGAATTACACAAAGCACTTAGTGCAGCCCAGAAGGAGGCTGTCAGTTTCCAAAGCCATCTCCCATAAGGCAAAAATCATATACCAGACCAAAAGTCTAGAAACCTGGGTTTCCTCTGGTCCTGGTCCCATCACTTCCTGGATGTGCTCATGGAAAAGTCACCTAAATCCTCTGAGCCTCAGATTCTTCATCCATAAAACAGGAAAAACACTTGCTCTGAGTATCCTTACATACTAGCCAGGGGCTAAAATGATGTACATTTAAAAAGTGCTTGAACACTATAAATGGCTCTGGGAAGATATGAGAAATATAAAACTAAATACAACACAGCTAAAAGACATCTAAGACTCTGCTCTGATCATCTCTTGCTCTTTATTCTAAAATCCCAGGTTTGCCCCTGGGAAGGCAGACACTGTGAGACGAAGCACTCACGCCGCTGTCTTGTCAGCAGGCAGCCAGATCTGCGGCTCAGCAAAGGCGCAGATGCCAACACTGCAGCATGTGACTGGCCAAAACCAACATTTACAGAGATAAAAGGAGAAAGAGAGAAGAAAGGGGAGAGAATGCAAAAGGAATTTAAATGAAACAGAGGAGCATAAACACTCACATACAGACAAATATATAAGACAAGTGAGTAGGAAAGAAAGAGTATGAACTAAGGGTATGAAAAGAGAAATTTAAAGAAAAAGCAGTGTGTGTGTGTGTGTGTGTGTGTGTGTGTACACAGACAGAAAGTGAAGAGTTAAAATGCAAACTATCAAACTATGTGCCCTTCCCTCTGGTATTATTTTGTAAGAACACAACCTAACCCTTCGCTTAGTGATCTGAGCCATTCTCCAGTAATAGAGCAGTAAGCATTCATGCTGAGGGATGCCCCACATATTGCCAAGTGTGCCCAAGGACTCTTCGGGAGGGAAGGCTATCTTTAATTAGTCCTTGATGACAAGAGATTTCTGAACTCAGCATGTTCTGGTGACAGGGCTTCTGAGAGTATCAGTATAAGGAAGAGGACCAAGTTGGGGCCAGTTGGGAAAGGTTCCTATGGGTCCAGGAAATAGCCCCAGAGGTACCAAGATGGGCTATAGCTACCATGAAGTGAGCCTGTACACAGATTAAGATTATACAGAGCCCAGCTTCCAATATGCTTAGTCTCTACAAAACAAGTATCCAGCCTGCTTCTGAATGAAACTGCCTAGAAGTTGGCCATTCACCATTCTCAGGCTGTTCAATGAAGGTGGGCTCAGTGGACATCATGATCCTCCAACCACTCAGTGACTGCTGCAGCTCCGGAGATGACATTCTCACTGTAATCCCTCAAGGGCATACTCTGAATCACATGGGAGGAGAAAGGGGAGGAAGGCTGCCTGAGCCCTGTTGGCAAGTCCAGAAGTTTGTTCCTCAGCCAGAGCAGGTGCTCAGCTCAGTAACTCCCAATGACACCCCACTATGGGACAGTCCTGATAAAATGCCAAAGGACAGGGTAACTCTCACAACTTGGCCTTCCTGTTTGTTCCCAAAGCAACCTCATCTCAAATGGCTGGATGCCCACAACAGGGCCCAGGACAGCCTCATCCACCAAGTGGGGCTGCATATGAGCCACCATCTCTAGAGATTCTTGTCAATCACAGCTTGTCAGGGTAGCTAGAACAGTAGCTAGGGTCAGAGCAGAAATGGAGTCACCTTTTCACTTTCAAAAGTATATCTAAGAATCTACCAAAGTCACACCTGCCTGTCTTCCAGCTGATTTCTAGAGAAGCAATAAGAGGACTGGTGAGCTCTTCTCTGCGTGGGGACCCCAAGTCCTCTAAGTAGTACAGAGTGTTTACAAGACAGAAGACCTTTCTAAGGCAGGTAAAAATTATGCCTTACAGGAATATCTTCCGGTAAAAAAGGAACTGCTTTACAAAGCAGAACCGGGTACTATGCAAAGACAACAGGGAGAGAAATATAGTTTCAGGAAACCATACTAAAGGTACTTGTAATGGCTTTAAAATATGGTCCCCCAATTCTCTCACATGCCTCCTATAAAAATGATCCCTCCTCTTGAATCTGGACTCTGTGACTGCCTGACCAATAAAATACAACTGAAATGAATCTGTGCCGATTTTCAGGCCCACGCCTCAAGAAATCAGCATCTTTTACTTCCTGTCTCCCACGCCATGAGGAAGCCCAGGCTACATAGAGAGGGCACATATAGGTATTCTAATAGTCCCAGTTGAGGTTCCAGAAATAGCCAACATCAACCCTCAGATACATAAGGTAAGACACCTCTAGGTACTACCAGCCCCTAGTCAATGAGTCACCCCACACCGTGAAGTCTTTCCAGCCAAGGACCCAGACATCATGGAGCAGGGACCAGCCATCCCTGCAGTGCTGTCTGAATTCCTAAGCTACAGAGTCTGTGAGCATAATAAAATGGTTGCTTTACACCATAAATTACGGGGTAGTTATGTAGCAGTAGATAACTGAACAGACTTCAATACTTAGAAACAGGGTGCTGTTGAAACAAAAATCCTAAATCAGTGACTTTGGGGTTGGGTGACAGGCTGTCAGAAGGGGCTTAAGGGAAAGTAAAGAAAATGTTAGTAGAAGTTAGAGGAAGGGGACCCTCAAAAACCATTGGAAAGTTTGGTCATCCCATCACCAGTGGTGACATGGAAAATAGAAAATATACCTAATTTGATGAGCTCACTTAAGGTATTTCCAAGTAGAGCTCAAGGTACCACCTGACCTCTAACTGCATATAGTAAGAGACAGAAGAGATGAGCCAAAATATGGTTTAGTTCTCAAGTGAAATTGAAAGGAAACATAAATGGGAAAGGGCTTTCTGTGTTAGAAAACAACACATGTTTCAGTCTCAGTCTCTTCAGACAAGAAAAAAAGTCCCTAACTAAGAAATGGCTTTCAGATTGTGAGGGCAGTTTTACTGTGTGTGTATATGTGCATAAATGTGTAAACTAATCAGACCGTACACTTCTGGTTGTTCAGTTTACTATGCTCTTATTATCTCTCAATAAATCTCTTTAAAAAATATCTGGAGTGGGACTGGAAGATCCTTTGTCAAGACCTAAAAAAATGTTTTCAAGCAGTGTCTCATAAAATCTTATAGACAGACACACAAAAGGCCTTCTAATGATTTGAAGGGTAGGCTTTACAGATCGTCTGTAAACAGTAAAGGGTCTAAGGCCCTTAAGAACCAGTGCAGTCTCACAGAGAGCCCAAAGTGGGAAAGGACTCCTGGTGAAGTGATTTGTACATGTGCCTTTTGTCTACTGCAGTGGATTATAAAGCGATTCAGAAGAAACTCACAAATTTTTTTATGTTTATTTTTGAGAGACAGACAGACAGAGGGAGAGAGCGTGAGCTGAGCAGGGGCAGAAAAAGAGGGAGACACAGAATCTGAAGCAGGCTCCAGGCTCTGAGCTGTCAGCACAGAGCCTGATGCAGGGCTCGAACCCACGAACCGAACCCAAGAACCGTGAGATCATGACCTGATCTCATGACCTGATCATGACCTGAGCCACCCAGGCGCCCCTGAAACTCACAAAGTTTTTTAAGGAACTGTATCATCAGCTGGGACTGAAAAACACAGAGACAGCATAAAATGAAGGGAAGACTCTGGACCCTTGAAATACTATGCACGTGAAGCAGCTGGAGAAAACTACTCACCTGCAAGAACGAGCTAGTTTTTATGGAAAAGGAAAAATGAGTCAGAGTCAGAGGAGAACCAAAAGCTCCAAGGATGAAGCCAGAGATGAGATAAATGTCTCCAAGGCAGTAAGACCAGGACTTAATCAATAAGTTGGTGATTTGTGACCTTAATATAAGAATTACAATGGACCCATAACTGCTGTGTGACCTCCAGTTTTCCCCTTTCTGAAAAGAACTATCCACAGCAGTTCCTCTAGACCTGTCCCACCAGGGTATTTTGGGTGGCAGATATAAATTCTTTTTAGCTCATAGGTCTTCACATCAGAGGAACAGTAGTCCAGGAACTACACACAAGGAAAGGGACTGAACCCAAAGAGCTTCCTCTATACCTGGACCTGACTTACATGACAAGATCCTAGAATTTAAGCTGATGCCATTAAAAGGATGAGACCTGGGATCTTAGGGAAGAGACTGAGTGTATTTCACATTTGGGAAGGATGTGAATTTTTGTGATCAGAGGGCAGACTGTGGCAGATTATATTCTCCAAAGAGAGTGATCACTACCTATCCCATCTCACGTGCCCTTCTAGCAATGTGATGTTGATAATCCTCTCATCAAGTGGGAATTACTTTCCCTCCTCTTGTGTGATACTGTTATTTACAGTAAGAAATATATAATTGGTCTTAGTCCCATTTCTGGCACAGAGATCCTAAAAACCTTGAAATTGCCTAAGTGATGACAGTGATAAAGGTGTCTTTTGTTATGCTAATGAAGTAACTCATACCTAAGCTTGAGGGCTGTTTGGCAGAAAAATCAACCCTGAGATTAGAGGGTGGGAACTTTCTGTTGTTCTCTTCCCCTGAACTCCAGGGAGAGGAGGGGGCTGGAGGTGGTGAATCAACCACCAATGGCCAATGATCAATCATCAGTCATGCTTGTGTAACTGAAGCCTCCATAAAAATTCACAAGGGCAGGGTTTAGAGAGGTTCCAGGTTGGTGAATCAGAATGCTTCCACATGCCACTATGCCAAGCCCAGGCTCCCCAAGACAGAAGATCCTTTGCTTGGGACCTGGCCCTGTGTATCTCTTCATGTGGCTGTTGATTCATATCCATTAATATCCTTTGTAATAAACTGGAAATCTTTTTTTTTTAATGTTTTTTATTTATTTCTAGGGGAGAGAGAGAGAGAGAGAGAGAGAGACAGCGTGAGCAGGGGAGGGTCAGAGAGAGAGGGAGTCACAGACTGAAACAGGCTCCAGGCTCTGAGCTGGCAGTCAGCACAGAGCCCGATGTGGGGCTCGAACCCACGAACCGTGAGATCGTGACCCAAGCGAAAGTCAGACGCTTAACCGACTAAGCCACCCAGGCGCCCCTGTAATAAACTGGCAATCAAGTGAGTAAATGGGTTTCCTGAGTTACGTGAGCCACTCTAGTAAATTAATGAATTCAAGAAGGGGGTTGTGGGAACTTCTGATTTTTAGCCAGTCGGTCAGAGCACAGGTAACAACCTGGGCTTGGGATTAGCATCTGAAGGAAAGGCCCTCTTATGAAACTGAGCCCTTAACCTGTGGAATCTGATGCTATCTCTGGGAGATAGTCTCAGAATTGAGTTGAATTGTAGGGCACCAAGCTGGTGTCAGAAAACTGCTTAGTGGTGTGGGGGAACACCCTCAACACACACACCCACGGTGCAACTGCTGTGTAGAGCTCTTTACCTTGAACTTCAGCAGACCTTTGTTATCTCTTTAATCAACAGAGTAAAACAAAAAACCCGACTGAGGTCGGGTCATTAAAATGTCATGCATATTCTGCCTTGTTCTCTGGAGATGCTCACTCTTAGAATCCAGACATCATGCTGTAAAAGCATGCAACCAAGCACAGAGGCCACATGTAGGTGTTCTGCAGCTGAGATCCCAGCTGACTACCAGAATCAACAGTCAGACATGTAAGTGAACAAGCCTTCAGATGAGTCCAGCCCCCATCCACTGAGTCACCAATGTTATAAGGAAAAGAGACAGGCTTTCCCTAATGAGCCCTACCCAAATTAGAATTTTTGAGCAAAATAAATGACAATGTTTTCAGCCACTAAGTTTAGGGTTTTTTGATATGCAGCAATAAATAACCAGACAAAAACTTGATATCACGGGTGGGTTCTAGGAAGCATCTCAAGTAACGGAGGCCTTATATGGCCAGCAGCTCTCCTGAGAGGTAGCCTGCCACACCAGGACAGGCTCTGAAGCACTGTTTTTTACCCAGAGCCAGTATTCTCAGGAGACTTTCCTATCTGCTGGCTCTTACCCTCTTTCTGAAATCTAGACATAGGGTCCAGATCTGTGTCCACTTTTGCAGAGGATCTCAAGACCTCTCTGGATTTCACCACATTACAAGTCATTGCCTCCCTCTGCACAGAAATCTGTAAATATGAGTTGAATTTACAGTTCCACTGTCAATTAGCTATGTGGGTTTTAGCTTCCTCATATGTAACATCAAGTAATTGAGCCAAATGAATCCGAAGACCCCTCCAACTTTAACATTACAAAAGAGTATGTGCTGGGCCTCCAAAGAGTTCCAACTGAGTAGGGGAAATAAGACCCACACAAATATCCACTCTATGAGCTACTATGTGATTAATGCCATTTGGAGGCTCCAAAGTCAGGATTCTAAGTGTGAATACAGAGAGGAGGGAAATCCTTCTTAGCTAAGTGGTTAAGAAAAGCACTGGGAAAGAAGTACCATTTACATCTAGACTGGCAGAAATGTAAGGTTTGCATTAGGCAATAGTGAAGGGTAAGAATAGAAAGGAAGACCAGGGCTTTTTATGAAAGCCTTACAAGCGAGGCCAAGTTTGACTTATCCCACTTGACAATAGTTTTTGAGCAGGGAGATTCCAGGAATGTTTAGAGGGAGGTGAATGTAGTGGCACAATAATAGAAGGATCGAGAGAGCGAGGCTTGAGTACGTGCTCCCATTAGCTTTGTACTTGGGGGAAGCACCTCCTCTTTTCTATGTCTCAGCTTCTCAATCTATAAAACAAGTGGGTTAATACTGAATGAGCTCTAAGGTTCTTTTCAGTTCTGTTTTCTAAAAGTCTGTGGACTGAATGGAAAGGGAACCTAAAGTTAGTAAGACCTATTAGGAAGGTACCATAAGGACTCAAATAGCACAGCAGCCTATTCTCCAAGAGGCCCATCGCCCAGACATCTAATCAACTGGTCAACAGATAGTTATCATCTTCCACATAACAGGCATTGTTCCAGGCTCAAGGGAGATGGAAAGAAGTCAATCAAGTCCTTGACTCCAAGAAGTCTATATTTTTTATAGGCACCTATAAAAAAGGTTTCTTGCACCTATATCCAGAGGCAAAGTTCCCAAACACAATACCAAGAGCCTATATTTCCATGTGGCAATGACCTAGTGCCAGAGGTTCACAGTGAGGAAGCTGTCTAGGAAATTGGCAGGCAGGACAAGTCTCCTGAGAACGCCCCTGCTGCCTGCCAGGCCTTACAGCACAAGTGAAATCCCCTGTGGGCACCAAGTAGCAAAGTTCACCCCACACAGGTGGCTGAATTCACTTTAAACACAACATTTCCTTGTTTGCAAATCACCACTCTGCTTCTAGACCCCAGGTCATCAACACCAACATCATAAAGCCTGGCCTCTGAAATCCAGGGGACCTTTGAGAATCCCACCTCCCACTCCTAGAACTGAATTTGAGCTAGAATGGGAACAACCTGTGGGGAGGGTGGATCTGGCTGCTAAGGGTGAAACACTATGCCTATTCTGCCCCATCAACAAAGAGAAAGGGAGGGGCGCCTGGGTGGCTCAGTCAGTGAAGCGTCCAACTTTGGCTCAGGTCATAATCTCACAGTTCGTGGGTTCGAGCCCCACGTCCGGCTCTGTGCTGACAGCTAGTTTAGAGCCTGGAGCCTGCTTCAGATTCTGTGTCTCCCTCTCTCTCTGACCCTCCCCTGCTCACAATGTCCCTCTCTCAGAAATAAATAAAACATTTAAAATTAAAAAAAAAAAAGCAAAGAGAAAGGGAAACCTGCTCTAAGAGACCAAAACATAGCAAAGAACAAAACTTTGGTGGTCAAATGAAAAGGCTTAGATTTCTTCCTCCTATATATCCTGCCAATGAATACCGGGCTGCAGTGGAAAAGGAAGGAAATAAATAAGCAAAACACCCACAAAAAAACAAAAAATAGAATGGAGTTCAGGATCTCTAACCTGTACTGGCTCAAGTGAAGGCTCATTCAAATTAAGGGCACAAACTTGCAAATACCTATCCTGACAGTTCCACAGGGTCCCATCCCACCTTTCCCACACCCCAGAGTACCTTCTACCCCCAAAGTGAGATACAAATGCCTCTTAGTACCACTGGGTTACTCTGCCTCCATGTGGATGATGGGGAGGACCCCAAAGCAGCCGGGGAGCCAAACACCCAGCTTTCCCAGGCCCTAGCACCTTTGTACTCCCCACCCAAATTTCCCATCACACCAAGGAGTCTTTTCCCACTGAGACCCTTGGGCTAGCGATGATGAAAAGGGCCTCAGGTCACTGCCAAACATTTATGGAAAGGTCAGACTGAGAAATTCAGGTGCCAAGGTCATTAATCCAAGTTGTAAATGCCTTGAAGAAAGAGAATGGATCATTCTTCTTTGTCCTCCATTGTCTACCACCAAGCCTGGCACCTGAGAGGAAAGCCCCTCAGAATTCACTGACAATGACTTCCTAAATGAACTGGTGACTTAGTGCCCTACTCAGCCCAAAGAACACCCCCTAGATTATGGCTGGGGGTGAAGACAGCCAGGGAAACCACCAGATGACAATTTCAAAATAGCACCCTCAGTCCAGCAGTAGCGTCTGAGAGAAGGGCATAGCCAGCCCCTGAGGCCTGTGACTCCATGCTAAAAGCCCAGGAAAGGAAGGAGGAAGGGAAGCAGAAATAGGTCAGGAAAGAAGGTAAATGAACACTCAGAGGAGAGGCTGGAAGAATGCCTTTTTTAGGCACATCAGATGGTCAGATTTTTACAAACATCATCTATCATGTTATGATGGCAAGCATGCTAGGAAGCTCAAGGAAGAGCAATTTCTAAAAATATTTAAAACTTGTAGGTATATGTTTTCCAAACAGAAATAGGTGCCTGTCAGTGGCCCAGATTCTGCCTTGTGACTTGCTGTAAAACCTGCACCTCCCATTTCATCCCCCACATAGTAGAAATTGGAAGAAAAAAATTAATACTTAAAGGAGTTGAAGGCTGATGGTATGGTAATTTCTAATTCAAGTTCTAAATATACTATTTCTTTAAAATTAAGAGTAAAAGTATACAATCACAAATAATGCTTATTTTACTGCTACAATCTCATTTTTTAAAAAAATGGAAACCTTAGTTCCCAGTCTCTATCTGCCAACTCAGTCTTAGTAACACATGCCACTGAACTGGTGAGAGCCCAGAAAAGACGTTCCCCAGAAGCAGACATTGGGAGACAAAGACTCTGAGATCTAGATCTGCTTCTGCTGTGGCTACCAACATGTCCTGAGAGAGTTCAGGTTTTCTACCTCTTTTACCCAAAAAGTTGTTAGTCCCTGCCAGTCTCCAGCTCACCCAGTTCAGGGAAGCAAGTATGCAAGAAACTCTACCTGGGTTAGAGGAGGTGCAAGGGCAGGAGGTAGGGGCTGTTCTTGTTGGTCTTGCTGCCACAGAGTGGCTATCCAATTTGTGTGCCTAAGTTCCAGAACCTCCCAATCTCTATCTGGTTGACACAGTCCATCCAGGCCATTTCCACTGGGATCAAACCTCGAATGTGTGGTGCAGGAAATCACTCCTTAGGCACAATGTGCAGTGGCCCATTCTGCCAACCATATCTTGATTCCAATTCTGAATGAAGCAAACAACTTCCACCAGCTCTGACAGACCTGGGTGTGCCACACCCCATCAGATTCAGCCTGGCACTGCACAGCCCAGACACCCAGAGAGGAACTAGCCCTATCCCAACCTAAGCTGAGGATCCTTCTCACAGTTATCATTCTCCTGGCTGAGGTCCCAGAAGTCAAATTTATCCACCTGAGATTCAGCACAAGAGGCTAGGAAAGGTACATGGCTTTCATAAAAGAGCCCAGAAGTTCTTCGAGGACATCAGCACCCAGCCTTGACCAAAACCTGCGAAGCCCTGGTGAGAGCAGTACATCTATCTTGCAGCTCTAGAAGATTTTACCCCAACACAGGGAAGGAGCTAGTATTTATGGAGAAGCTTTATGTCAGCCACTACACTAAGTACTGACATATTATCTCATTTAATCCTCACAGCAACTCTGTGAGATAAGTACTATTATTATTATTATTTCATAAATGAGTAACTAAGATTTTAGAAGGCATAAGAAAGTGCCCTGAGATCTCACTATCTCAAATCCAGAGCTTGGATGTGAAGCCAACTGTATATGATTTCAAAATCTATGGTTTTCCTATGGTTCTACATTCCTACTTTTAAAAAGAAAACAAAACCAGGAAAGTGGATTATAGCTTACACTGACTAAAATTCCCAAGCTGCTTTGTTTACAGCCCAGTCTATATTCTGGTAGAACCTGGACTTCTGCTTGGAACTTGTGCTAATATACATAACGGCCTCCCCACCCCTAACCCCAATGTGCTCAACCTCCCTCACTACAGTGTAGCTTAGCTCAGGCACAGCCCCCAAGCTGTCCCCATCTTTGGAAAAGGATACAGCCAGGAGAGCATCAGCTAGCTTCTTGATGGCTCCATTCCTGGAGCCCCAGACTCCTCCAATAGCACAAATCAAAGTCTGTTTTAGGGTCCCTGTTTGCTCTCTCCTATGAACACTTACAGAATTGGAAAATGGCATATATATTAGAGGTGGATTTTGCTTCATTATCAGCATGAGCTGGGCCCAGAGCATTTACCTGGCTGACTGTCAGAGTTATGATGATAATCATTTACATTTTGGACCAAAGCCATATGGTTGCCCCTTGATGCCACCCTCCAATGAGCCCATTCCCCCATCAGTGCTCCCTTGCTCACCTGCTCAGAGTCCCCCGAGGGGCCTTAGTGCCTCCAGCTCCGTGGGTGATGCTGGAATTCTTGTTGGCAGTCATGGTCATTTCGGCTTTCTGAAAACCCAGAGTCCTGCAAAGAAGACAAGGCCTATAAGCCAAGTTTCCATGGGCAGCCAAAAGCACCTCAAACATTTCCAGATGAGCTCCAAAACCGCCAGGAGGGCTTGTGTGGCGGGTGGTAGGAACCACATATATTTAATTCCATGTGTTATAGCTTAGGAGCCTCAAGGGACCCCTGATCTGAGTTAGGGAATGAGTTTATGAGCTAACAGATAACTTATCACTTCACAGAAAATGACAAAACTCCACTTCCAGCCCTCCTCTTGTTTCTTAGAAAGTCCCAAACTTCTAGCGTGCCATAGACCCTTTATAAATTCCATCTTATTTGCATACATCCTGAACAACTATTAGTCAGTATTTTTCTTGAATCAACCTGATACTGGCTTGCTTATCTCAAAATGTTTAACCTTGTTACATACAATTAATCATTTAGTCATTCAACAAATACAAAAATTTACTGAGCACCCAAGTCCTGGGCACTGTCATCCAGAAAAGAATGAAACGAAGTCTCTGCCCTCAGGGAGCTTACATCTCAGTGAAGAGAAACAGACAATAAACCTGCACATGTCACATGTATGTGATACATCAGTGTACATTTGTGTATAATATGTATGGTGATGATAGGTGGTATGAAGAAGAAAATGAATCAAAGTAGAGGGAGAGAAAAGAAGATGTTATTTTATTTTAAATTTTTTAACTTTTTAAAAATGTTTATTTATTTATTTTGAGAGGCAGAGAGCGAGCAAGCAAGCAGGGGAGGGGCAGAAAGAAAGGAGAGAGAGTTCCAAGCAGGATCTACACTGTCAGTGCAGAGCCCAATGTGGGACTCAAACACAGAAATGGTGAGATCATGACCTGACCCAAAATCAAGAGTTGGACCATCAAACTGACTGACTCACCCAGGCGCCCCCTCCAAGAAGATGTTATTAAAAATTTTTTAAATGTTTATTTATTTTTGAAAGAGACAGACAGACAGAGACAGAGCATGAGCAGGGGAGGGGCAGACAGAGAGGGAGACACAGAATCCAAAGCAGCCTCCAGGCTTTGAGCTGTCAGCATAGAGCCTGATGGCAGGGCTCAGACTCACCAACTGTGAGATCATGACCTGAGCTGAAGCTGGATGCTTAACTGACTGAGGGACCCAGGTGCCCTGAAGATCTGCTATTTTAAATAGAATGTTCAGGGGAAAATATTCTGATAAAGTAACATATGAGCCAACACCATAATATTATGAGTTATCATACTATTTTCTAATATCCATTAAGATAAAAGTAATATATGTTATGGTATTTAAGTACCAACAGTGAAAAATATCCATACAGTATTCATGTATCACAGAGTTAGCTAATACATCATTATCCTTTAGAGAACATCATTTTATGCTAAAATAATAAAAGGAAGAAAAAGGTTATAACTTAAGAGTACATCCAGACTGGAAAGGAAGAAGTAGAATTATTTCTTATTTAGAGATGGTATAAGCTGAATAATTTGAATAGACATTTCTCCAAAGATGTAAAATTGGCCAATAAGCTCATGAAACAATGTTCAACATCACTAGTCATCAGGGAATAGAAATCAAAACCACATTAAGGTATTGCACTTCACATCCACCAGCATGGCTATCATCAAACAAACAGATAAAAACAAATGCTAGTATGCAAAAAATGCATTTGACAAAATACAGCATCTTTTCTTGATAAAAACCCTTAAGAGAGTAGGAATAGAAGGATCATACCTCAAGTTCATAAAAGCCATAAATGAAAGACCCACTGCTAATATCATTCTCAATGGCGAAAAACTGAGAGCTTTTCCCCCAAGGTCAGGAACACAACAAGGATGTCTACTTTCACCACTGTTACTTAACATAGTATTGGAAGTCCTGGTTTCAGCAATCAGACAACAAAAAGAAATAAAAGGCATCCAAATCAGCAAGAGAGAAGTCAAACTTTCACTCTTCACAGACGACATGTTACTCTATGTGGAAAACCCAAAAACTCCACCAAAAAACTGCTAGAACTGATACATGAATTCAGGAAAGTCACAGGATATAAAATCAATGCACAGAAATCAGTTGCACTTCTATATACCAATAATGAAACAGGAGAAAAAGAAATCAAGGAATTGATCCCATTTACAATTAATTGCACACAAAAAAACCCATAAAATAACCAGAAATAAAACTAACCAAAGAGGTAAAAAATCTATACACAGAAAACTACAGAAAGCTTATGAAAGAAATTGAATTAGACACACAAAAAAATGGAAAAACATTCCATGCTCATGGATTGGAAGAACAAATATTGTTAAAATAGCTATACTACTCAAAGCAATCTACATATTCAATGCAATCCCTATCAAAGTAACACCAACATTCTTCACAGGGCTAGAACAAACAATTCTAAAATTTGTATGGAACCAAAAAAGACACAGAATAGCCAAAGTAATGTTGAAAAAGAAAACCAAAGCTGGAGGCATCATAATTCTGGACTTCAAGTTGTATTACAAAGCTGTAATCATCAAGACAGTGCGGTGCTGGCACAAACACATAGGTCAATGGAACAGAATAGAGAACCCAGAAATGGACCCACAAACGTATGGCCAACTAATCTTTGACAAGGCAGGAAAGACTATCCAATGGTAAAAAGACATTCTTTTCAGCAAATGATGCTGGGACAACTGGACAGCGACATGCAGAAGAATGAACCTGGACTACTTTCTTACACCATACACAAAAATAAACTCAAAATGGATGGAAGACCTAAATTCAAAAAACAAACTCAAAATGGATGAAAGACAGGAAGCCATCAAAATCCTAGAGGAGAAAAGTCAACAACCCTTTTGACCTCAGCTGCAGTGACGTCTTACTTGACACATCTCCGGGGGCAAGGGAAACAAAAGCAAAAATGAACTACTGGGAGCTCATCAAGATAAAAACAACTTCTGTGCAGTGAAGGAAACATTCAGCAAAACTAAAAGGCGACGATCGAATGGGAGAAGATATTTGCAAATGGCATATCAACTAAAAGGTTAGCATCCAAAATCTACAAAGAACTTATCAAACTCAACACCCAAAACACAAATAATCCAGTGAAGAAATGGACAAAAGACATAAATAGACACTTCCCCATAGAAGACATCTAGATGGCTAACAGACAAATGAAAAAATGCTCAACATCACTCATTATCCAGGAAATATAAATCAAAACCACAATGAGATACCACCTCACACCTGTCAGAATGGCTACTCAGCAATAACAGATTTTGGTGAGAATAGGGAGAAAAAGGAACCCTTGTGCACTGTTGGTGGGAATGCAAACTGGTGCAGCCATTCTGGAAAACAGTATGGAGGTTCCTCAAAAAATTAAAGATAGAACTAACTTACAACCCAGCAACTGCACTGCTAAGTATTTATCCAAAGGATATAGGAGTGTTGAAGGGGCCCATGCACCCCAATATTTATAGCAGCACTATCGACAGTAGCCAAATTATGTAAAGAGCCCAAATGTCCATTGATGGATGAATGGATAAAGAAGGTGTGTTGTGTATATATATATACAATGGAATGTTACTTGGCAATCAGAAAAGAATGAAATCTTGCCATTTGCAACAATGTGGATGGAACTAGAGCGTATTATGCTAAGCGAAATAAGTCAGTCAGAAAGACAAATATCATGTGATTTCACTCATAAGTGGAATTTAAGATACAAAACAGATGAACATAAGGGAAGGGAATGAAAAATAATATAAAAACAGAGAGGGAGACAAACTATAAGAGACTCTTGAATACAAAGAACAAACTGAGGGTTGTGGGTGGGGTGTTGGGTGGGGGGATGGGATACATGGGACATTAAGGAGGACATTTGTTGGGATAAGCACTGGGTATTGTATGTAAGTGGTGCATCACTAAATTCTATTCCTGAAATCATTATTACACTGTATGTTAACTAACTTGTATTTAAATTTTAAACGTCTATAAAGTAATGGTGTAAAATCAAGTTGATATATATGTGTGAGCTTGTATATATGTATGTTTATATTTATGCAGAACTCTAGATTTTTTTTCTTGTTAGCAAAAATTTAAATTTTCATGAAGAGATATGCCACTTCTTGGACTTATTTAATGGTGGAACTCCTTCCCATTTTTTTCTCAGAATACTAATTTGTATCTAGAACCAGGGTAGGTAAATTTTTCTGTAAGGCCTAAATAATAAATATCTTGGGCTATATGGGTCATACAGTCTCTGTTCCGATTGCTGAACTCTTCATATAATATGAAAATAGTCACTGATTATATGTAAATTAATAGGCATATATGATTACGTTTCAGTAAAACTGTATTTACCAAACCAATTGGTGAATGTCTGGGATTTGGCCAATGGGCCGTGGTTTTCTGACTCCTGCTATAGTAGGACATTTGTTTAAAACAGTTTAGGTGATGTTACAGGACATTATATTCACTGATTGTTTACAAAGTGCTACAGTAGACCATGCATGTTATCTGGCTCTATCCACTGCAAGCCTCAAAATCTTGAGTCCAATAGTTAGGTAAAGCATATGCAATAAAGATATCTGTAAAAATAAAAAAATTAAAAATTAAAAAATTAAGGGGCACTTGGATGGCTCAGTCAGTTAAGCATCCAACTTGGGCTCAGGTCATGACCTCACAGTTCATGCAGTTCGTGGATTCGAGCCACACGTTCGGTTCCGTGTTAAAAGCTCCGAGCCTATAGCTTGCTTCAGATTCTGTGTCTCTCCCTCTCTCTACCTCTCCCCTGCTCATTCTCTGTTTTTCTCTCTCTCTCTCAAAAATAAATGTTAAAAACTATTTTTCATTAAAAATTTAAAAAAATTTTTAGTGAGGCCATGGAGAAACTGGAACCTTCATTCATTGCTGGTAAGAGTGTACAATGGTGCAGCCATTTTGGAAAACAGTTTGGCAGTTCCTCAAAAAGTTATATACGGAGTTACCATATGACCCAGCACGATCCACTCCTAGGTTTATATCCAAGAGACATAGAACACTGTGTCCACACAAATACCTGTACACAAATGTACAGCACTATTCATAACAGCCAAAAAGTGGAAACAAATCCAAATGTCCATCAATGAATGACTGCATAAACAAAATATCGTATATCTGTACAATGGATTATTCAGACATAAAAAGGAATGAGAAATACTGATACATTCTATAACATGCATGAACCCTGGTGCCAATTTTACAAAATGTCTAGAATGGGAAGATCCACAGAGACAGAAAGTAAGTTAGTGATTGCCTAAGTTGGGTTGAGAGTGGCAGACTTGGAAATGACTGCAATGAGTATGGGCTTCTTTTTGGGGTGGAAAAAAAGTCCTGGAATTACATAGTGGTGATGGTCACACGACTCTGAACATACGAAAACAAGTGAAATGTGTGAATTTTATAGTCTGTGAGTTGTATCTCAAGATAGCTGTTAAAATAAAACTTAAGAGCAAAAAAAAATTGTTTTTTAAGTGCCTTGAAGAGTGGATGTGATAGAGCACACAACTGATAACACCAAGCATATTTCCAATGTGAATGTACATTCTGGCCTGAACTAGCACCCCTTCATGGAAGCTGAACAGCCATTCTCACTCTGATTGGCATTCCATCACACAGACCAAAATGAAGTATATTTGGATGTGAAAGTTAAACATATTTATTTACATCCAGGTGGCTAACAGAACCATGAAAAGATGCTCAACATCACTCATCATCCAGGAAATACAAATCAAAACCACAATGAAATACCACCTCACACCTGTCAGAATGGCTAACATTAACAACTCAAGGAAAAATAGATGATGGTGAGGATGTAGAGAAAGAGGAATACTTTTGCACTGTTGGTGGGAATGCAAACTAGTACAGCCACTCTGGAAAACAGTATGAAGGTTCCTCAAAAAATTAAATATAGAACTACCCTACAACCCAGCAATTGCACTACTAGGTATTTATCCAAGGGATACAAAAATGCTGATTTGAAGGGGCACATGCAGCACTACCAACAATAGCCAAAGTATGGAAAGAGCCCAAATGGATAAAGACAAATGCATAAAAAAGATGTGGTGTGTGTGTGTGTATGTGTGCGTGCGCATATATGTATATACTGCTGAATAATATGCCATATTATTTATGAAAGAATATTATATAGCTATAATGGAAATTATGTATATAATTTTTATGTATATAATTTTATATACATATAATTATATATACAATATATAATTTTATATAATTATATATTCCTAGTCCATATATAATGGATATATATTATATATAATTTTATGTATATATCCCATATATAACATTATTTGGCAATCAAAAAGAATGAAATTTACAGAGCTCCCTACTTCCCTGCCATCTTGCCTCAATATCCAGAAAAAATGAAATCCTGCCATTTGCAACAATGTGGATGGACCTGGAGGGTAATTATGCTAAGCAAAATAAGTCAGTCAGAGAAAGACAAATATTACATGATTTTACTCATATGTGGAATTTAAGAAACCCAACAGATGGACATAGGGGAAGGGAAGGAAAAATAAGATAAAAAGAGAGAGGGAGGCAAACCATAAGAGACTCTTAAATACGGAGAACAAACTGAGGGTTGCTAGAGGGGTGTTGGGGGGGGATGGGCTAAATGGGGAAGGGGGACACTTGTTGGGATGAGCATTGGGTGTTATATGTAAGTGATGAGTCACTAAATTCTACTCCTGAGGCCATTATTACACTATATGCTAAATAACTTGGATTTAGATTTTTAAAATTTTAACATATTTATTTACAGCCACTAAAGACCTTAATCCTGGAGGCCGTCTTACTTATTACCTTGGTGCAGATAAGCGATTGGTCTCAATGGCAAAAATAAGCCAAACCCTAATTCTTGTTATTATTCCTAACTCTTTCCTAATTTCAATATGAAATGCACTTCCTCTAATTTCTTTAACTTCATAGAGGCTCTCAGGGTTGTGGTTTTATTGATGGTGGGAGCAGGTAAAGTGGGAGTTGGAAAGGGAGGAAGGAGCCAGCAGGCATCAGGTGATAGTAATGAAACATCCCTCCAATGTGAAGACTGCAGATGCTTTTGAAAAAAGAAAACCAAACCTGAGACTCACTTTTATCCTTCATAAAGTAGAGAAAAGCCTTCTCTACCTGTTGGGGGAAGAAAATGTTTATAAACCTAAGTATACAGCATAATGTTAGTGATGACGGTGATGATGATGATAATAATAATGAGGAGGAGAAGTCAATCCTGCCACCAGCCCATGCACACTGGCTCTCATGAGCTATTCTTTAACTGCCCCAGCCCAGTGCCAAGCTAAGTGCTTGGCATATGGCTGTGTGTGCAACAGAAAGAAGAGAGAGAAGAGGCAGCCTCTGGAAGCTTTCCCAGGCCAGTTCTCAGGGTCCTCAGGGAGCACAGTACTACAAGGAATCAACTTGCTAAGCATCAGCTTTCAACTGTGCCCATGGTAACAATGGTCACAATAACCATCACAACCCATCAAAACGACACTAGACATGCTCTAGCAGCTCCAGGGCAGGTCCTCAGGGAAAGGGTAGAAGATTTGTGGAAAGACCAGAAACTGAAAGATATTAAAATAACATGATAAAAAATATATTCTTTCTTTCCCCATATTTCCGATCTAAGGAGGGTGGACCCACTGCTCAGAAATGCTTTTATATTGTTGAATATGAGAACACAGAGCCAACTTAGTAAGAAAGAAAAATACAGATGACTCTGAAATTTGCTTGGGCCCAGAAGAAAAATCCTCTAGGTAACCTAGAGACGAGTGGATCAAAATTGTTATGAGGTCCATGGCAAGGTCTCTTGGTCATATTTCTGCAAGATCGCAGCTACTATTCTCAAAAGTAGCCTAGGAGTTCAGGCATCTTGGGCAGGCACTGCTAAGAACCCCAGACATGCCCACTCAGTTAGAAGAACAGAGATGCCAATTCATCATTCTTCCTCCCACCTGTTCTCACTAGGCCAGGTCTATCAGATCAGGGAATAATCTAGGGGCTTGAGGAGCTAAGGCACAGGCTAACCCTTTATACACCTGAAGTTCAGACTAGAGCACTCTGCATGGCTGGCTTCCTGAGGGACACTGTTCTCCCAGGGCCCTAAGAGCAACTCCAGGTTCTCATCTATGCTTTCAGTCCGATACCTTGGCTAGTCTGGCTGCATGGGGAGAAGACACTCCAGTTAGAGGAAATACCCACTAAGCATGGAGCAGAGAAGGAAGCTGAGAGCTGCTTTGCTAGTTCTCAGGCCCATCAGTGGCAAAGTCCAAGAAGAAACTGCATGTTTAGAAAATGAAATTGTTCAGTTAGCATCTACCACCAATGACGAGTTGCTCAAAAACCCAGTT
Source organism: Crocuta crocuta (assembly GCF_008692635.1). Classification (NCBI taxonomy): domain Eukaryota; kingdom Metazoa; phylum Chordata; class Mammalia; order Carnivora; family Hyaenidae; genus Crocuta; species Crocuta crocuta. The sequence goes on along the minus strand of NW_027530670.1, from coordinate 1,523,750 downwards.
CTAACAAATTATGGACAACTATCTGAAGAGTAGGACTATCCAGAGAAAGGACTATAATTAGGTACTCTTAGAATTTTTCTACAAACTCTGCATTGAGACAAAGAAACCACAGTCCCAGGTACTTGAGGTGCAGTGGGAAGAACACCAGACTTGGGGTCAAATAAATAAGTCCAACCCTGCCTCTATCAACTGCTAGTTAAGTGACACTGCACAAGTAGGTTTCAAAGACAACTTTGTCACTATGAGAGCAATAATAACACAACCTACCTCACGTGATTGCCTGGCACACATAAGCTTAATAAAAAGTTTTTCTTCTAGATCATGCTTCTGCAGGTATTTGGAAGGCAACCACGCCACTACCAACCTTAAGTCATTTTCAGACTGGCTGGTACCATCGTTCAATCTGTTTGCTCTATGCTAAGCCCTGTACAAGGTACTAGGATATAAAAATGGACAGACACAGTCCCTGCCCTGGACTGAGTAAAAGTGGCCCATTTTTTATTTATTTATTTATTTATTTATTTATTTATTTATTTATTTATTTATTTATTTGAGAGAGACAGAGCAGTGTGAACAAGGTAGGGGAAGAGAGGGAGGGAGGGAAGGAAAGAGAGAGAGAGAGAGAGAGAGAGAGAGAGAGAGAGAATCCCAAGAAGGCTCCACACTGTCAGCGGGGAGCCCGATGCAGGGCACAAACTCACGAACCAAACTGTGAGGTCATGATCTGAGCAGAAACCAAGAGTTGGACGCTTAACTGACCGAGCCACCCAGGTGCCCCAGAAGTGGCCCACTTAGATGCAGCAAGCTCTCTCCAATTTACCGCTGACTCTCCCCACCCAGTTGCCTGCAGCTGGCCAGCTTTACTCAGCTCTGACCTATCAGCAGGGGAGTGCTACAGCCCCAGCCAGGGAAGGGTGAAGAGGTACTCTCCCAGGAGCAGGCTTCCTGTGGAGCACCCACACAAAGCCTCTGGACAGCTGGGCCTGAGCAGTACAAGGAAGAGGAGCCTATTCTAGTGCAGGGCACTGCCTCTTAGCCTCTTGAAACACCCTATTAACTCTCCTCACTGACGCTGGAGGAAAGACCTCTGAAAGGCTCTCAGCTTTTGCTCAGGCTAGCCTTCATCTTGTAACTCTCTCTCCCACTCTTCTCCCTACAGTCCAATCCCATGACCACAGAGAACATCTGTGTTCTCTGAAGGTCAGTCTCCAAAGGGAGTTCCTTCTGAGGGATGTCCAGCCTCTACAAATGAACCTTCCTATCCTAGAGCAAAAAAAACTGTTCCCCTTTGTTTAGGTGATATTTCTAAATGTCTGTATGATACTTTTCCACAGGCCTAATTGTGGACATGACAATATGCCTTCCTCTGAGGGAGGAGACATCTGAAGCTTGAGAGTGATGAGGAACAGTCTCAGGCATGTGGAAGGAAGCCTTCCATTCTGCTAGGGTTAAAGTCGCTGAGAGGAAAGACAGACACGCTCAAGCACTCTGCTTTACTAGTCCATGTAAGAAGTCAAGACACCTGCCAAAGGAAACCTCTAAACCATGTAAGAGAATTTCTGCTAACAACTACATTCCACTAATTTCTTAAGCAATCTCCCACGTGGAAGTAGCAGCTTAGGAAGCAGCCCGAAGGGAAGGAAAAGGTGGAAAAGGGAACAGAGTCCCATGTGTGCCCGAGAACCTGGTTCCAGCCTGGAGACTATACAGGTCTGAACGGCCATAGTCTGACCACAGGGAGGTCAACATGCCTCCTCTCCCTGCCCAGGGAACACCTACTCAGACCCTCCTTACTTCTTACTGACTCCCTCCTGCAAACTTTCCTCTTTGCTGGTCCCTGGCCAAGAAAAGAAACAGACCAGCAATTCCCCAGAGGAGGGCTTAGGTCTTTAATTTCCTCCTTCAAGAGTCCCAGCAACCAATATTGGTGCTACCAGCTTCAGGGAGGGTCATCATTAGAATGAGTTCCCTTTAACCACTCAAACCAGAGTTCTCAAAAGTGTGAGTGAGTCTTTCCTTCTCTTCAGCAGATGGTCTTGGATTAGACTAAGGTGGAAAGGGCTTTGTCTCCCTTCCTTGGCTCTGCCTGGACTAACAGCTCACCTGCACAGCCTGTCTGTTGTTTGGCATTCCTAGGAAGTTCAGTGACACTGCTCTCCCGCCATGCTGGCCTCCTCTGTCCCCACATGGCTGAGAAAGCTATGGGGCAGTTCTAGCTAGTTCTTCCCTAGATGCTCACTGACTTGTTAACTGAATAGAGAAGAGGGCCCCCAAGGAGTCAGAGGCAAGGATGACAAAGGGCCCTAGAAATCCCACACGGGGCATATCCTTTAAAGTGTGCTCCTTCTCTTCCCAAAGTTACAGCTGCTATAAAGGTGATAAGAGAGTTTTCCAGCTATGGCTGTCACCCAGCCAGTCAGAATGTCAATGGCAGGCCTACCCCTCAGCCAATCCTGTCCACCTCGGGGCTTGCAATCAATCTCCTCACAAGTATCCCTATTATCTTCCTGAACGCTGCTGCAGTAACAAGTTCTCATCCAACATACCCGCAAGGAAAGGCTGTTCTTGGGAATGCGGCCTTCATCTCATCCACACTGGCTTCTCCTCCTTCATCCTCCTTTTCCGATTCATTTCTCACCAGTTACCTGCCCACAACCTGTCTTTGACTTTGCTGTGCCTAAAAGCAAGGGCTTACAAGGGAAAGGAGAGAAAGTGGGCTCAGAGGTTGGGCGGGTAGGCACCAGAAGCTTTAGAAAGGGATCTAGGAATGACCTTCTCAACTCTATCCCATACTTCCCTCCAAAACGCCAGACACTTTTTCTCTGTTACTACTTCTACATAACTTATACCTTGGAGCTTTTCCATGCCAGCCCTAGGTCCAGAAAGCCCTTCAAGCAAAAATGTCAAGGGGATCATAAGCCTGGTCAAGGGGAGAGGAACTGAGATTTGTTTTGCTGGGAAGTCAGAAATGCTGGGTGTTTTTACAGGTCACCATGAGGCTGAAATCTTCCTCATGCAGCCACGGGAAAAGATGATTTTTTTTTTGGTTGTTGCTGAATAATAATCAGAAAAAAAAAATAGGCTCTTTCCATCTCTTCACTATTTATCACTCCCACATCCTCTTTCCCAATCCTCCTCCTCAAAGAGGACTATAAGCTTGGGTTTTCAACCTCAACCATTTTCAATCCCTTTTCCTGCCAGATGGTCCTTCTCCACTTCAGTACAGATTCTGTGGAGGTTGGAAGCTGAGTTTAAATGTTTCCTGAAAGCCTAAAATGGGGTGAGGGCTTGTTAGGCAATTGTAGGCCAAAGGAAATCTGGTGGCTTCCAAGATAGTTTTAAAAACCCAGACATGGCTGTTTCAGCTGGTCTGGAAACTCAGCCTGTCAGCAAGCAGCTAAACCCAGCCCTGCCAGGACAAGGGAGCCTGCTCTGTCCGATGACTTGGCAACACCTGGAAAAAGGGAGCAGAACAGAGCTTGCCCCACAAAGAGCCCTGCTCCTGGGGGCTAACCACGGCCCTCTTTCACTTTGGCAAGAAGCGGGTCCCGTAATCATGGTGATGATTCAAAGGCCGCAGACCTGTCTCACAGCAGTGCCTTCCTCCAGCCAGCCACAACACACTGGTTGCCGTTTCCTGCACACGCCAGTAATGTTCATGCCTTCGAGGTTTTGTTCAGCCAATTCATTCTATCTTGACATCCTCCTCCCCCATTCTTTCTTACATATCCAACTCAAATGTCAACTTCTTTCTGAAGCCTTTCCTGATCCTAAATCTTGACCTCCTTCTCACCCTTCCCATGCTCTCCGGTTTAGCTGAACTCAACCAAAAAAAAAATGCCTCCCCTGCCCTAAAAAGCACACCACCCACAAGCCAACGTTCTCAGAAGAGGACTAGGGAATAGTAAGGGCCAAAGGTACTGTGCAAGTTTCAATACTTCCATTCTTCTATCTGTAGCATAGGGAGAACATCCCACCACTATAATGAGAACATGGAGACCAATGGGAAGCCATCTACAAAAAACAGAGGATACTCAGAACGAAGAGGGAACACACTTGAAGTCTCTAGCCAGTGGGTTAGCTTTCCCCCGATTCTCAGTCTTAAAACATCTTCCCTTTTTCTTAGTCTTCCAGCTGACTTTGCTTCCTGTTTCACTGAGAAAACAGTAACTATCAGAGCAGACCCTCAATAACCTACCACCAGCATTAATGAAGATCTTGTCACCTTTCTGCTGAAAACCATGACATGGCTCCCAATCAAAGTAAAAGGAAGTCTTTACAATGACTCACAAGGCCCTTCATCATCTGGAGCCCAGTGATATCTCTGACCTCATTTCAACTACTTTTCCCTTTACTCCTTCCACACTTTTCCCCTTACTCCTTCCACACTAACCACACTGCCTCCTTGTTACTTCCTCAAACACCCAAAGCACGTGCTACCTCAGAGCCCTCATACCTGCCATGCCCTGTAAGTAGAGCACATCCCACAAGAGAGCCTGCTCCTTCTTCTCCCAGGACTTAGGTCATATGTCCCCTTCTTAGCAAGGCCTTCCCTAACCACACTGTAAAAAATTAGCATTAACAAAACTGCTACTAAAAAAACCTTCTTTGGAGCACCTGAGTGGCTCAGTCGGCTAAGCATCTGACTCTCAATATCAGCCCAGGTCATGATCTCATGGTTCATGAGTTCAAGCCCCACACTGGGCTCCGCACAAATGGTGTGGAACCTGTTTGTGATTCTCTCTCTCTCTCTCTCTGCCCCTTTAGCACATGCTCTCTCTTTCTCTCTCTCTCTCAAAATAAATAAATAAATAAATAAGTAAATCAAACCTTTGGGGTGCCTAAGTGGCACAAGTACAGCATGCAAATCTTGATCTCAGGGTTGCAAGTTCGGGCCCACGTTGGATGTGGAGTTTACTTAAAAATAAAATCTTTAAAAACAAAACAAAAACAAATATTCCTCCATCCTGTGACCCCTCACCACTCCTATTCCCCCCTTTCTGGTTTATTTTCTCCATACCGTTTATCACCATCTAATATACTATGTTTCTTTTCCACTTACTATGTTTGTATAGGCTAAGGATTTTTATATTTTGTTCACAATCTGTGTCCTCAGTGGCTACAACACTGCCTGGTACACAGTAGGCCCTCAATAAATATTTTTTGAATGAAAAAAAATTTGCCACCAGCTCAGAGTGGCCCTCCCTGGACAGGGTGAGCAGCTTCAGGCTCCATTATCCAGGCCCATCTTCCAACCCCACCAGCCTTCCCAGTCTAACAACCTACCTGCAACAATCCTACCCACTCAGAAAACTCAAAAAAAACCCATCTCATTGAGCACCCAAAAGATTCAGGGCAGGGATGGCTTCAGCCCAAGAACTGACAAACTGAACTGAGACTGCTCTCTGCAAAGATTACAATGATTTCCTGACTGCAAAATGCAAGGGTCCTTTCTATGGGTCTTAATGAATTACAGGACCTTCCTTTTCTAATGTCTACATTTTGGATAACACTGCTCAGACCTCCATGAAGCACTAGAATATAGTTAACTGTCAATCAGGAGCACACTCCCTGGGGGATTCACAATCTGCCCACAAACTCTTTATGTTCATCAAAAGGGGGGACAGGTTAAGAAAGGCTGGGAAATACTGTCAGAGAAGTAGAGAAGACAGCCAGGTGTGGGTACCTCTAAGGCTTTCATTTGTTTACTTACTCGAACCCTTTGGGAATATCTTCACAGGCAAACCCCCAAACTACTGTGCTTTAATCTGGTCCTTGCCCTTGAGCAGCTATCCTATCCTGCCTGAGTTAGATTAAAAAAGATTCTGGTACAATGTAACAAGAGCTGTGAAAGAAGTATAAACACAGAGCTCTGGGAGCAAGGAGAAAGACACCTAATCAGGTGGCCAGAACGGTTTCAGGGAGGACATCTGGAGAAGACAGAGTGTGACACTAGACTGGGTCCTGCAGGGCTTGGGGAAGATAAAGATAGGCAGAAGAGGAACACTGAAAGCAGAAGAAAAACCATGAGCAAAAAAGCCAAGGAGACAGACCTTGAAGCAAGCTGAGATTCTTGAATATGACACAAAAAGTAATAACCTAATGGAAAACACTGATAAATTAACTACATTAAATACGACCTCTTTCCAATTTTTAAATGCCATTTAGAGAACGAGAAAGGAATCTACAGTGTGTGTACACAGGTTAAAGGGGCTCAGCAGATTTGAGAACATTAGATACACAGACTTATCACGAAGAAGTAGACTTACTCTCACACTGCAGATCTTGGCCACATCATTAGGACTGATTTCCCTTTGGAGAAAAGCCCTTTGTTCCTCAATTTTGGAAGGTAGTAGATGAAAGTGTATATATACATCCAGGCTTTGCTGGCTCCATGCGTGCATTTATCTCATTTAATCTGTCAGTATTTCTATTTTATGGATGAAGAAACTGAGGCTCAGATTAAGTAATTCTCCCAGGGATACACAGTAAGTGGCAGAAACCAGTGTCTGGAGAAGGTTAGCACTGAGCTCTATAACTGATACCAGAGCACATCAGTCCCTTGGTCTTTGTCATACCTTGTGGCAAGAAGCCATCCTCTATCCCAAGTACACACCTGCAGCCCAGCCCTATGTGGACAGAATCTGAAAAGGATATCAGCAGAGGTCTCCTGCCTGGTCCCCAAATTCTTAGGGTTAAAATCCCATTTTTCTTTAAGCCATCTAGTTCAGAGAGCCCTGAATCAACACAAATTAAATATAAGTGATGCTCCTTCCTTGCTGCTCTTCAGGCCTTTTCTCTTCATCATTCTTCCCCACCCAGGGACAGAAACTCTCATAAAGACTGACCCTGGTCAAAGAAAGGCTGTCCCCAAGAAGTGCAGTCATGCCAGAGCAGGGACTGCAGGCAAGGGGACTCTGTTCATCCATCTGTTGAACTTTTTTAAGAGTCATTATGGGGACAGAATTTGTCTCTTTTTCCTCCTTTAGACAAAGCGAGTGCTGCTTGGCAATTGCAGGTCTGCGGTTCTCAAACTGTGTGCTGAGGTATCCTAGAGCACTGCAATGAACTCACAGTAAGATACAAGATATTTTAATTTTTTTTGAGGGAAACAGAGCAGTATTCAACATTTGCCAGGCACTCCATGAGTTCACAGTTGTAACATCAGATAGCACTACATTCTTTTTAGTGATGATAAAGAATGATGAAACCCAGTTTTCTTGGTGAAGCTGGGTTTTCAGCAGCTATAGTGATAAAAAGCATGTACCATGTGAAAAGTAATATAGAACAAGAAATGAGGATGGCAGTATTCAATCTGATTCCAAGATATGAGGGTTTTTTTTTTTTTTACCATAGTTGACACCCAATGTTGCATTAGTTTCAGGCGTATAATATAGTGGTTCTACATGATGCTATGTTCACTGCAAGTGTAGCTACCATCTGTCCCCATACCAAGATGTGAGACATTGTATAGGGTCCAGTATGACCCATTAGTTAGTAACTGTGATTATTTAAGAATCAAATAAAAGGTAGAAGTACTTACTAAATTGTTTAGACCTATATGGCTATGGACACTATGAAAAAATTACTGAAATATTAAGGGCCCACGAACTGAGAAAGTTTGGGAACATCTGAAGCAGGTGTTTTTACATCTCTGCATCCAGGAGCCAAAAAGGAGTTCCCAGGGCACACCCAAGCCTGCCCCAGAAGCAGGTGAACAGCAAGCACTCAGGTCTATGGAGGGCACATGGAGGTACACAGCACCCTTCTGCCGGAAGAGAAGAGGCTACACACCAGCTCCCTCTCAACCCAGAGGCTGTGCTCCTCTGTGTCAGCTTCACCCCAGGCTCCCAGGCTCTCCTCTGAACTCCCTCCCTAAAAAGCCCTATTCAGTACTGACTTCATGAACAAAACCCAAAGCCAGCCCAGAAACCAGCCCGCCAGCAGGAAGACTTCCACACATGCTCAGACTTGGGCAGTGTCCAAAAACCCAACCATTAATCCATACAAGGAGGGAGCAATGGGAATCTGGGTGAGGGCTTCCACTGACAGACAGCCCATCCATAGAAAGGCCACTGCTGCTTTTTGGGTGAATATTTGCATAAAAATAACTCCTTTGTTCCCAAGGAGTCTCTAGCTTGCTACACTCCCTCCCTCCATTCTTCCCTGAAGTTCTAATCCTCTGTTGGTGACACCATGGTCTTTGATACAATAGCTAATTATTGTGATGTCATAAGACTCAACTTTTTTTGAGTTGAGTTCCTCATTTTTGCTGGGGGATGGGGTAGAGAACGTGACAAAGGGCCGGAACAGAATAAAGTTATAGAACTGGAATTTGCTTTTTCATGCAAATTTCCCTGGTAATGAAACCAAGGGCAGTGACTCAGAAAAGGAAAGGCAAGCCACTGGCAGCAAGGCAGAATGTAGACTGTCCCTATCAAGGGAGCCAGGTAAGGGTTGGGGGCAAAGGCAGAAAGAAGTCAAAAGAAAGTTTTCACTTTTAGGATTAGCCAGCCAAATATGAAGATGTTCTCAGTCTGGCTAAGTCTGGGACCTTTTTCCATCAGCCATCGCTTGGGGCCAGAGCAAGCAGAGAAAAGCAGAAACACAGGAAAGGCTCCAGGCTGGAACATTCTCTGGAACTTAATGTTTGGGATACTGTATTGAGTTCTGGACTCCACACTGTCAAATGGACAGACTCAGTTTGGACCGCATCCTGAGGGTCCAACCAGGATGGAGGGGGCACTCAGAGGCATGTCACGGGAGAAATGACTAAAGGAATGGAGAATGTTTACCCTGGAGAAGGCCAGACTGAGGATGGAGGAAGAGGATAATTGCCTTGAGAATTCTGAAAGGCTCTCATGTGAAAAAGGGATTATATGTGTTTTCTATGGCCCCCAAAGAGACCTCAGACATAAGAAGATCCAGAATGTACAAAATGAGGAAGAATTTTTTTATTCTTAAATTCCACTTAAAGACTCTAGGTTCTTTTTGATTCCCAATTTCTCAGTTACATACTATGCTCTTGAACACATGGACTACCTTGTTCACTGTAGTAATCCCAGAACTTAGAGTAAGTAGCACACAGTAGGTGCTTATTAATAGTTGTCAAATAAATGAACAAATGAAACAATAGCAATGGTCTGAAGTTGTTGGTGTTCACAGGGACTCACTCTCCCAGAAAGTATTTTTTGAATCCCTACCATATGCTACTCACTTAAGATGCTATGGACACAGCAATGAATGAAGTAGATAAGGTTAGTCTATCTCCCGTCTCCCCCTGCTTTGTAGTTTAGCACAGATGGCATGTAAGGTCCCTTCCATATTCAGATTCTTTGGTTTCAGAATTGACTAAAAAATTTGAAACTTAGAGGAAAGAAGACCTGAAAGGCACAGATGAACCCTACCTACCACCTCTACTGCTACTTCAAAAGCCTGGAAATCTAGACTAAGTTTAAGGCCACCTTTTCAGTCCCCTCAGGGAGGGGCCTCATGCTAAGACTGCAGTGTGCTGGACCACGGCAGAGCAGACCAAGCAACCGGGTTGGGCATTTATTAAAGCCCCCCATCCCCACCACCACCAAAGTAGGCTTCTATGTGAACCCAGCCTCCCTCCATCCAGCAATAGGTAAGTATGGGCCTGGCAGGTAACATGAGGTATTTCAGGTGCTTTCACTTCTCTCAAAGAGCTTATAATACCTCCATCAGCCCCAGGCAATTATCCTGCTAGAGGCCATCTGAATGACAACTTAGTTACCATAGAGCAATTTTCAAAGAAATAATTCTAAGATCTTCTTTGCCTAGCTTGTGCTAGGGCTGTAGGCTTGGTTCCAACTGGTGAAGGCATGAGAGTTATAACTACAGGTAATGAAACAGATTATTTAACAATAATGATACACAGATACACAATATACCCCAGATGTTATCCTCTTCAAAGTAGTCCTTAGAGGCCTAAATGTTTATTCCAATACATTCTCAAAGCATTTCTGAAACTCTCATTTGGAAACTGCCCTCAGAAGCTTTGGAACATGATTTGAAGTTTCTCTGAAGGAAAATCTGCATTCGTCGAGCCATATGACCAAAGGACAAACTAGAGAAAACCATCTTAGGTCAGAATAAGCAGTAACTGTCAAGTATACTGTACACCTTTCATATCAAAGGGGATGCATACTCAAACTGTCCCAAATCTCCACTCTTTAGAGGACAGTAGTTACTCACTTTGAGTCACAGAGCCCTGTGACTATCTAATAAACCCCAAGAACCTCCACATAAAACCTGTAGGAACATACATTTCTGCCTGCCATTTCAGGGATTTCCTTTTAGGGGGTTCACAAGCTACTCCAGACTCATTTTAAAAATCCTTACTCTGGGGCACCTTGGTGGCTCAGTCGGTTAAGCATCTGACTTCAAAGTCTGACTTCCTCTTGGGTCGTGATCTCGTAGTTCATGAGTTTGAGACTCGTATCACACTGATAGTGCGGAGCCTGCCTGGGATTTTTCTCTCTCTCTCTCTCTCCCCATCTCTCTCTGCCCCTCCGCAACTCACACTTGCTTACTCGCTCACTCTCTCTCTCTCTCAAAAATAAACTTAAAAAAAAAAAAACCTTAGGAAAAGAAAGGAATGCTTATCCTAACCCATTTTACCTTCCTCACAAATGCATGGATAATTCTAAATGGACGTCTACACAGCTGAGCCAACATGCTAATGTTTGGCACAAAGATAGACTCACAACAAAGCACCCTGCTTTCCTGAGTTGTTGCAGCACCACGTTTCACACCCAGACCTCAGTGTGAAAAGAAACTTCATTTAAAATTGAGTCAGGAGGCCAGAGGGGGAGCTCTCACAACTGCAGGCCCAACAAGAAGTCCACCCTAATTCAGCTACTTTACTAGACCAGCAGGAAGAAGAAAAGTTTGTCTCTTCCCCCAGCAACAGCCCAGCCAATGAGAGGCTGTCACAATTCAGCCAATGAAAAGCCACTATACTCCAATGGACTTTTTGTTTATAAAAGCCCCTCCCAACTTCCCCTTTTCCTCAATAAAAGAGTGTTCCTCTCCTTTGTTCTTTGGACTTGTATATAGTTTTGTGGTAGCTTGCTTGTCTTGAGTTGTAATTCTCTGCTATTGCTGAATAAACCCATTTTGCTGGTAAAGTAAGTTTTAGTTTTAAGGTTGATATCAGCAATCTATAAACTACTACACTTCACAGGACTCCAGGGATGGTAGAAATGTTTATCTCCAAAAATGTTAGACTAACAAATACCAAGAGTCCCGGACTCAAATGTGACATTTTCTAATGTGGTTTGTAAACTGGTGCTGGAGACAATGCCCAAAGAGGAATCAAATCTACCTTCAGGAAACCACATTCATTTATCCGTAAGTACAGATACAAAGAGTAAGCTATGGTCCCAGCATGTAGTTTCTCACCCAAGTCCCTAGTCTCCTTGTGAGAAACATGGGGAATATGCCACCTGCATTCTTCTGGGCCAGCTGGCATGCTCACCAAGCAGCTTTCACATACTAAAAGCCACCCAAGTCACATCTGACTCATGCCATTGCTCTCTGTAATGAGGTATGACATGTGTCTAATCTTTTGTATATTTTCATATTTGTAGCCTACAATTACACATTTTTGAGGGATGTAGCTGACTAGCGGTTCTGTTCAGTGACCTATAATTACTCACACAGGCATCATGGCCAATCCAGGCAGCTGTTAGGCTAGAGGCGCTCTGAGCTCACACCTCATGGAACAGGCTGCTTGGCTCTAAAGATTATCAGTTAGCAACAGGCTTCAGAAGGTCCACACTGCTTTTCCTTGCACATGGAGACACCCTTATTCCATCCCATTCACCCCTCTTCCTTATCCACTGTCTGGCTCAGCATAGTTCACTCTTAAACCTAACATGAAACCATGTTAGGCACATCTAAGTATTGGCATATCTGTGAGCCCAACGCCCCCCGAAATGGACCATTTTCTTGGACACAATCTCCAGAATCAAGACAATAGCAATATAATTCAACTTCTAAGTCTCCCCACAAATTTCTCACCTGAGGAAAAACAGGTCACACCTACCAGCCCACAGAATTCTGCAGTCGCTGCTGTGCAGGTGGGCTGTGGGAGCTGACATAGGCCTCTTCTCTGAGCCAGCCTCTGTGCCACCGGCTGAGTGGTCTCACTGCTCCTAGGGCCCAATGGAGTCATTCTCCCCCATGCAAATGCCCACCACCCTGCTTCCACACTACTTCGCTGGCTAGAAAGGAAGGGCTGGTTAGCGTTAAGAATCTGTTTCTAGTGATAATTCATATATACATTTGGTTCCAATAAAAACTGGTTTCTTGATTCATTAATGGAAACTCAAATCCTGATTATTTTTTTAAGTGTATTTATTTATTTTTGAGAGAGACAGAGAGAGAGCAAATTGGGGAGAAGCAGAGAGAGATAAAGGGAGCCAGAGAATCCCAAGCGGGCTTCATGCTACCAGCATAGAGCCTGACACGGGGCTCGAACCCATGAAACCATGAGATCATGACCTGAGCCAGAACCAAGAGTCACACGCTTAACCAACTGAGCCACCCAGGTGCCCCTCAATTCCTGATTATAAATATACTCAAAGATACTGCCACAAGCCAGCTCAGGACAGCTGTGACGTACAACTGTAGTCCCATACTCAGCAGCATACACATTAAGTATGAGCCCAATACCTAAACCACAATTACTATACAAGTTTCCCTTCTTCCCAAGCACTGGCTCAAACTACTTTAGAGTGTTTTATACTTTTCAAAACCACTTTCACATGTTGCCTCAGTGGAGTCTACCAAGTATACCTCAGAGGTTAAATGCAGGAAGTATATTCTCCAAGTTTTGGGTTTTTTTAGTAATCTTGACACCCAACATGGGACTTGAACTCAAGACCCCAAGATTAAGGGCTGTGTGCTCTACAGACTTTATCAGGCACCAGTATTTTCTGCATTTTACAAAGACTGAGGCTTCAGGGAGGCTGTTTTATCTCAAGGTCACTCAACTAGTAAGTATAGAACCAGGTCTAGAACTACTTTGTAGCTGTGTGACCTCAGTTCTTCATATGTGAACAATTAATACTACAGCTGCCTCACAGGGCTTATAGTAAGGGTAAATGGACTCATGTATGAAAAGTGCCTGGATGGTGTCTGGTCCACAGTAAGGATTATGTTGTTATTATGTTTTTGTTGTTTTTGTTAATAATTACAAATACTATTACCACCACCACCAAAATCCCCAATTTCAAATCTAGAGCTCTTTCCTCTCTATCCTGCTGTAGCTTTGCACAGATTACTTAGGAAGTGGTGTCATCTAACCTTCAAATTTCAATTTCTGTGTGCACACGTATGTATACCACCTTTTAAAACATTTTTTTTTGAGGGGAGAGAGTGAGAGAGAGAGCATAAGGGAAGAGGAAGAAGGGGGAAGGGACGGGGGGAGGGAGAGTGAGGGAGGGCAGGAGAGAGAGAGAATCTTAAGCAGGCTCCATGCTCAATGTGGAGCCTGAAGCAAGGCTTGATCCCACGACCCTGGAATCATGAACTGAGCTAAAAGCAAGAGTCAGATGCCCAACAACCTGAGCCACTAAGATGCCCCATGCATCACCTTTTCTGCAAGTCTGACTCTCTAGTCTCCTGGCATCTGATGTCACTTATGCTGTGTTAGCCACTGTTCTGTGGCCCACCCTGTTTCAGTGCTCACCTTTTGCTTATATCCAAGTCTTCATTCATTCACTTGATTCCTTCAACAATCATTTAACGAGGACCTACTCTTGATGAAGCACCATATGAACTACTGGAGGAAATATTCTTCCCCTCCAGGTATGCCAAATGAGAAGTACAGAAGAGCAGGTTGCACAAGGGAGAACAGCACAGAAGTACCACAGAATAACTGTCAAGGAGCAGCACAGTAGAGTTCAGAAAAGGGAATGCTGAATGAGTTTTAGAGAGTGACTGGAGTTTTTGAGGCAGACAAGGGGAGAGAAGGACGTTCTGAGCTAAGAGAACAGTATTTACACAGGGATACAAATCAGAACCATACAGAATAGGATAATCTCATACTGCCAGCATGGAAGGGCCGTGTGTGTGTGTGTGTGTGTGTGTGTGTGTGTGTGTGTGTGTGTGTGTGTGTGTTGGACAGATAGACAGGCAGACCGACAGAGACAGAGAGAGACAGAAAGAGAGACAGAGAGACAGAGACAGAACAAGCTCTGAGAGAGAAATATGGGGGAGAGTGAGCCCATTCTGCCTGGGGGTGACAGGCAGATGGGACACCAACTATCGTGTCTGCCTTTCCATGGTCTAAGGGCAATCCCTGCTCCCTGGGTATGCTTACAGTGTACCAATTTTAAATGCAAAATCCTTTAACAACTGTTTTCCCTCTCCTGTCTTCTCTTCCTTCTAAAGAGGCTGTTTATCCCTATTCTCATTTCTGCTCTGCTCTGAGCCCTGAGTTTTAGTGCCAATGCTTTTACACAAATCCAGTTTCACGTCCTGAGTGAAATATAATTTCATAAGAATGTAATTCTGAAATGATCTCATTGAAAAAGCACATCCAGCAAAGGCCATGAGCAAACTTTGGGCCAGCCCATTCACACCCAGAGCCAAGGAGATTGTAGACCCCTTTCCCTTAAATGGAGAACATGACTGGTACCCAAAACAAAGGATACAAGCTGCCCATGGATATTATCCTGCCCACAGCCAACCTGCCTGCTTGCAGACAGAGGCCTGGGCCCAGAGAAGTGATGGCTACAAAACACTCTTCACTGTGCAAGGCCAGATTCAAGAGAGCATCCAAGCAATCAGGCCTGGCGGCACTAATGTTCCCTGTGTCCCTCCAGAGGGCTCTCGCTCCAGTCCATGAACCACCAGCTCAAACTGCTAACACTGCCCTGTCACAGTCCCATCAGACAGAAGAACGTCCAGGAGCCAAACTGGTAAGGATCCTCCCTACTACAACATGCCTTCCCCAACTCCAAAACTCCGCTGCTATCTACTTCTACTGACAGCATCAGAAATGAGGCTTTTGGGGCACCTGGGTGGCTCAGTCGGTTAAACATCCAACCTTGACTCAGGTCATGATCTCACAGTTTGTGGGTTTCAGCCCTGCCTCAGGCTCTGGGCTGACAGCTCAGAGCCTGGAGCCTGCTTTGGATTCTGTGTGTCTCTCTCTCTGCCCCTCCTCCTCCTCCTCCTCCTCTCTCTCTCTCTCCCTCAAAAATAAATAGACATTTAAAAATTATTTAAAAAAAAGAAATTAGGGCATTTGACTCTGAAGCTAGATGTCAAAGCCAGGTCTAGCCTAGTCCGGCAGAGCTGAGACAAAGTGGGTCTGGGGAAGAAATAATGTACTTTGATGGACTTCCAAAACTCCTAGCTGAAAAATCTGCAAGCTAGGATCTTTGAGGAAAAATGGTCTTGCTCCAAATCTATACTCCACCCCGACACCCGACGAATCCTCATGAAATGGACCAGAAGGGGAAGAAAAAAACTAATGGCCTGCAGGGTCTACAGGAACTCTCTGTTCTATCTTTACAACATTTGTGTAAATCTAAAACTATTCTAAAATAAAGAGTGTATTAAAATTAAGAGCTTGTCATGGTTTCCTCTATAAGGAATAATGGAAAAGAGTTGTCTTGGATACAAATTCCAACTCTGCCTCTACTGGCTATGAGTGACCTAACCTTTCTAAACTTTGGTTTCTTCCTCTATTAAATGGAGATGACAGTTCCCACCATAAAGTGTTGTGTAGATTGAGTGAGGCATCGTGCAAAAAGAGTTTCTCCTGCCCAACGTGCTTTCTTTCTGGGCAGTCATGGTTTCTGAGTTCGGTTAGCCCTTACTTGGGGTTGGCCTGGAGGCCCTGCCTCTGCTCCAGTCAGACCTGTCTCCAGGAGTTACAGCCTCTTCCATACACAGCATCATACTTTAAGCCCACAGTAATCGCCCAAAGGGCTGAAGGCCACCTCACATCGAGTTCTAACTAGTGAAAGCACACCTCTGTGGACAGAAGCATGTTCTCCTTCCTGCTTTCCCTTCTTCCAGCAGGATCCAATGTCACCTTCACGAGCTCAGTTACTTTCCCGAGGTTTACAGGGGTCAACCGCAAGGAAAGGCAGAGGCAGACAGAGCCGGGGTTTCTGATATAATTAGCTGTCCACGGTAGGGTGTGGGCCGGGGAAGAAGTATGCTCTCAAAGTTGCCACAAAAGATTCTTTACCCTTGGCAGCACCACAGCACCCACCACCACCATCCATCACCCCCACCAGCACCACCACTAACTCACACCCATTCCTACACTTTGCTCCCCACCTTGGTCCCATATGAAGCTGGGATGATAAACTACAAATCCATCAAGTCGATGCACATAGTAAGTTCCCCAAAGCCAAGAGATAAGCCCCAACTCTGGGCATGATATCACCCCGAAGCCCTGGAACAGACTCTCGAACCTCAGTCACCCTGACTCTCGGCTTCATGATGAGCTATCCATTTTTCCCCTAGGAAGACTGAGGTAAGCGCACAGGACCCCCATCCTGGTTTTATAAGTGGATGGGCTAGAGGCCAGGTAAAGAATCAGGTGAACAAAAGTATGGCTCTAATGTCCTGTTATCTCTGAAAATCACTCACAAGGATAGCGGATCCTTAAAAAACTCTCCTAAACCAAAGGAGAACTCCAATCTCACCCTGAAAATTTAGTGTCCAAATAAGGGAGCAGTCAGTGCAGAACAGTTAGCCTGTTCCAACTTGGAAAAGCCCTGTGAGAAGCAGTTCCCAGGCTTAGGATTCCAGTGACAGGTTGTAACCCCTCGTAGCACTAATGGGCACATTCTAGTGGCTAATTTCTCTGACCTTCCAGATGGCTGGATTGGGGACACACCCCAGCTGAGGCCAAAGGACATTAGTTCCTGGCAGGGAGAGCACAGAAACTCAGCAGCCCAGCCGAGCCAGATAACAGCCCCAGCCCCAGCAGTTTCAAGGACACGCTTTGGGAAGCAGAAGATGTCCTTGGAGCCATTTCTTATTTAACCAAATAAGAGCCAAATATAGCCAAATATGAAGAAGCTAACTATGTCATCTTCTATGCAATTTTTCTCCAGCTTATCACTTCACACTAAATAAATGTGAAGTATTACTATTATCATTACCAGTTTCCCTTTATGCCTCCATGTCCAGTCCTCCCTGCTCATAAATGACAGACTAAGCATCCTGGAACATCAATATAATCATGTCATTCCTCAGGGCTCCTTAACTGCCAACCATACCAGATCCAGATTGTTCCAGTTCTTCCAGAACCCTGTCAAATGCTACCAACCAATCAAACTTCTCTCCTCTTCCACCATCCCTCAGCATACCACTACACCGTCCATTCCCCTCCACACAGACACACAGACCTGCGTGTGCGCATGCGCGTGCACACACACGCACTTCTCTCTCTAGGCAAAATACCTCCTGCTACAAACTGTCCGTTTCTGCCTCCATGTTTTTGTGCTCAAACCACTTCCAACCTGAACTCTTTCCTTCCTCTCTGCTTATCCAAATATTATCCATGCTCCAAAACCCAGACTAAAGTCTCAAATTTAGGTTGAGAAGCCACTCAATCCACAATGACTATGCACTTCCTCCTGCCAGGCACCAGGCCAGACACTGAGTACACAATAAGGAAAACAACACAGCCCTACATGCTTCTAACCGGTGGGAGGGGCTTCAACATAAACCTCCCTGCTCACTTCAACTGTGCAGGTAGGGGAGTCAATGACTAGACTCTTTTGGCAACTTACTGTGATACTTGTCGGGGAGCACATGGGGGTGAGAAATGAAGTCGAGTTGGATGAGGTCTTCATGCCTCTCCCTTAAACCTCTCCAAGAAGCCACCCAAGTTTGGTGGTTTCAAATATATTTTATTACAAGAGCCATCATTCTTTCTGACCACTTGGGGAACAGTACTGCTTCCTGTTTTGGAGTTTTATCAGCTTCAGAGGTAGGCTGAATCCAACCCCATTCAGTAAAAGCCCTAGACTACCCTTCCTCAGCCAGGGAATGGACAGAAAATGACCAATACTCTCCTCAAGAGTTCACAGACTTTGAAGGTGCCTGGGTGGCTCAGTTGGTTAAGTGTCTGACTTCTGCTCAGGTCATGATCTCATGGCTTGTGAGTTCAAGCCCCACATCAGGCTCTCTGCTGTCAGCTCAGAGCCTGCTTCAGAGCCTCTTTCCCCTTACCCTCTGCCTCTCACACACTCTCTCAAAAAAATATAAACATTAAAAAAAAGATTTCCCAAACTTTGTGCCACTATGACTGCAGAAATGATGAAGGTCACATGGGAGGCAACCTCCTGAGGCCCCTCCAGGGTAATGTGCAATTCTCAGACCCTAATAATAACTCTATTCCTCTCTCTCCTATTCAAGAAAGACTATCAGAATATGTCAGATGGCTGTTATTATAGAGATAATCTTGCATACCTTCTAAATTAAAAAATAGGTAGCCCATTCACATGTACCTTGAGCTTTTAACTCCTGTAGGAACAAATGCAGTAACTCTATGAGACATATCATATCAATACCAACTCTTTTTTTCCCCTTGAATAGAAATAGAAAATGTTCTCCAGATGTAATTTTAGATGCCTTTTGGACCCAGAAGAAAGGAAGAGAGAACACCTAACCAACGCCTATTTATATTTCCAGCAACAGAGACTCACAGTCTTCCTCATTACCTATTCTCATCCAATCTATCTGGACCTCAAGTTTCTAAAAAGCTCATCTCACATGAGATACCACTGTCAGCTCTAACGTCACTAACTGCTTGGCATCCTACCCCCACCCCCCGCAAGGCTGAATGGGGTCTCAGTCCATACTAAGGAAGCTCACAGCTTTCAGGACATTAACCAAAACACCAGTCACATGTTTAGGTGTGCAGCCTTCTGGGGTCTCTGACAGGTCAAGACCACTAGAAAGGTCACAGTCGCTGCTGGTCAATGTACACCACATGTAGCACTACAAGGGATCAATGAGCAAAAAGCCTTAAAAGAAAGGCAGGGCAGACGAGAGGAAGCTGCCACCAGCCCTCAGATCACAAGTATCTCACTTGGAGGAGGATCTGCCTGAGTGAAGCTTTGCCTCCAACCATAACAAGCACCTAGTCTTTGATAACTTTTGGTATTCAGACAGTATCAAACTCTACCTGACTGCCTAGGTTCACTCACTCAGCTACCCTA
Source organism: Crocuta crocuta (assembly GCF_008692635.1). Taxonomy (NCBI): domain Eukaryota; kingdom Metazoa; phylum Chordata; class Mammalia; order Carnivora; family Hyaenidae; genus Crocuta; species Crocuta crocuta. Next base: position 1,504,521 of record NW_027530670.1, on the reverse strand, counting down.
TCCTCAAAGGCTGGAAGAGGACCCGGTGCACACTAAGTATCTTCAGAGACTTGGCTACACATTTTCAGTCCCCTTCCACCTCAGCCCCTCCTCCTGCCCCTGACAACTCAAATTTTCAGCCTCTACATATGTATCTATGTGCCTGTGTGTCTGTGTTTTATTTACACTACCCATGTCTGTTGTTAGCAACAGAAACAAAGTACTTTAAGGCAGAAAAGGCAAGTCAGCCAACTGGCTTGCTGCTCCCTGTTCTGCTTCCAGCTCGGGGAAGAGGCTGGTGAAGGATCCTTCAATCACCAATCTACCGTGTGTGCCTAACACTCCCACGTACGAGAGGAACTGGCATGGTGCCAGCTTACCCCAAGCTGTCCGCTGCTGTGCAGGGCCCCAGCCATCAGCCCACCTTCTTCTTCCCTGGAGGCCACACCCTGAACACCTCATTCCCTTACCTGCCTGGATGTTGGAATTTACAGCTTCAAAAGCCAGAATTCAGGAAACCCACACTCTTCTCTTGTACACTAGGTGATTGTTAGAGACAAACAGGCATTGCCTCCCCAGACCCAAACTCTGGAGAAGCAGCTCATGAAGTTGAACCTTCATGCCCTTTCCCATCTTCAGTGTTTCTGCTACTGGACATCTTCCCAGGTTCTGGTATCAGGCTCCTCAATAAAATCAATGGTAATTACTTTTTACTGCTTTGTTTTCAGCAGAAAAAAAAAAGAGAGAGAGAGAAAAAAACATGAGATGTGGTTCTTCTACTCAAAGAGCTCACAGACTAACTTAGGGAGACAAGATAAAAATAGGAAATAATTCAACTGTGAGATACAGAGTTAAAGTACTCTAAAATGGTTGGAAGTGAAGGCACTAGAGTAGCTCAGGAAAGGGTTTCTATGGGAGAGAAATATGAGCCAGACCTTAAAGGACAAACAGTAGTTGGACAGAATGAGACAGGAGGTTATTTGAGATGAAGAGTTAGACTATGACTCAAGGTCCCAAGGCAGGAAGAATGGCAAATATCATGCCCACATGTTTTCCCATATCCAGCTGAGGCTCAGCCCTGGGGGGTAAGAAGGAAAAGGACTGGCCTGACTTGATGAAAATAAAACCCTCACCTCAGGGTCACCATGCTCTCCAATCCCTCTGCTCCCACCTCTGCCAAGAGCATTCTCAGTGTTTCCTTTTTCTGTACTACTTGGAAATCCTCTCCCCTACAGTGCACAGAATGTAGCCAAGCCAGCCTAACTCCCTAAACCCGAAACATCCTGCTGGAACTCTCGGTACTCAAGGCTCCTGCTCCTACAGTGGGACAAGCTTTGTTCTCTGCCCGTTGCAATGTGGGTCAGGAGCTTGGTCTATTCCTTTACTGGGCCAAGTCAAGCTAAGTCTGATTCTTTACTCACTAGAACAGGAGAGGGCTAGGAAATTTTAAGTACAAGTCTCTGGTAAGCCAGGGCAACAGTCTCTCCTCCTTCCCTTCACACTTACAATCATATGTGCGTTCATTTAACACATACTGAACATCAACATGTGTAAATTCATGTGCTTAGCACTGGTTGGGACACCAGAATGCTTCAGGCCGAGTTCATCCTCAAAGAGTTCATATTCTAGTAAGGTGGATATAATAGAAACATAAATATAATAAGTACCAGGAAGACTACTTTAAGGCTATTAGAGAGATAAAATGCCATAGATTTAGGTAGAGGGGAATTACTTCCAACTGAAGAAGCAGGAGGGATTCATAGAGAGGGCCACCATTATACTGGGGCATAGAAGGTCAAATGGCAAAAGAATAAAGAGGCAATCCTGGGTGGATGGAACTACATAAGCAAAGTCTTGGAGGCCAGAAAGTAGAATACATATGAAAGACAACAAGATGTTCAGCCTGGTTGGGGGGGCCGGGGAGGGGGGGGGAGGTTAACTGGAAGTAGACCAGGGAAAAGGAGAATTGGAAAGGGAAACATCAGAGCTTTAGAGGCCTTTGGGAACCAAATTAAGGGTCTTTATCTTTTCTATGGGAAATCATATAAATTTTCTGAGAAAGGATTGATGGGTCAGGAACTGTGCTTCCGAAATATGGAGGAGCCCTCAGAAACCTAGGGCTGTAGCAGAAAAATCTGATTATGGAGCCCACCAGGACCGAAGAGCACAGGAAGGAGAAGAGAGGGAGGGAAATCAGGTAATCCAGTATATGACTGGAATTCTTGTCTTTGGGGTTCAGGCTAAATAAGAAGATAAGCAGGCAGTCCTGATGGTGCTAAGAGGCTCTACAAGCAGAGAAAGATGAGAGAATCAGCTATCCAGAGGAGACAATGAAGAGTGGGATGTGTAAGCATCCAGAAGACTAGAGAGGGACAGCAATTTCAGAGCTTAGGATCCTGAAAGTGGAACATCTCCAGGTTATGAGGCCAAAGATATGGTCACGCTATGAGATGAGACCAGAAGAGGGTAGAAGATGAAGTCTTTAGAGCTGAACAGATTGAGGGGCTGTGAGGCCAGACCACCTAAGGATTCGCAGTATGAACTTCCAAGCAAGAATCCATGATCCATCACACCCTTAAACTCCTAGCCCCTTCTCCTTCCTCTGTACCTACTTGTAAAGCCTTAACTGTGGATCATCAGTTCAACCATCAGCATTCTTTGTTCCCTCTGAGGGCAACTAAAATCTACTGGTTAGAAGTCAACACGTCCAAAATGTGTCTGCAAGTCTTTCAGAAAGACATTCTGAAGTATTTATGGATAAAATGGTATGATGCCTAAAATTTGCTTCCAGAAATCCAGTGGAGAAGAAGGAGGGGTAGCGGACAAGGATTGAGATAAAACAAGCCAGGCCAAGTACTGATAACAGCTGAAGATGGATGGTGGATGTACAGCTGTTCATCTTCCATTCTCTCTACTTTTGTGTATGTTTGACATTTTCCACAATAAAAAGTTGAAAAAATAAAACCACTTAAGTGAAAGATTGATGGGGAACAGTGCCAAAGGTTACCCACAGATTATCTGCTGGTTATAAAATGAAAACTGTAATTTTACAATAGAGAAATTTGGCTGGCCCTCTCTTAAGGAGTGACCAAATTTAGCATCAATAATAGTGGGAAAATCAGACATTATTTGCCTCCAATCTGCTGCATCGTTTATAAAGGGTTTCCTCCTCCCCCCCCCAAAATGCTTAACCTAAATCTAATCAAGCCTCTAGATCTAATCTGCAGTTTACACATAGTACCAGGGAGAGGGGAAGAAGCTACACAACACCCTAAAGAAACAATCAGACAAATCCATGGAGTGCCAAGTGAATTCATGTTAAAAAACTTAAGAAAAACAATTTTTTTTTAATTTTAAGAAAAAGAAATGCCTAAAAGTGAACTCATCATTTCCACGCCACCTCTAATAAAACACTTTCGCCTCTTGTACTTTTCCCACAAACTCTCCACTTCTTCCCAACTCTACAGGCCATCTCTGACTTCTGCTTCTCCTTCTTACTCCAGCTCAGTCTGGCCCTGCCAATGCTGCCTTCTTAATGCCTCAGATTCACCTCCTCCTTTCCCCTGCCTCTTATTCACCCAGAGTTTATCATCAATTGGCTTGACTTACTGCCATAACCCCCTAAGAACCATCTCCTTGCTTCTACTTTTACTTTCTACAAGCCTAATTTCTACACTTCAGCCGAAGTGATCCTGCTACAATGCAATTTCACCATATCACTCCAGGGTTCAAGTTCTTTTAGCAGCTCCACTGCCCACAGCAGTGCTTCCCAGAACGCAGAAAGGAATTACAGGGCAGGAACTCGGCGGCATAAAATCACAAGGTGATCAAGCTGTTCGCCTGGTTAGTGCTTACAAACCTTCTCACTCAATTCAACAGAAAGTTTCCACATGCTGCTGCTAGATCTAGCTCTAACCACTTGATCTCTTGAGAGAGACTTTCATAGGCAGCAGCATCTGGCTTAAATTTTTTTTTAATTTCTTTTTTAGAAGTTTATTTTGAGAGAGAGAGAGTGCGTGCATGAGCAAGGTAGAGAGAGGAAGAGAGAATCCCAAGCAGGCTCCATGCTATCAGCACAGACTCCCACTTGGGGCTTGATCTCATGAACCATAACATCATGACCTAAGCGGAAACCAAGAGTCAGACACTTAACTAACTGAGCCACCCAGGCATCCCCTTGCTAAAACTATTTGTTCTCACTGTATTTACTTAAAGTTATCTTGTATGTATGACAAGTAATATTGATTTTCCACTTTAAGAAAATGTGATAACATTTCCTTTTAAGACAGATTTAAGTTTGAAAGTGAGCTGATTTAAACATTATGTAAATAACAGTTCAGGTATTAAGAGGCTACTGTGAAGATGGTAAGCAATGAATTAAGTTTGGGAAAAACTGCCCCATAGCATAAATTTCAAGTTTCTTTATAACTGTCATGATTTCAAAACAAGTTTGCAAACTGATATTCCTCTCCTTAAATCAGAAGAGCCCCTTTAACTACCTCAAGTAACAGAATGTGGCCTATGTGAGGGTACTTAACTTCCAAGGCTAGGTTAGATAAAGGCCATGCAACCTCTGCCAGCCTCTCTAGAAGCACTGGCTTTCAAGTCCTGAGCCACCTGATAGGAAATCCAGTGGTCCCTGAGACCACCATGCTAGAGTGACCACAGGGAGTAGTAATGCGGGGGGGGAGGGGAGGGAAGGATGGAGTGAAAGCATCAGAGCGCAGGAGCCCCAGCTGCTTGAATCTCCCCATGGAGATGCTCAGGCACCATACATGAGGGAGGAAGTCTTCTGCTGACTCCAGCCCCAGGCACTGTCTAACTAAAACTACATGAGAAGACCTCAAGCAAGACCCCTGAAACCATGAGAGGTAATAACACAATTATTGTTGTTAAACACCTACTACGTTTGGGGTGATCTGGTATGCAGAGCAATGGCAGATCCAGCCCTCCAAGGGCCAGTTCCGAGGACCAGTCTCTGCAGTGTCATCTTGCTGCTGCTCATCCTGCCCTACCACACACAGCAAAAATGACCAGTTGGTAGTTATGTGCACAGACCTTTGCATATACTGCTTCATGCCTCTCCCTCTTTGCACAGGCTGATCCCTCTACACTGGAATGCCCTTCCTTTGGCTTGTCCACTTAAAAAATAACTATTCATGATGGTCAAAAGGAACAAACTTTAAACAAAAAAGCCACAATCTTTTCATACTTCAAAACTGGGGCGCCTGAGTGGCTCAGTCGGTTAAGCGTCCAACTTTGGCTCAGGTCATGATCTCACAGTTCATGGGTTTGAGCCCCACGTCGGGCTCTGTGCTGACAGCTAGCTCAGAGCCTGGAGCCTGTTTCAGATTCTCTGACTCTCCCTTGCTCATGCTGTCTCTCTCCCTCAGAAATAAATAAAAAACATTTTAAAAAATTTCATACTTCAAAACCTAAATCGGAATCATTTCCTCTGTGAAACCTTGCCCTCATGTTGATCACACTCATCCCACTGGTCACTAAACGAACACTTTCCTCCTGGTGCCACTTATATTGCCCTTTTATGTGTCTTGTCCACTGAACTACTAAGTTCCTTAAGGCTAGGGATTGTGTGTCTATATGCAGCTGGTCCTACAGGGGCCTAATGAACATCTGCTGATCTGAAGTAGTTCGTCCCTCCTGCTTCCTTATTTAGCTAATTCCCACTAAAAACATTTCCATGTAAGCTCCTGGTTGACAAGAACAGAAATGATGCCAGGTTGATGCTGCTCTCCTGGGTCTTTCAAACCCTAACTTCTCTGGTTGCAGGATTTTACTTACTCTGACCCATGAAAAAGGCTTTTTCTTATGGGTTCACAACCCTTAGGAGCAGCAACCCTTGGCTGACCCAGCACTAAAAGATGACTTTTAAAATATAATTAGAGGTGCCTGGGGAACTCAGTTGGTGGAGCATCTGACTCTTGATTTTGGCTCAGGTCATGATCTCACGGTTCATGGGTTCGAGCCCCATGTGGGGGCTCTGCGCTAAGTGTGAAGCCTGCTTAAGATTCTATCTCTCCCTCTGACCGCTTCCCCACTCACACGTATGCGCTTGCTCTAATTAAAAAAAAAAATTTGGATGTTTTCTTTGGAAAAGTGTCTATTCATGTCTTCTGCCCATTTCTTTTTTAAAAATTTTTTAATGTTTTATTTATTTCTGAGAGAGAGAGAGAGAGAGAGCGCTCGCAGAGGAGGGTCAGAGAGAGAAGGAGACACAGAATCTGAAACAGCCTCCAGGCTCTGCTCTAGCTGTCAGCACAGAGCCCAAAGCGGGGCTCGAACCCATGAACTGTGAGATCATGACATGATCGAAGTTGGACGCTTAACCAATTGAGCCACCCAGGTGTCCCTTCTGCCCATTTCTTAACTGGATTATACTTGTTTTTTCGGTGTTGAATTCGAGAAGTTCTTTATAGATTTCTAACCCTTTATCAGATATGTCATCTGCAAATATCTTCTCCCATTCCGTAGGCTGTTTTGTTGACTGTTCCCTTCGCTACACAGGAACTTTTTAATCTTGATTAAGTCCCAATATTTCAAAGAAGACATCCAGATGGCTAAAAGACACATGAAAAAATGCTCAACATGACTCATCATCAGGGAAATACAAATCAAAACCATGATGAGATACGACCTCACATCCTTCAGTATGGCTAAAATTAGCAACATAAGAAACAACAGGTGTCAGGGCGCCTGGGTGGCTCAATCGGTTAAGTGTCCAACTTTGGTTCAGGTCATGATCTCATGGTTCATGAATTCGAGCCCTGTGTCAGGCTCTATGCTGAGAGCTCAGAGCCTGGGGCCTGCTTAGTATTCTGTTTCTCCCTCTCCCTCTGCCCCTCCTCCACTCATATTCTGTCTGTCTCTCTCTCTCAAAAATAAACAAACATTAAAAAATTTTTCAAAAAAACAGGTGTTGGCAAGGATACAGAGAAAAGGGAACACATTCCTGCACTGTTGGTAGGAAGGCAAACTGGTGCAGCCACTCTGAAGAACAGTATGGAAGTTCCTCAAAATACTAAAAATAGAACTACCCTACTATCCAGCAATCGCACTATTAGTATTTACCCAAAGAATATAAAAATACAGACTCAAAGGGGTACATGCACCCTAATATTTACAGCAGCATTATCAACAATAGCCAAGCTATGGAGAGAGTCCAAATGTCCATCAACTGATGAATGGATAAGAAAATGTGATATATATGATGGAATATTATTCAGCCAGGAAAAAATGAAATCTTGTCATTTGCAGTGATGTGGATAGAGCTAGAGTGTATTATACTATGTGAAATAAGTCAGTCAGAGAAAGACAAATACCATATGATTTCATTCATATGTATAATTTAAGAAACAAAATAAACATATGGGATGGAGGGGAAAAAAGAGAAGAGAGGGAAATAAACTACAAGAGACTAATGATAGAAAACAAACTGTGGGTTGACAGCGGGAAGCAGGTGGGAGATGGGCTAGATGGGTGATGGGTACTCAGGCGGGCACTCATGATGAGCACTAGGTGTTGTATATAACTGATGAATCACTGACTTCTACTCATGAAACCAATATTGTACTGTATATTACCTAAAATTTAAATTAATAAATAAATTTTTAAAAATATATAATTAGGTGGGACCTACTAGTTAGTATCTGGGACCTAAATAATTATTCCTCTTTCTTCCCTCAGTTCAAAAATCTTCCTTAATCTTGTAAGCAGCCAAGTTTCTTCACTCTTCTTCCTGCTGCTCCCCTCACCCAGAGTCACAACTTTCCTGGATGTTGTCTTAACATCTCTTCGACTTTGGCCCTTTAGCCTCCTCAGCACCAAGCATGCAATTGTCTCTCTGCTCTACCTCAGCCAAGCTGAGCTCATCCCACCAGGTTTAAGAGCAAGGCTTTCATGTCACACTAATGTGTCAAATATAACTGAACATAGGATTCACTGTAAAGTTTCTCAGAAGGGGAATGATGCAATTTTCCCCAAACATCAAGAAAAGGAATCTGGCTGCCCTGTGTAGGGAGAATAGCAAACAAACAAAAGAACAAGACTGGCAGTCAGAAGACCTGGGCACAATTCCTTGATCTGCTTCTCTCACTAAAGGCCTTTATATTGCAAGAAATTGAATAGAGGTAGCCTCACTCACATAAAAACATTAAAGTAGGGGCACCTGAGTGGCTCAGTCAGCTAAGCAACCAATTCATGGTTTCAGCTCAGGTCATTATCTCAGTTTGTGAGTTGGAGCCCCGCATGGGACTCAGTGCTGACAGCACAGAGCCTGCTTGGATTCATTGATTCTTTCTCTCTCTCTCTCTCTCTCTCTTTCTGCCCCTTCCCCACTCTTTCTATCTCAAAATAAACTAATAAACATTTTTAAAAAACACCAAAGTAAATGTAATAGACATTTACAAATTTTATGTAAAGAACTGATTTAATTAGGAGAGGGTTATTTTTAGGTATCTTATCAATAAAATTTAATTCCTACCTCAATTGTTACCAGAAACTTAGTTACAACTTAAATGTAAAAAATTGGAAACATAAACACTAGAAAAAAAAATCAATGAGTTGTACAGTTCTGGTGAGTGAAGAACATTTTTCTAAGTATGACACAAAATTCAACTCAAAAGCCACTAATAAGAGAAAAAAACAATCCCTGAAGGGAAATATCATACATTTGCCTAAACAAAAATTTAAGATATATGAAAAGCAAGCAATTAACACAAAAAGTCAAAAATTAAAACTAATCTGAGGGAAAAAAATATCAGCAACTAATATGGCAAACATTTCTAATGTAACATGTATGTAAAAGCTCTTACTAAATCTACAAGAAAAAAAAATGACCAAATAGAAAAACGAACAAAGTATTTGAACCAAAAATTCACAAAAGAATAAACCCAACTTTCAGTGAGCATAAAAGGTGTTCAATTTCACGAATGAGTTAAGAACTCCTAAATAAAGTTACAATAAAATCCTTTTCACCTACGAGATTGGCAAAGATCACAATGGTTTATAAAATTTATAACAGTCATGCTGGCAAGGGTGTGGGAGAAACAGGCACCTTTACATACTGTTGATGAGAATTACATTGATGCAACTTCTCCAGAAAGCAGTTAGGCAATACTTATTAACATCTTAAATGAGCATGCCTTTGATCAGCAAATCTTTCCTTCTAGGAATTTTGCCTAAGGTAGTACAAGACTACAACGCTTGGGCAAAGACAGCCGTGTACTGCTGGTTACCACAGCCCTGTTTATGACAGCTGAAACTGGAAACTCAAGTGTCCATCAATAGGGGCTTGGTTAAATAAATTTTGTTACCTCCACCTGGAGAAGCACAATGCTGCTGTTCGAAGTAATGTACTGACATGGAAAAATGGCCTAGGTAAATTACCAGGTGAAGCCATTTTCAGCAGAGTGTAAATTTTTTATTCATTTTTTTAAACTGGGGCAAACCATATATAAAATCTACCATTTTAAGCATTTTTAAGTTTACAATACAGTGATATTAATTACATTCACAATCTTGTGCAACCATCACCACTATCTATTTCTAAAACTTTTTAACATCCCCAACAGAAACTCTGTAACCATCACTATACAATAGCTCCTCATTCTCCCCTCTCCTCAAATTCTTGGTAACCTCTAATTTCTCTCTGTCTCTATGAATTTGCCAATTAAAGATGCTGCACATAAGCAGAATCATACAATATCTGTCCTTTTGTATCTGGTTTATTTCACTTAGCACAATGTTTTCAAGGTTCATGCATGCTGTAGCAAGTATCAGAACTTCATCCCGTTTTATGGCTGATAATATTTCATTGTGTGCATATACCACATTTTGTTTACTCATTCATCAGTGGGGAACACTTGGGTTGTTTCCACCTTTTGGGTACTGTGGATAATGCTGCTATGAATATTGGCATATAAGTATCTGAGTCCCCATTTTCAATTTTGGGGGGGCATAAATACCTGGCAGTGGACTTGCTGGGTCACATGGTAAGTTTTAGTTTTTGAATTTGGTTCCCCAACATATGTACCATTTATATTCCTACCAGCAGTATATGAGGGTCCTAATTTTTCCACATCCTCACCAATACTTTTTATTTTCCATTTTTTATTAGAATATAATCTTTTTGTAAAAATAAAATGTTTATATAAATGTATTATAGAGGGAAAAATCCACTGTTACCAAGCTGTTAACAGTGATTATACTCCTTGGGCACTGGCTTATAGGAAAGGCTCATATTCCAACATGTATTTCCCTATTGTATAAAACTTTATAGAACAAATGTATCTGTTATTAAAAAAAAATCTTTTTTTAAATATTTATTTATTTTGAGAGAGAGAGAGCAAATGGGGGAAGAGTGGGGGGGGGGCGGGGAGAGAATCCCAAGCAGGCTCCACGCTGTCAGCACAGAGCCCAACACGGGGCTTGATGTCACCAACCATGAGATCGTGACCTGGGCCAAAATCAGGAGTCAGATGCTTAACCAACTGAGCCACCCAGATATCCCCTACACCACCAAAAAAAGTCTTAAACAAAAATTAGCCTGAGATAGTTCCATGCACAGTTACTAATTTGAAACTGTAACGCATTACAGTTCTTGTGAAATGCTTACAGCAAGGCCGTGAATCAAAAGTCAAATGACCTGCATCATCGTCCTGGCTCGGCCACCTTGGGCACTCTGTTTTCTCACCTGACCCAGGTGGGGCTCTGACACAAGTGGGACTGGACCAGAGTTCCCAACCACAATGCCAAAAAGGGATTACAGTTGTGCAGACATAGTGACTCCTTCAAGCCCCAGGGCAGCACTGGGGCTCAGCGCTACCAGGAGCCTCCTCCTGCTATCCCAATGTGCCTTACAAAAGTTATCACTTCCTGTGTGTGTGCAGGGATAAGAAAAAGGTTGGGCAGTGCTAGGTCAGGTAACCTTTAATATCTCTTCCCATACTCAAAACAGAATTCTACAACTGTGCTGAACTAATGAACAAAGCTAAGAAAAGGGGAGTGTCCAGGAAAATCTAAAAGTCACCCACCATAGCAGAGAAAATGCAGAATTTTCCCCAAGGAGAGAAGCAAGCACAGACAGTGATTCAAGAAATGAGAACTTCAAGTAAAAGAGGGAGCTTCTGTTTATTCACTCAAGCATCTCACCTGAAGCCACAGGTCCTGAAATAGATACAAGGGGGCACTGCCTGGAGCCACACTGCTCTGGGAGAGACATCCCAAAGACACCCATGTGGTTAGTAGACAAGAAAAACACCCAACCTCTGTGGGAAGAGGCACTGAGGCCTGGCTAAGTGAAAGCCAAGTGAAATCTTCTTTTCCAGGTGTTCTCAGCCTATCAGCTGCCAACTGTGGACTTTGTCCTGGAAATTCAACTCCTGAGCTAAAGAGATAATCTCCCAGGCATGTCCTGTGTAAACCTGGCTAATCAACAGAACACACTCAGAACTAAGCCTGTCGGCAGTCCCTGAAACAGTCTTGCCAACCAGGACTGTGCTAAAGGGCAAGGTGGGAGCTTATCCTGGCATAAATGTCATCTATTCTAATAGAATCAAGTGTGCAGGATGGGCATTTTCCAAGAATAAGTCAAACAGCTGCTTAGAGACAAGCACTCAGCTGGAAACCTCCTACGGAAGTGATATGGATATCGTGAGAAGAGTCACTGTGACTGAGGGCACAGACCTTTACTGGGCTTTGTTGACATTACAGTGGTAAGCCACCCAAGAGATTCTAAAGTATAGACATGAAATTCTAGGTCACCGAAAGAAGGCATACAGATTCCATCTGGCCCTCACACCCTTATTTGAATCTCAGCTGCTGAGCCTCGTACACAGTGGTTCCCAACCAGCAGCAGCACTTAGAAGATTGTTAAAAATGCACATTCCCAGGCCCCACTCCAGATCTATTGCATTAGAAACTGGCTCTCCAGGTGAATTGGGGGCACACTCAAGTCTGAGAGCCTGCAATCTGGAGTTCAGATCCTCCACTTCCCTTATACCCCATTTTAAATGAACTGTGAGAGACTGGAATACTGCCTTCACTAGTTACACCCAGTAAGATAACTTTCCTCCCACCCCCATTCTATCTTCCACATGGTCTCACAGGTTTCTTTTCTACCAACCAAACCCAATTGTGTTCCTTTCCTATTTTCAAAAGAAGGATTCTCCAGTGTCTGGAGGTTCAAGCCCTTAAAGATCTGACCAAACCAATCTTCTTAGCCTCACCTCTAATTCATCTGTATGTACCTACTTATGGTAGGTGACCATATCATGTTGGCTCAGCAAATCAGCGCTAAAGATAAAAACACTGTCTAAAGGAATCTTTCCTAACCACATATCTTTTCCTCCAGAAACAAAGTAGTTACTAAAACAGACAGGGACAGGGGAGACAGGAAAGCAGAATCCCATTACAAAAGAAAATTCCTCTGTGTGTCAAGAATCTATGCTAAATCTGAAATTCAATCTCACCCTGCTCTGCCCTTTAAACTATTCCATCAAAGCTGGCTGACTAGGCTGAACACAGATCTTATGAACACCAAGGAATGAGAGTTTATAAACAGCCCACAAATTTTCATTTCAGAATCCTGACCCTTGCTTTATAGAATCCAAACAGGATCAATCCTTCAAAAAAGGAAGCATCCACCAATAGAAACTAGTCAATGTGCAATTTCCAGCAAATGAAAATTGTGGCCTAACAAATTTCTTTCCTCAAACATTTCCAATAAACTTTGAGATTCTAAAAGAAACTGGGGAACTAGGAAATTATAGTTTATTTACAAATGTTAATTTACTGAAAATTAAATTTTCTCAAAACAAATTCTATCTTCTTACTATAAAACAGAAGGAATCGCAGTCTAAGACATCTAACTATGTGTGGAATATTGTTAATGAGAAAGACCATCACTCTTCCTACCCAGACAAAAAGCTGCGATTCAGGTTATATGTTTCCAAGTCTTGTCACCTACCTGCAGCCTCCCCGGTTTTTTATTTGAAATGGAATTCCCTGTACTTAACCAGACACTTCTTTCAGAGAAAGCTGAAAAGAACTCATTGAAATCCACAAACATCCAAAAATCTATCCTGGCTTCCAATGGATGGGCATGGAGGAGGGCACTTGTGGGGATGAGCATTGGGTGTTATATGGAAACCAACTTGAAAATAAACTATTTAAAAAAAAATAAAATAAAATAAAATAAAAAGAAGGCAGAACATGACAGTAAATAACATATAACAGTTCAGAGGGAAAATGCACATGAAGTATTTTAGGTAACTAAGACAAAGTACATTTGGTATACCAATTAGAGTGGAGGTATAAAAGAAGCATATTCTTTGGAATCAGAGAGACTTAGATCTGGATTTTAAGAAGTTGGCCACTCTGAGTTCCTCATCTGTAGACATCAGAACATCAGTAAATTCACTCAAAGATGATTGTGAGAATTTACTGAAACAATGTAAGTGAAAATGCCTGATGTAATACAATGCCTGGAATACAGAAAGCATTCTACTAATGATATACTACAAACCTAAAATCTACAGCAATTTTTGAAACATATATTGCCTGATCCCAAGAATTATGCAGAATGAAATTATACTTATTCCACTTCTTTTAGCTAATTAGCTATATGCCTATCCCCACTCCAGATCCTCCCCATTTCCTCATATTTTTTCTTGATTCTTCTCAATCAAATCCAATGTTCCTCTTAGCCAATCATCCCTCTCACATTTTGACATCCTATCTCTGGTCAGCCACAGACCTAAAATATATGCCCCTCACATTGGTTCTCCATACTCCTTACCATGGCCAAAAGGCTGTACCTGAACTAGCCTCTACCAACATTTTATACCCTTATAACCACTGCCTCCTTATATTTTAACAATGAACTTCTTTATGTTCTTTCAACATGCCAAGCTCTTTCCTACCTCAGGGACTTTGCCCTTACTCTTCCCTCCTCCAGAAATGTACATGCCCCAAACCTGCACATTCACAGCTTCTGCTTGTGCTTAAACTTGCAGCTCCAATGTCACATTCTCAGAGAGGCTTTCTCTAACTTCTTTTAATAGCTTTCAAGTTCCTGTTACTCCCTCTCTTTTACATCACCACTATTTCCTTCATAGCTCATATTACTATCATCTCATTTATTGATTTACTTATTTACTGACTGCTATCACAAATATTTTAAGCTCCATGATGCATATACTTTGCTGTCTCAGTTATCTCTACATATAGAACAGTGTCTAACTTCTCCAAAGAGGACATCCAGATAGACACATGAAACGANAGAACAGTGTCTAGACTAGAATGGGTATTCAATAAACATGTAATGAATGAACGAATGAATGAATAAGTGAGTGAATCAATGAATAAAAAGTTTCTAAGCAAGAGGTGCAGAGTTTGACACACACACACCCCACACCTTACTTTTCTACCTGGTGGCAGAAGATGGAATCTCCAGGAAAGAGTGTAAAGTAAAAAAAGAAAAGCTATTATAAATAATGCTGTAATAAATATAGGGGTGTATATACCTTTTCAAGTTAGTTTTTTGTTTTCTTTGTATAAACACCTACTAGTGGAATTACTGGATCAGATGGTATTTCCATTTTTAATTTTGAGGACTTTCCATACTGTTTTCCATGGTGGTTGTACCAATTTACAAAAGCTAAGATATGAAGCAACCCAAGTGTCTAACAATAGATAAATGGATAAAGACATGGTACATACACATACATTGGAATATTATTCGGCCATAAAGAATAATGAGATCCTGGCGCACCTGGATGGCTCAGTCAGTTAAGTGTCTGACTTTAGCTCATGTCATGATCTCACAGTCTGTGAGTGCGAGCCCCATACTGGGCTCTGTGCTGACAGCTCAGAGCCTGGAGCCTGCTTCAGATTCTGTGTCTCCCTCTCTCTGCCCCTCCTCCACTCATGCTCTGTCTGTCTCTCTCTCTCAAAAATAAATAACAAACATTTAAAAAATAATTTAAGAAAAGAACATTTTTTAAAAATAACAAAAATAAAAAAGAATAATGACATCCTGGCATTTGTGACAACATGAATAGACCGAGAGGGTATAGCGCTAAGTGAAATAAGACACAAAAAGACAAATACCATATGATTTCACTTATATGTAGAATACACAAAATGCAACAAACAAACAAACATACAACAACAAAAAACAAACTCTTAAATACAGAGAATAAACTGGTGGTTGCCAGAGGAGGGGCAGGTGGAGGAATGGGTGAAATAGATAAGAGGGATTAAGAGGTACAAGTCCCCAGTTATAAAATAAATATATCATGAAGATAAAAACTGTGGCATAGGGAATATAGTCACTAGTATTGTAATAACCTTGCATGGGGACAGATGGTGACTACACAGCGTGGTGAGCACTGAGTCATGTATAGAATTGTCAAATCACTACACTGTATACTCGAAACTAACGTAACATTGTATGTTAACTAGACTTCAATTAATTTCTTAATTAATTTTTTAAGGCTGAGGAGAAATAAACTCTTGGGGAACACAAACAGCCATCCCAACTTCCCTGCTCACAAAACATGAACTGCTCTCAGGGACTGGGATCATGTCACAGGTGTTACAGTCCCCATGGCTTCTTACCAACATTACTGCCTTTTTTACCACCAGTCCCCTCCCAGCCAGCTCTCCCAGCACAGATGAGCAGTAACTCACTCCTGAGCAGCAGTGAGGACTCAAACCCAGGACACAGAGACCCCGAGAGGACAGTGATGCCCATACCACTTCAAAAATAGCAATTTATCTGGCAGTCTTTCCATGCATGTCTGAACCCAGACGGGTGAGTGAGTCGGGGGTTAGAGGGAGGCAAAGAAAATAAAAAATTTCAGTGCTCTCTTCCCTTCCTGGATTCTAAAGCCTCAAGTCTCTGAACACAGCAGCTGAGTTGGTCAAGTCACAGACTACCAACCAAGGTCACCTCCATTGCCAAGTTCACCTCAGCTGTCCCAGGTCTTTTCCTCTGGCACTCAAGTCCCACACTTCTTTATAGTTGCTGGGGTCAGTTAAGTTCTTTAGTTTCCTTTCCCTATTTGCATCTACTTTACCAAGTGACAGAGTACTGTATGTACATACACAGGTCTAACCTTTTTTTCCTCAGATGAGTGCAAATCCCCAGATGTGGTTTCTACACCATGTGTTCTTGGCCTCTTTTAATCACTCCTTTAGAACACACGGTGGGTCAAAAACTGCTAATAAACTAAATGGGATAAAGGATTCTGGCATGACTTTGTGCCGAGAAAACTTACCTCCTTCCTATGAGGAGTGCCAGGCATGGTTTTGGCAGCCCTAAGTACCATCAAGGCTGTGCCTCTCCCAACCATACAAGGAGCTACTGTAGAGTCTGAGTGCCTGCTGACACAAGTAAAAGTGCAGACGAAATAAAATGTTTGACCCTAATCTTCAGAGTTTGGTCTTCTCTAAAGCACAAAGAACCTTAAATTATAAACAGCCTAACTCAAAGGAAAAATCTGTGAAGCACCTACTCCCAGGAACTCCCCATTCTGCCCCAGGCCTGCTTGGGTTCAGCAGACCCATAAATTGGCACTGTTGATATGACCTTTCCAGGCTATATTTCAACAAGAGATAACAACAAAGCTGAGAGCTTTGGTAGCACTCAGAGGAGATTTGAAGGACTTAAAACATGCTGCTAAGTTTGGCAGCTAAAGTTCCCGTTTCTTGCAGCTGGAAAAGGAAATCTCCTTATAATTATACTTGGAGATAAGACACACCGAGCTACTCATGCTACTCATTCTATTTGGAACAGATTAGGACCGCCTCATCCCAATCCACCGTTCCTCTGAGACTGATCTTAATGATCACTGTGGGGTGCAGGGGCAAGTCTCACCTGGAGCTGAGGAGTCAACCTACCTACAGGGAAGATAAAGTGACAGGAGCTTCTCGATGGGGCTTCCTGTCATAGCCACTACCACTTGCCCAGAGATAACTTGCCACTCTTCATTACGTAGCTCTTTCTCTGAGTATGTACTCTCCGTCATCCCACTACCCATCTTCCTCTTCTACCCAGGGTTCTGCCATGTCCCTAAGGCCAGGGTCATATAACATATGTTACTCATCAGAGAGGGTCCTTTCAGCCTACATGCTCTTTTGGTTCAGATTCTCTTTCTGGTTTATGTATTTCTTTACAAAAGCAAAGTACAAGAGCTATGATCTATGCACTGATTGTAGGACACCTTATTACTGCTCTGCTGATGCTAGATGTCTGCCCAAAACATGGAGGAAGGGAACATCACTCCACATTTCTCAGCAGAACAAACCAGACCAACCAGCCACTCAGAAACATACTCTGCTTGGCTTACAAGGTAATAAGAAATATAACAGTAATTGCTCACATTTCATTCAGCAACAGATACAAGGTACTATCCTAAACACATTGACAGTTGGGCCTTACCACAACACTATGAAATAGTACAATTACCACCTCCGTTTCACAAAAAAGGAACTGGGACATGGACAGGCTCCATAACTTATCTAAGATCTCAGAGCTAGTAAGTAGCAGAACCAGAATATGAACCCCATCTGACCAGAGCCCAGGCTCTGAATATCACTCTTTCATTAGATGGCTCTTCTCCTAATACACAGCTTTGTCTCTGAGCACCAATGGCTCACTTCAAACCCTAAAGGAAACACTGACATTTTTCTCCATGGAGAGAAGGAAATAGTGATGGCAGTCTTATTCACAAAGCTAATCTGAGTCTATACAGCAGAACAAACACATACCCTAAACATCTGTCGACCAAAATTTTCCCAGGAACAGGAGCACCCAGTGAAATCTACCTCCTTTCTTACTAACCTCGTAGATTTTCTGACTTACTAAAGGCTGGAGCCTCTTTGCAAGTTGTTACAACCAAGCCCTATGCTTCTGAAAGCAAGATCCCAGGTTCCAAGTTATGAGAACCAAGCCAAATGCTTTCTAGAATCCAGCTGATGGGATTTAAAAAAAAAAAAAAAAGCTACACAAATAGTTTTTAACCATAAGCAATGTATGTTGGCCAATTTGGGGAATAATTAAAATTTTTTCAAAATATTTTATTTATGAGAGACACACAGAGATACAGCGTGAGCAGGGGAGGGTCAGAGAGAAAGGGAGACACAGAATCTGAAGCAGGCTCCAGGCTCTGAGCTGTCAGCACAGAGCCTGATGCGGGGCTCAAACCCACAAACCGTGAGATCATGACCTGAGCCAAAGTCGGACGCTCAACTGACTGAGCCACCCAGGCGCCCTGGGAATAATTTTATAGAACTTCAGGAAATCTAGTTGGAAAGACAAGACATATGCATTTAAAAGTCAAGTCAAAATGTCAATGAAAACACTCAATCTAAACTTCCACTTTCTAGAAGAGGAAACTGAAGCCTAGAGAAGCCAAGGTTACTTCCCCAAGGTCACTCAAAAGTCACCAACAGAGCCAGGACTAAAGATCAGATCTGCGGACTACCTGCCCAGGGCTCTCTGTGCTGCTATATGGAGGCAGAGGAACTCACAGGAGAGACAGATGTCAAACGACAATTACAGCTAACAGTTACTGAGAACATATTTGTACCAGCAACTGAGCAAAGTAGTTTATATAAATTAACTAATTTGGGGGCACCTGGGTGGCTTAGTAGGTTAAGTGTTCAATTTTGGCTCAGGCTATGATCTCATGGTTCGTGGGTTCAAGCCCTACATCAGGCTCTATGCTGACAGCTTGTAGCCTGGAACCTACTTCACATTCTGTGTGTGTGTCTCTTTCTCTCTGCCTCTCCCTCTCTCAAAAATAAATAAACACTTAAAAAATACATTTAAAAAATTAACTCATTTAACCCTTACAACAAACCTTTGAGAGTAACATTATTCCCAATTTACAGATGCAGGCACTAAGGTTTGCAAAAGTTAACTCGCCAGAGATCCGCAGATAGTAAGAGGAAGAGCCGACTACAAACTTCCAGAGTTGGCTGCAAAGGGTCTTGAAGGAAACACAGGTAGAATTTATGGAAGTAGAAGGACTGACAGACGCTTGTGAAGGGTGGCCAAAGCTGGGTGAAGGAGGACGTAGGGCCCTGCCTGGGCAGGCCTGCCAGGAAGCAACAGGCAAGAAGCAGTTCTAGTCTCCCATGACAGTGACGGGTAAGCATCCTACAGGAGGGTAAAGCAGAGCCTCTGAAGCTGGGGTGACAAGGACCACTGTGGAGACTCCCCCCGCGTGTCAGAAAGGTGAACAAAATGCAAAGTATCGGGACGCCTGGGTGACTCAGTTGGTTAAGCATCCACCTCTAGGTTTCAGCTTAGGTCATGATTTCATGATTCGTGAGACTGAGCCCCACATCGGGCTCTATGCTGACAGCGTAGGGGCTGCTTGGGATTCTCTCTCACCCCCCCCCCTTTCCCCCTGCTTGCATGGGTGCATGCTCTCTCTCAGAATAAATCTTTAAAAAAGAGAGAGAGAGAGAGAGACCTGCCGCATTCTTGAAAATGCTGTACTAAGTTGATAATGATAATGGAAAGCACCAAACCTTTACTAGATGCCAGGCTCTGGGCCAAGAGCCTTACAGGTGTGTCATTTCATTCACTCCTTGGCACAATGCTAACAAGCTAAGTACTATTATTACATCCATTTCACAGATGCCTCACAGAAAAGGGAGGCTCGGGGAGATTAAATAACTTGTCCAAGGTCACACAGCTAGTAACTGTGGCCGGTTCTAAACCTAGGCATGTAAGACCCTTGGGCACCATCTCTTCATTACCACTCCTTGCTTCACTGAGACACTCACAGTAAGTGCAAGTGGTCCGTTCCACCACACATGCATCAAGCATCGAGAGTCACTGACAGCTGAGCAAACACACTGCAGGTTGATTCATTTAAAAGCAATCTATGATATTTAGCTGTCAGAACTCCATCAGGAGCCTGTGTTCCAAGACATAATGAACACACTAAAACTCAATTCCTCGAACAAGACTTAAGAGTTCTGAAAACTAGCTGACTATATAGTTTTCTTTCCAATTTTCCCCTTTCCCTTTTCCTCCCACACTCAATTCATTGACACTCTCAGAGAAGCTTCAACTGAGACCTAGAACCCTCTCCCTTCTCATATTTCCAGTCCTTTATAGTTGGCTCTCGTCCATCATTCAAACAGTATTTTACATCAGAGTCTAAGAGTTGGCCATTCCTCCTTCTTTCCAGCCTAAAGCATGAGACGATCATTAATTCTACCTGTAAAACCCCAAACTTCAGCAGGTCGTTGTTTCTTCTCTTAGTCAAACACACAGAGGCTCACTTTGGGGAGGAAATAACTATAATACAACATCTAACATAATATATATATATGGGATAAGTCTCACACTTGCTACTATCTAGACCCTCCCCAGCCCTTGGCCTAGCCACTCAGTATTCACTGACAAAATGGGTGAACAGACTAAGAGGGCATATGGGTGCCAGAGATGCCTCTGAGCCCAAGAGCAAATGAACAGGGGTGTCAACTCCAATGCCGCCCTCCCAGGACATAACACTGTCTCCTTGGGTCCCCTGGGGGAAGGCCAACCTTCTGCTAAATTGTGAAGGCCTCCTAGAGCAGCTCAGGTACTGCCTTCTATCTCCCCTGCTGCCCCTCAGAACTACCTTTCCCCAGTCCCCTTGCCCAGGGCCTTTCTCCTGTTTTCTTCTAGTTTTCCTCCTGCTTCAAATCTTGTCTCCTCTAACTCCATGTGCATTTCATTTTCCCATGGATCAAACTGTCCTTCATTCACTGTGCTGCTTCTCATTAGTCAATCTCCAGCTCACATACAAACCCCTTCAGTGACAAGTCACAGAGAAGATATCTTTGAGAAACGGGTGATTTCACAACAAACCCTTAGAAATAGGTCCACTTTCATTAAGAAGGCATATCCTAATTGCATATATAATGCACTTCTATAGATATAGTGCAATCGAATATACAGGCAGTTTTTAGATGAGAAGAATATTGTGATCATTTCAATAGCCCTTCAAGAACAGTATATGAGAGCCAAAAATAATAAGAGAAGGGTTCTTTGGAGAATTCCTACAATGAAGTAGTCTAGACTCATTTAACATCCTCCTCTCCCCTCAACACACGAATACACACAGGCAAGTTCTCTAGGTCTTACAGCTAGAAACAGGACACTGGGGATTTTTCTATCAGGCAACATTAGGTAGCATATTCCCCTAAGACAGATGCACCCCAGCATTTTACTGCACCCACCTACAGAGACAGATGCACATAGTGCCTCCTCCCCAGCAAAAAAATAGGTGCTCAGAATCTCCCTCCCCACCCCCAGGAGAAGGCACTCACTAATGCAAGTTGTCCCTCAGGCTTTATAGAGAAATCTCTGCAGACTATGCCAGATGGTAATTTTTTTTCTTTCATGCCCTCCTGGCCCCTTCTCCACTTTCCATGGTTACTCTAACTCAAAGAACTCAATTATCTGCCAGCAGATTTCCCCCTCCCCCACCCCTGTCCACCCTAAACACCCTCTTCTTCCAAGCTAATGTAGAGGCTCAGAAGGGAGGCCAAGCCAACACCCTGCAGGGCTGCTGCCTGGACTACTCTAGGCTCAGATATATGTTCCCTTCGCTTGGCTGCCTCAGCAAATTCTCTTGGGTACAACGCTGGAAATCAGGAGACTCCAGGGCAGTGACACATAACAGACAAAAAGAAGAGACAGGAAGACATGCTCTTCAGTCTCTCAGCCCTACCTGCCTGCAGGGATGTGTTTTGGCAGTCCGGAACTCAGACCTTCCTTCCCCAAAGTAGATCTTAGAATCAGATTAGGTAGGACATGGAGCACCTCCTCTCTTACTTATAACCCAGCAGTGTAGCCAAGATATCTGGAGTCGAAGGCGCCCCTGCATACTGTAAACCCAAGCCCTCCATTCCAGGGACAGGGTAGAGCCAGCAGAATTCAGGATGCCCTAGGCCTGTCCTCTAAGGCATTTCAAAGTTTCAACTTCCTTGGGTAAATGATTATTCTAATTTTAGAGAAAGGGAGCCCAGAGGGACAGTATGTAGGAAGGGCAGTAGAGGAAGGGGGAGAGAGGAAGTAAGAGCAGGAATGTTACTTTTTAATCCTTAAAGAGCATGGAGGGATCCATCCAATGTGTGACTTGGTGCTGGGAAGCTGGACTGATCAGGAGTGGGGGCAAGCTGCAGCCCCAATCTAAGCTATGGACCACTTCTCTGTCAGGCCTGAGAGGCTGCTGTGATGTGGTTCACCTGAAAAGAGGCTCTGTTGTTACTCAGTAACAGATCTGCCTCCTCAGGGTCTTCCCAGGGGCTTCTTCCCAGAGCCCACTTCAGGGCATGGCAGGCAGCTTGCCCTGTCCTGCAACAAAAGCTGAGGCCGCCAAATGGGGTGCCAGGTCTCTCCCCCTGTGTTCCCACCAAGCATGCCATGAGCCCTACACACTCCCTGAGAACGGATCTGGGTGCCCTTGCCTGGAGTCTCCCCACTCCTGCTCTTCTGTTCCTTGGCACAGTCCCAATGCATATCACGAAGCTCTGCCCTTGAAATCCCCACTTCCTCATTTCTTTCTTGTTTCCCTCTAAGCTGTAGCTATACAGGTTCCTGAAAGAGCTGCCCAGCCCCCAAGGAGCCTTTCAGAGTGATAACTCTTCCTGCCAGCTAAACCCTGTCTTTAAAACCCAGAACGGGAGAAAGGTCTCTGCCCCCTCAAAAACGGTTTCCCCAGCAGAACCTAGCTAGCAGAATGAGGGCACCGGCCCTGACAATCAGAAGCCTCTCTTCCAGCTACTGAAATGTATACCATAACTGCCGGGGAGCTAGCTGTGGGCCGCTGGCAAAGCAAAGGGTCTCTTGGAATCCTTCTCTTCTATACTAAACACATGAGTCAGGTGACCTCAGCAAAGAAAGCTTCATCTCTGAAGATCATTTATGAGGCTCAAGCCTGCAGTGAACATCACTCTTCTATTTCCCAAAGAAAGCACTATTTGTTTCCTTTAATATCTTGAAGAACTTTTTAAAGGTTTTTCTCATTTTTATTTATAAATACACAAAGGAAAAGGGCACTTTATAAATTGGGAAACCAGAACAGAGAGGCAAAACGACTTTCCAGAGGAGAGTGAGGCCATCCTTCAATCTATAATTCACAACATCTCACATTATGCAGGACTTGACTTGCTTAAAGCTACTTTCATAGAAATTTTTTTTATTTATTTTGAGAGAGAGAAATAAAGAGAGAGAGAGAGAGTACAAGTTGGGAAGGGGCAGAGAGAAGGAGAGAGAGGATCCTGAGCAGACACCACACCATCAGCGCAGAGCCTGGTTCCGGGCTCAAACTCATGAACTGTGAGATCTTGACCTGAGTTGAGATCGAGAGTCAGACACTTAACTGACTACACCACCCAGATGCCTCACTTTCAAGGAAATTACCTCATTTCTGTTCCTCCCAACAGACCTGTTGAAGTAGTTGTATCATTATCTCACATCTCAGAACTAATAAATCTAAAGGTCACATAGGTTAATGGTCTTGCCCACGGCCACCTTGATGGCAAGTAGCACAATCTGACCATGGACTCAAGTCTCCTGACTCCAAATCCAGTATTTGTTCTGCTACATCAAAAGAATGACCATCTGCTAACCCTCTTCACATGGGTGGGGATGATAAAGTTAGAGGAGCCTCAACCACAGCCACTTGAGTAGAAAAGTGGGATTCTACTGCCCACTGGATTTGCACTGCCCACTGACTCAGAGAGGCCTCCTCCTCATTCCCCCAAATTTAAATCCCAACCGACAGTGTAATGCCATATGCCCCCAACAAAACAGAGGTTTCAACCAAGCAGAGGATCACTGGAGTGTATTAAAAGGAGCCATCACTTTCACAGTGGCCCATCTGAGGTCCAGGGCCACAGAGTTCACCCTTGTGGACACTCAGGCCACAACACTGATGCATACATGTACACAATCAGGGAGCCCAAACTGGGGACATGGTCAGTGCTTTTACTGGCAAGCTGACCCGAAGTTAATCAGAAGGCCCCCTCATTGTCTGCCAGAATACAAAAGACATTCTGTTCAAAAAGTTCAAGAAGAAAAACCGAAGAGCCAGGACAGCAGCTGTTGCCTCATCCCACAGAGAAACCAGAGGCATCCACAATGTTCCCTGAGGCCCTGGAGTAAGCTGGAGATCTAACATGGCTGAAATGGAAGCACATCTCCTGATAAGTCTCCACAGCACAAAGTGTCTTCTGCATTAGTCCTCCAAATAAGATCACTGAGAACCTAACTACCCCCTCACCTATAAAAGTGCCTTTCTGGAAGGATCTCCTCTCCGAGGCCACACTAAACTCACCACACACCACTCCTCTAGGTCAGAACAAGTTTCACCAAAGCATAGGACAAACAGAATAGGAATGCACAGTGTGGACAGTGCGTGCTCTGAGATTTGGTTAAAATATTAACCCAAAGAATCCATCACAGTACCTCAGAACTGCGTCTCCACAAACACAACCTCGTGCCTCGTGTCTCCACAGGCAACCTAGTAGCAGCCACCACTGAGAGCTCACTCAGAGATATCTGTGTAGGAAATCTCTTCACAGCCCCCCTCCACGCCAAAACACACACACACCTGCCAGCCTCCTTTAGCAAAGCCTGTGATGGGCCTTACTGATGAAGGAGGATAGCTTGCTTCTTTCCAAGTTACCTGAGGGAGAAACCGAGACAGTGACCCTAGCTCAGATACCCCTAAGATGGTCCCTGTGTCCTAATAACTGCTCCTGAGACTGGGAACTCACCACAAGCTTCTAGCTGAGTTAATTGGCTTTTTTTTTTCATTACAGGTCAGACATAGCAGCACCAAGAGACAAAACAGACAGTGTTCACTAGAACAAACCAAGTTTCCATGTAGGAACTTCAAACACAATATTGGAGTGATAATAACTTGCATTTTCTATATAAAAAACTCTTTCTGTAAAATATCCTAAGCCTTTGTACTAAATAAAAGATGATGATTTCTATAGAAAAGTATAAACACCTCAGGTTCAACAAGAGTGAGATCAGCTAGATTTGCAAAGTCAAGAAAATTGGCTGTTTCCCTCCTCCTTAAACTAATAGAATCCAACTGTTGGAGCATGACATCATTCCTGAGCCCCAAACCCCGAGCAGAGTACAGACTTTTTGCCTGCCTCCCAGAAAACAGCCCAAGACTACGGCCAGGAAAGGAGAAAAAACAATCCAAGCCGGAGCTGACCTTACCTGAAAGTCCCGGTGCTTTCCTGCCCACTCCATTCTCGGCAGAGTTTGGCTCACACCACAGTCTGTAAGGGAGCCCAGGGCCCCAAAATCCACTCGCTTAAGCTCCAATACCTGCTGTGAGCTTCCCACAGCTCCTTCCTCTGACCTTTCGTGGCGCTCCTTCCAGCCAAATGAGCAGAGCACTTCTAGCCGGCCAGGCCAGTTGTCATGGAGACCCTGTTCTCGCCAGCCAGCGTGCTCTGCGCTCTGGCTTGCTAGCTCTCTCTCTCTCTCTTGCTCTTGCTTGCACACGCGCGCGCGCGCGCGCACGCGTGCTCTCTCTCTCTCTGTCTCCTCTCCTCTCTCCCCCTCCACCCCCCTTCTCTCCCGCTCTCAGTTCTGGGAGGCTTCCATGAAACAGCACTGTCTTTTGATCAGCTTGGGTTTTGCACACATTCCACTCCTCCTACCTCCCTTCCAGTCAAACAAGAGCTCTGGGCAGCTCCTGGGAACTTGCTTGAACAGCTCAGATGGGAGAAGGGAAAGACAGTGAGTGGACTTGTTTTCCTCCCCTCCAGTGTCTCATTTTTTTTAACTTAGAAGAAGCCTGGCAGAGGGGAGGGGGGCGCTAGCTGGAACACTTGGGAGGGGAAGCAAGCCCTTCCTCTGGGTCCTGGAGTGCGGGTAGGAGGACCCAGATGCATTGCCTTGACTTGTTTGTGCACTTGGGATTTTCCGGGCAGCACTTGAGGCGGAAATGTATTCACATCCCAGGAGCTCGCCTGGACTGGCCTCTCCACTTACCTTGCTGCCTGCCCAGGTTGTGGTGATGGCTTTAACCAGTGCAGGGACTCATGGTACTATTGCTGATGCCCAAGCAGTCTCTCATCTTCCTGCAACAGAGAGGAAAGACACCAGGTCAGGACCAGTAAGAGTCCTGAGTAAGTCCAGGGTTACAGCCCAAGCAACAAACAAGATACAAACACAGCCTCATCTCTCTGCCCTGCTCGGGCCTGCATCTAAAGCCCCTGGCTGTCTGTGAGCTGCTGTCACAGCCAGGGATACCATCATTTTTGTCCAAGAGCCAGCACAGTGCCTAGGACACAGCAGGCCCTCTCAATTCAGTCCCCCCATATACATTTCTTCTTTGTTACCTTTTAAAAAATGTTTACTTATTTATTTTGAGACAGAGAGAGAGAGAGAGAGAACAAGAAGGAAGAGGGGCAGAGAGAGGGAGAGAGAGAATCCCAAGAAGGCTCTATGCTCAGCAAAGAGCCCGAGAGAGTTCTTGATCTCACGACCCTGGGATTATGACCTAGGCTGAGATCAAGAGTTGGATGCTCAACTGAGTGAGCCACACAGGCGCCCGTGATCTTCTATTATATGCACTATTTTTCTGACCCTCAAATCTTCTGACAATATTATTACCATTTTATAGATGGGAAAACTGAGGCTCAGAGGGATCAAATGTTCAGTCCACAGTTACACAGCTAGTGACAGTCGAAGAACTAGTAGAAACCAGTACACTATCCTTTAGTCCAGTGCACTTTCCACTGAAGTGCACTACCATCTGATCTTAAAAACTAACAACTTTTTTGATAGCCAGTACTGAGATACAAGGGGGAAGGTAGAGAATCTTTCTGAGTCATTGTGCATTAGACTTGACCACCATCCTGTTGACCTGAAGACTCTATGATAGCATCTCTGAAATGTGGAAGGTAATGGTACACAGATTAGAGGGGAAAGTCTTGCCCCACAGCTATAATTTGCCTTACACTGCTTCGTAGTACTCTCAGAAATCTTGGCTCATCTGTTCAACACAACTAACCTGAAAGTTAGGTATTATCACAGATTATTAATCTAATTTAAGACTGAGATGAAAATCTTAAAGAGAGGTCAAATGACTTGCCCCAGGTCACAGAACCAGAAAATAACAGATCTAGAAAGAGTACGGAACCCTTTCAACTCTCTTCTGTGTAGTAAGCAGAGCGGCTGCAGGGATACCAGGTGGAGCAGGAGTCAGAAGACCTTGGCAGTATCTGGCTCCACCACTACCTAGCCATGTGCCCTTGGGCAAGTCACCTACCCTCCCAGTTTCTACCTATGAAACCTGGCCCATGGGCAACTGATAGGGCTGGGCTGGACATAAAAGAGAGGACTATGTAAAAGCACTGAGCTAAGAACTTCATTCATCTCTACTGTTTTCACCACATACAGATAAAGCCCAGGGCAGCTGGTATCTCCTCCAAGAGGAGGACACTGAGGCTCAAGGAAGAGATTTTTCTTGCTTTTTTCAGACAGAGACAGAGCACGAGTGGGGGAGGGGCAGAGAGAGGAGGAGACACAGAATCTGAAGCAGGCTTCAGGCTCTGAGCTAGCTGTCAGCACAGAGCCCGAAGTGGAGCTCGAACTCATGAACCGTCAGATCACTGACCTGAGCCGAAGTCGGACGCTTAACCAACTGAGCCACCCAGGTGCCCCAACGAAGAGATTTTTCAATGCTGCTTTCCTAAAACAGTGAGGTCCTGATTATTAACCTCTGATATATCACAACATTATCAAAATAAGACTTTAACTAACTTGAGTTTAAAAGGTAAATATATTTCAGAAGTGAAGGTAGGAAAAGTGTTAGAAAGTCAATAGGAAATAAATCCTAAGTGGTGGGCACTATTGCTTTAGTGAAGCAATCAGAGCCTCAAAGGGGTCAGGCCCAGTTTCCCACTACAGATACCTGATCTGACCCAAACACCAGCTCAGGAATCCCTCAAAGGCCCTGGTGTCCCACATTTGCAAAGGAAGACAGGAAGAAATGACAAGTGCAACACTATCAAGTCACTAAACTTCTCCCCTTCCCATTCCCAACAGGTATCCCTCTGCTCTCCTCCTGACCCTCCACTTCCGAGTATCCACACTAAGAAGAGGTGATGCCCATCCACTTCTACAACAAGTTAATACTCAGTTACAGTTATCACCAACAAATATTTATCCAGCACCTACCACATGCCAGGCATTCTTCTAAGTAAGGGGCCAGGGGCCAGGACCAGGGCTGAGGACCCAAGCAGATACAAGTCAGCCTCTCAAGTAATGCAAACTTCAAAACGCCCTCCAGACCAGGAAGAGAATGCAGGCCATGCTCCCCCCTAGTGGCAGGCTGGAGTTCACAGAGGTTCTTCAGAGCCCTGTCCTCTGGGGGAAGGGACACTGTGGAGGGCCTCATTATGGGAGAACCAGAATCCCTGCTTGGGTGCTGTGACAGGTATAAGGTCTCTGCACGAGGTGTCCTCTGCAAGAGGACAGCTGAATCCCCCCGCTGCCCCTGCAAGGCTGGATTCAGACCAACCCTGTTTGACTTTTCCCAAATGACAGGGCTCTTACAGCCTCCCGTGGTCTAGGATCTGTTGAGTGGCATGCATGCATACGTGTGCCAGAAATCTGGGAGATACCCTTGCCTCTTCCCGCCTCTCCCTCTCCATATCCAATCCATTTACCAATTCCAAATAATTCTATTGCCAAAATGTTTCCGTCCATTTTTCTGCGCCTCCACTGCCACCCTAGTCCCTGTCTCTTAATAACTGAAAAACCTCTGGACTGCCCCAGCTTCCACTTTGCCTCACAGCTCCATTCTCCACGCATCTGTCTGAATCACCCTTTTACATCAGATCATGTCATTTGCTCCTTAACACACTTCAGTGGCTTCCCACTGCACTTTAGATGAAATCTTGACTCTTACCAAGACCTAGAAGGCCCTGCGTGATCCTTCTTGAGCCTCCTCTCAGCACATTTCCTGCCTTCCACCTGAGTGTGCCAGCTACATGGGCCCGATTTCCCCCAGGCTGTTGCCCTCTGCCTGGGCCACCCCACATGCCGAACTGGCTCTTACCTTGCCCCAAATGGCCTCTCACCTCCTCAGAGAAGTCTTCCACAATCCTCCAATCTAAA
The DNA here is from genome assembly GCF_008692635.1 of Crocuta crocuta. Lineage (NCBI taxonomy): Eukaryota > Metazoa > Chordata > Mammalia > Carnivora > Hyaenidae > Crocuta > Crocuta crocuta. The sequence goes on along the minus strand of NW_027530670.1, from coordinate 1,475,351 downwards.
TGAGGATTCACCCTTCATAGCAATCATCTGTAACCAAAATACATCCATCCTTTTCAAACTGTCGGTTTTCCGCGATGAGTTCCTTTAGGAGCAGGAAACTTAACTGTTTTGCCACCATATCCCTGCATTTAGTATGGGGCCCAGCTCCCAGCTGGCACTCAATTAACATCTGATGAATGAAAGCAAAAAAAACCATTTCACCCTGTCCTACAGGAAGAAGAATGCTATTTCATGTCACTCATTGTTTCTTTTCATAGGCTTACAAACTATAATTACATCCCCTTTTCTTATGTGCCTTGCCTGTGGGCTCAACCAAAAATTCCTGTAAAGTCTCCCTGTGGTTTGTTTCCCAGAAATTTCCTCTTAAGGTCACTCTTCTAGGGACGCGCTCCAGGGTTTTATAGCCTCTCCCATTACCCATTACAGGCACTCCTCCACCAGTATCATTGCCAAGCCAAGCGGGATGTCGGAATGGCCCAACTCCCATACATGAGAAGGTTCTCTCAGGTCAGCAGCATTCAGGGACAAAAATGCTTTCTCTTTTGTCCACTGTGCAGGTCACGGTACTTACAAAAAATATTTTTTTTCCTTAAAAAGTCATCTTATGTTTTATAATTTGGAGATTGTGTATAAAAGGTTTGAAAAAAATGTTTTTTCATTACTACATATATATATAGAAATATATATATAGTTTTTCATTTCTATATACACATATATAGAAAACTACTATTTGGGGGAAAATAAGAAAGGCCTAAATAACAGCAACAGCAGTGTGACGAAACCCCCTCACAAGATACATTAGCACCAAAATCTGAAATCCTTTCTGGCTTCCCCTGCTACCCGCCCCCCTCTACAGGCACAGCCACAGCACACCACCTGGTGCCCAGAACACTGCGTTTTTCCTCTCCTATAGCCC
>NW_027530670.1:1474008-1474341 GCF_008692635.1 Crocuta crocuta | reverse complement strand
TGTTATCGCCTCCCCTATGAAATATTTCCTGATCTCTTGGCAGAATCTGTTTGCCTAGTCTGCCATCCCACAGCTGTTTGGGGATGCCTTTATCATGGTATTTGTATCACTTCATTACGGTCACCTGTACCCCTGTATCTCCCACAGTTGTGAGCCCCATGAGGTCTATCAACTTTATTATTTCATTCACAGTGGGCAATCTATTCATGTAATTGATCAATCCTTGAAAAAGACTTTTTAAAAAATAAATACAGAAGCTGTCCCCTCCATAAGATGAGGGAATTTGAGAGTCTAGACTTACACTGTACCAAGAGAATATATATATATATATAT
>NW_027530670.1:1445730-1473989 GCF_008692635.1 Crocuta crocuta | reverse complement strand
ATATATTAGACTCCAGATTTGGTTACTAGACGAGTTTATAGTATTTTCTTATCTCTTTAAAAACAACTGAAATTCCAAACCTGAAATACTTGGGGCAGAGTAAATCTTTTAAAGTCACTCCTTACTTTGGGATCAAAGGAATTCAAGAAAAGTAAGCTGTTGTTGGATCCTAGAATGCCTAAAATATGCAGTGTACTTCAGACACCTCCTAGTGCCCACCAGACTCAAGTCTAGCAGCATCTCCACAGAAGACCCAAGTAACAGGGAAATCAGACATGTGTCCTGCCCATTTCAACACTGAGCTCTGGCCACCATGTGAGTAGGCAGGTTTGTTTACACGAGAGCCCTTTAGGGCTTTACAGTTTTCTTTTTCTACCTCTGAGTGGCAATGTGGTTCAGAAGGGAAAAATTAGAAATTCAGAGAAGGAAAGAAGGAGTCAGCAGGCTGGAGCCCAGGTCCTGGTTTCCAGGGTGGTAAGATCTTGAGCAAGTTCCTGCCCCTACTTACAGCCCGTGCTTTCCCCTGCATATAATGAGAAAGCTGTTGGGCTGTTTGAACTAGCTATTCTCTAAGGGTCCTTCCAGCTTGAATTTTCTCTTGCAGTCGCCCAGTCCAACTGTTCTGTCCTAGTCACCTAATCCCAGTGCTTTCTGAAGAGTCCAGAGCAGCAAGAAGACTTCTTGTTTCAGGGGCTACAGAGTTTCCACCTAACTCTTTCAGCAGAGCCCCTGATCTGGGGCTCTGGAGTCATCTGCCTGGGATCAGACAGAAGACCATCCCCCCAAAAAAGGCAGACTTTCCTGGAGGAGAAGATGGGAGATTCAGGCTTCTTGACTAAGGAAGGCTAGAGAAAGAATAAAGATGCCAAACACCAGATGTGGAAATTTGGAAATGGCCTGGGAAGTGCCTGGAAGGAGACTGAGGCTCCCAGGGACATACTCCTAGCCATCAGTCTGAGACAAAGCTGCTTTTACAAAGCAGAAGAATTGGCAATATCTAAGTTCTCTTGAAAGATAATCTGCCTACTACAAATCAAACAGTCTCTTCTACCAGCACCTTTGAATTAACAAAACAAATGCCTCCCTCCAGATGGCAACCCCAGCCCTCCTCTGCCTCGGTCAAGAGCCACACCCAACAGGACCTCCAGTGTTCTGGCCACTGCTATACACTCTGTTTGCACTGCCTTCCTGGGAAAACAGAGAAATAGCCATTCTGTGTTCAAGTCCTGGCATTTTATGGCAAGATATTCTCTGGGGTCCTTACTCCTGCCCTAATCCCACCTGCCTCCCACCCATCTCCTACCCTCCCATCCAACACTAAGACTCTGAACTAAGAGAGTGTGGGATTCAGCCTATAATTATCCTGGATCTCACTGCCCTGTGGTGAAGTGGCTACTGGACATCTTCATGCTGGGTTGAGCATGCCTTTGGTCTGTCGGCCCTCCAGGCTTACTTCACCTCTATTCAGCTCCCAACCCTCAGTATGAAACTCAAAAGTCAGATCACCAGGGCACAAGACACACAGTGACTTGATCCAATCTCTTGGGGTATCTGTCACAATGTTCATATATGGGCTAATTTCCTAGAATCTCTCAAATCCACAGACCTCTGACTACTGTCCCTTGTCAAGGCTGAGTATTTCAACACTGGGCCACATAAACACAGCCTGGGGACAGAAAAGACTGGACAGGCAATATTCTAGACCCCCTCTAAAAGCACCATTTTACTTTTCCAGAATGTGCTTCTCATGCTTACTTGGCTTAGAACTCTGACCTCAACCAAGATCTTAATCTGTCATGACTGAAGCTTCAGGATGGAGGAGACAGAGCACAAAGTGGGGGGAAAGGAGATGGGGGAATAAGAAGACTGGACTCAAATGGCTTCTCCATGATATAACAAAGAAAATACGTGGAGCCTGAAAACAAAGTGACCTTCAAAATAAGATCTGGGCAAAGCTGTGGGAAATGTGGGCCAAGACTGTGTCACCTCCTCCATGCTATCTCCCCTGATCTTCCCTGCCTGAACTGGATTCTCTATGCATAGCACCTATACTCTTTGAAACAAACAGTCTAACTACTAACAGTTGTTAGCTGTGCTCACTATTTTGTATTTTAGTGTACCAAGGCTATTCAACTTAATTCTCCTACTAGCCTATAATATTGTTTAGGGCAAGAACTATTTGAAGTCTTAACTCTGAATTCTAGTTTAGGACTCTGCCCCAAACATAATTAATACATTTTTAATATATGAATGAATGAAAACAACCAACTAATAGATTTTAATAAGGAATCAACAACATCAGCACAAAACCTAAATAAATTGATGCTTAGCACCTCAGAGTGGTCCAGGGTTTCCAAGGTATGGTATGTATACAGATGATTATAAGTGGTATATGGACAAATATTTAAAAAATGTTTAGTACTTTTATTTTTGTCTTAATGTGCATAAGAAGAAACATAACCAGCTATTGACCCCATTTTCACTGATCTCATTGATTAGCCCAATGCTAAAAAAGGTACAGTTAACCTATGAACAACATGGGAGTTAAGGATGCTGGGCCCCTGTGCAGGTAAAAATCTGCATATAACTTTTGACTTCCCCAAAACTTAACTACTAATAGCCTACTGCAGACTGGAAGCCTTCCTGATAACATACACCATAATTAATACCCGTTTTGTATGTTATGTGTATTATATACAATATTCTTACAATAAAGTAAGCTAGAGAAAAGAAAATGCTATTAAGAAAACCATAAAGGAGAGAGAATACAACTACAGTACTACACTGTATTTATAAAACAAAACCCAAGTGCAAGTGCACCTGCACAGTTCAAACCCATGTTATTTGAAAGTCAATTGCATATATTTCGTGTTTGCTTTTAGTTTTGATGCTAAAGTTAGTGGGTAGAAGTTTAAAGAGAAATAGTAGACTTGCATAACCTCAAAGTATCTCTCCCAGAATATTTGTAATTACAAAGGCAGAAATACAAAAAACTTGACAATGAAGAAACACTGCAGACATAATCTTTACCAAGTGATCAAAGTTGACATTACTATTATTAAGTCATACTGACATCATGTAGTCCTGACATGATGCACTGAGAAGGGCATTTCATTTCTGTAGCATTCTTCCCAAAAAATTCAGAACCTCAGTCTAATTATGAGAAAACATCAAACAAACCTGACTTGAGGTACATCCCTACTCCTCAAAAGTCTCAAAGTCATAAAAGACAAGGACAGACTGCAGAACTGTCAGAGATTGGAAGAGACTAAAAAGACACAATACATAAACATAATGTGGCGACCAGGATTAGATCCTGGAACAGAAAAACTAATGAAACCCAAATTAAGTCTACAGTTTACATTACACTACTATAAACTTCTTAGTTGATAATTGTACCATAGTTATAAACGGTTAAGGGAACTTGTGCTGTCTCTGCAACTTCTCTGTATGTTTACAATTATTTTAAAATAAAAGGCTCTAAAAAAATCAACTTAAAGATCAGTAAATAAAAGTGTATATGGTACAAATCATAGGAATGGGTAAGAATAGCTCCAGTTTGAGAAGCACTAAGAGCAGTCACCCCTCATACCCTATATCCAAGAAAAGCTCCCCCGAGAATGAGAGTAGTAGCTCTAGAGGAATATTTAGTATAGGGGCGCCTTGGTGGCTCATTCAGTTGAGCATCCAGCTTTGGGTCAGATCATGTTCTCATGGTTTGTGGGTTCAAGCCCCACATCAGGCTTTGTGCTGATGGCATAGCACCTGCTTTGGATTCTCTCTCTCCCTCCCTCTCTCTGCCCTTCCCTGACTCAAGCTCTCTCTCCCAAAAATAAACAAACATTTAAAAAAAAAATACTTAGTATAATAGAGAAGTGTTCACTTTATGTTTTTTTGAGAAAAGGAACAAATTATCCCATTTAATTAAAAAGTATATATCACATTGGGGTGCCTGGGTGGCTCAGCTGGTTAAGCATCTTACTCTTGATTTTTGCTTAGGTCACAATTGCACAGTCATGATATCGACCCAAGCACCGGGCTCTCTGATGACACTTCTCTCTCTCCCTCTCTCTGCCCCTGCCCTGCTTGTTCTCTCTGTCTCAAAAATAAATAAACATTTTAAATATATATATATCACATATATAATGCATAGAAAATCCGTATTTTAAAAATAATCTATACTAAATAAAATACAGACAGGATTTACTAAACAGTAAATGGGACAAAGCTTTTAGAAAGTAACTTGGCTACGTCAATTAAAATGCTCATATCCTTTGACTCAGTATCCTTGCTTCTAGGAAGTCATCCAAAAAAAAAAAATTCTCTAGGGGCGCCTGGGTGGCCCAGTCGGTTGAGCATCCAACTTCAGCTCAGGTCATGATGTTGCCATTCCAGAGTTTGAGTCCCATGTCAGACTCTGTCCTGACAGCTCACAGCCTGGAGCCTGTTACAGATTGTGTGTCTCCCTTTCTGTCCCTGCCCTTCCCCCACTCATGCTCTGTCTCTCTCTCTCAAAAATAAGTAAATGTTAAAAAAATTCTGTAGTATGAGAGGGGGAAAAACGCCTATTGCCAGTATTATTAATAATAATGAAAAGTCAGGAACAACTTCAATGTCAATCGTTACAAGACTTGTAAATTTCAAGTATGTTTTGACCAAGATTCAGAGTAAAAAATACATGTATAACATAGTAATATAGTATGTGCATGTATGAGAGGGCATGTGTGTGCGTATAAAACTGAACCAAAAAGTTTTTTCAAAACAATACTTCCCTTTACCATGTGTGATGCTCTCTGCTATTTTCTATCCTAATCTATTTCATTAAGAAAACAAAGCTTGTACAGCCCCCACTAAATTGATTTTCCAACTCACTAATGATGACCTGCAGTCTGTGAAACACTACACTGGACTATTGTGAAGTCATTGAAAGATGACCACAATCCACAAGCTGCTAGCAGTGACTGGCTCTAGGGAAACAGAAGAGAAGGCAGGGGCACCGCTTTTCCCTGTACCTCTTTTTGCACCTTTTGAACCTACATGTATTACTTTTCCATGTATTACATGTATCACTTATTTGAGAATTAACTTTAAGTGATGACTGTGAGGACTTTAACAGCATCAGACAATGTTAACTGTGCAAAACAAAGCTGTAACTACATTAAAATACAAAAACACATACAAGTGAAAAGGGAAATAATGCCAAAACAATAAACACAAGTTAGCAATTTTACTTTTTACTAAGTTTGAAACACTCTACATTTTACTCCCACAATTTAGCATGCATATTTACTTTCTTAAATTAAAACAACTATTGGGGACCTGAGTGGCTCAGTCCGTAAGTGTCCGACTTTGGCTCAGGTCATGATCTCATGGTTCATGGGTTTGAATCCCATATCGGGCTCTGTGCTGACAGTTCAGAGCCTGAAGCCTGCTTCAGATTCTGTGTATCCCTTTCTCATTGCCCCACTCCCACTCATGCTCGCTTTCTCTCTCAAAAATAAATAAGCATTGGGGCGCCTGGGTGGCTCAGCCAGTTAAGCATCCGACTTCGGCTCAGGTCATGATCTCACATTGTGGGTTCGAGCCCCACATCAGGCTCTGTGCTGACAGCTAGCTCAGAGCTTGGAGCCTGCTTCGGATTCTGTGTCTCCATCTCTCTCTGACCCTCCCCTGCTCACACTGTCTCTCTCTCTCTCTCTCAGAAACAAATAAAACATTAAAAAAAATTTTTTAAATAAATAAAAATAAATAAATAAGCAGTAAACATTTTTTTAATTAAGAATTATTATTAAAGACACATAGGAGATTTTAAAACTAATGGTAATATTTTCTTTATTAAGCTGGGTGGTAGGTATATGCATATTCACATTAATTTTTTTTAATTTTTAAGTTTATTTACTTATTTTGAGAGAGACACAGACAGTGCAAGTGGGGGAGGGCCAGAGAGAGAGGGAGACATAGAGAATCCCAAGCAGCGCAGAACCTGACATGGGGCTCAAACCCACGAAATATGAAATCATGTCCTGAGCTGAAACCAAGGGTCAGACTCAACTGACTGAGCTATCCAGGTGCCCCATGAATATTCACATTTAAACTGAACATGTAAAAAAAAGTACTTTCTACATTTTTAACTGACAGATTTCAAAAGTGGGCCCCCGTGGCAGGCCAGTCTCTCCTCACTTTTATACTCAGAAAGACACTCCAACAAACTACTAGGACAGGATTTAAACCGGTCAGTCAATTGGATACTTTCTATCTTTGTACAAAGGGTCTGACATGGAACATACCACCACTATGGCTTCCAGAGCTTTCCATTCAGAATCTGGTAAATGGACTAACTTCAGCATCCCAGTCACTCTTTTCTGAGTTATTTTGCTTTCCCTCCTTCCCCCACCAAGCCATTTTTCATCTCTTCATATTTGTAATCACATATAAGTTTTTCTGAGCAAAGAGATCATTTCTTATTAGGCTTTGAATTTCTAATAGACCATATAAATTTCTTTACACATAGGAAGTACTCAATAAGTATTTATTAAATAAGCAATATCACAGGCAAAACTCTAGAACAAAGAAAAATGAAAAGTGGAAAGGACTTAGAAAAGCAAGTACCAAACACTAAAGATTAAGCACAAATCAAACTAAAACAGTTTATTACTTTCATTGAATTAAGTTAATATAAAATTATTGTAGAGAAAAAAGGAGACATTACATGTAAAACACACAGTGATAGATATCAAGTGGTCTATAAATAATAATTTGGTTTTAAAAATAATATGCATACATATTTCCATGATATATATTTGTATATAATATATATGATATGTCGTAAAAATAAATACATACATATGCACACACATATATCAAAAAATGCCAGAAGCACAATTTATCTGGACTTCAGAAAAACCTCCCTTGATCTTAAGGATACAACAGAAATACTGATAGCTGGATGGTCTGATAAGTAAGGACAGCTGAGGCCGAACGGTGCTGCAAAACAGATCAACTAAGAAGCACTCTGGAACTCCCAGAAGTTTGGCCACTTCCCATCTGTTCTAGATCCTATCACTGTCACCCTTTTTATCAATGACTTGGGGAAGACATGCTTATCTGAAATGCCTATGACAAACTAAATGGGAGGGATAATTTATATACTAAAGAATCAGAAGAAAGGCCTCAACAAACTGGAACCATAAGTTAAATATAACAAAATGAAATTTTAAAAGGACAAAAGATATTTATTTTATATCTAAGTTTAGAAAAAAAACTGCATAACAACAGGATGAAGATGCTATAAGGGAAGATTTGAGAAATGGTTCAATAGGAGTCAACTGATGAATCCATGTGATTTTCAGGTTCACTGATTTAAATACAGAGCCCAGATCAAATGAGGTCCACGTCTTACTCTGCTCCATTGCCGTTAGAACAATCATGCATCCAGGAGACACACATCATATGTTCAGACTCAGGGTAAATGGAGTCTTAATAATATCTCAGGCAAGTATACTGAAAGAAGAAAAGAAAATCAAATCTATGGACCCCCTTAAACTGAGAAGTAACATAACATATCTGGTTCATGAGGCTCTTAAATCCTCCTGGAGAACAGAAAGATATCACTTTTATCCCTATGGAGTCATCTCCTGGGGACTAGCGGCTAGACGAGATAAAGAAAGCTCACATAAAGAAGGGCCAGCGGAGTCCTGCCGGATCTGCTCTTTGTCATTCTTGCTACTCACACTGGAACCTCCCATTTGGGGCTCTGACCAACCAAGCTTTAGTAAGGACACAGAGAAGCTCAAGAATCTCAACAATTCTTAACCATCAGCTCCCCAAACCATGGTTCATCATGATCAGAATTACAAACTGATATTTTTAACTAGCAGAGTGNGAGTAAGGACTCAGTTTTGACTATTGTGACTGAAACATTAGACAGTAGGAATGCAGCATTTCAGCTCCATCAGACATTGCTGGGATATATACATGCCAGGTTATCTCCCAAAATGGAAAACTATGATACTTCTTCTAAATACTTACGAAGAATCAGCAAGAGAGAAGAGCAGCAGCCCTTCAAAACCCAGCTCTTATCCTAGAAATATGGAAGGCAGCCCTGGTCTACAGATGAGTGTCACACTAAATAAACTTCAACATCCTATAGTACAAAGTGTCATTTTTCCAAAGAGTAAGAACCTAGAAGGTTCTAGAAGGATCAGCTCCTTCCTTAACAATACATGCACTAGGTGTATCCCATTTTTATGTAAAATAGAGCTAGCTGGCTTTTGTATACAAAGAGGTGCTTTCAAGTGTTCCTCACTTAGGGGTGCCTGGGTGGCTCAGTCAGCTAAGTATCCAACTCGTGATTTTGGCTCAGGTCATGATCTCACAGTCGTGAGATCGAGCCCCATCTGAGCTGACAGAGAGAAGTCTGCTTCCCCTCTCTTGTTCTCTCTCTCAAAACAAAATAAGTAAATTTTAAAAAATAATATTCTTCCATTTAGAGGTCAAAATAGAAGAATCTATGCAATAGGGGAAAAAATTAAGCCCCAGGTTGCAAGAAAGGGAAGATAGGTGAGATGATACGGGGGAAAACAGAGGAAAGTAAAGGGAGAGGAGAAAGCAGTTTAAGATCCTGAAGGACAGAAACAGGAGGAGCCTTGTTTGGAAGTCTGAGAATAGCATACTTGGGGGAATTCCTGACCATTGCTCCCAAGGATGTCAAGGAACATATCTGAGTACAATTTAGCCTCTTGAAGGAATGAAAGAATTCAGAAAGCCTATTATTCCCTCAGTGTCAGGATTCCTTATGCTGGGTTAACACAATTGCCCAAAGCCCATGTAACCGGTTGGCTAACACTGCTAAATGACTGGGAGGAGGGGGGTAGAGTACAAAAAAAAAGGGTCAAGGACCACTGTCCCCAGCACAGCAGATGCCAGCAGAAGGCTTCTTTCTCATGAGCTGTAGGACTCCAAAGGCTATATCTCAGAGACACTGGCTCTCTTCAAACCTGAGCAAGCACAGGAAGTCAACCATTTGAGAGTCGTCAAGGTGATGAAAGACTGCAGCCACTTATGTCAATGCAGGTAACATCTGTGATCAGTCATGCGTGAGACACACCTCTTCCAAGGAAAAGGCCTTATAGGCACTGAAGAGAGGCAAGTCTACTTGGGAAAAGCTCTCCAAGAAGATGAGGCTTGACTCTGTCCTCCCAAGAGAGTTACCACTGCTTATTAAATTTTTGTTCCTTTTCACATTCAGACTCTGTCCAAACACGGCCAGCAGAAGCACAGCCAGCAGCCAATCACAGAGGAGAGGGCTACAAGTGTGTGACAGGCAATCAGAAAGGCTCTACTTGGGATTTGGACGTTTGCAAAATGCTTCTGAGGACACCCTCATCTTTACTTTTCTTTTTTCAACTGTGACCTCTCTCTCTGCTTGCTCTCCTGCTGTATGGGCAACGGGAATGGATATCAGGAGGGATGATCAGGAGCTATTTTAACAGAAAACAAGAACTTGAAGGATGAAGGATGACTGCCTATGGAGGTAAGGAAGAACCCGGAATGACTCCCAGATTCTGGCTCTGATCGCTGGGTGCCAGTCACCGCATCAGGGGATACAAACAAAGCCGGATATTCCAAGGCGCTTTGCTGTAGTCCTGTCTGAGTTCAAACCAGCACAGGAAGTCACTCCAACACAGGAAGTTGTTTAGACAATAAGATAGAAACAAGAGTGTAAACGACATAGATGGAGGATGGAGGATGAGACTAGAAAAACAGTGAAGGAGAAAGAATAAAAGAGGAAAGGAAGGAGAGAGTGAGGGGAGTAAAGTGTGTATGTCTGTGTGTGTGTGTGTGTGTGTGTGTGTGTGTCTTGTGTTGCAAGAGGAGGTGGGGAAAGGTGGATAATATAAAAAGAGCTATAAATGTAACTGCAAATATTGAGTTCTTGGCTGCTGACTATCTCTGGCTATAGTCCACTAACAGCAGAGTTGTGTCCTCCTCAGTGGTTAGGTTCTGTGGTCAGCACATAAGGTGAAAATCATATGGAGCAAATTAACTCGAAATTCCCTTAGAAAAGACCACACGGGAAACCAGCCAGTCTCCCAGGAAACCCAATTCAGTACCTTTCATATAAGTTTTTGGTGCAGTCTTAAGAATCTCAGAACTACAAGGACCCAAGGAATCCACCTTCCTTGTCTAGTAATTCTCCAAACAGAACAAACAAACACCTCCCCCCAAAAAACAAAAAAATTCTTAGTAAGTAAAATCACTGAGCTGGTCTGAAGGCATCTGAGTAAGCTTCATTTTGATCAGAAATTAGCAATCACCTAATGTCACCCCACTAGAGAGGACTTTTCCATGATCCCACACTCCTTCCTCCATGTATTCTTCTCTTAAAATTCCCTTAGGAGCCAGCAGGCCTAGACTGGAGGTCCAGGTCTACCGCTAAACAGCTGTGTGAGTTCTCCTTTCTAATCCCCATCTGGAAAATGAAGCCAGACTAGATGAACTATAAAGAGCCCAGACAACTCTGAGCTACTTACTGAATCAAAAAGTGCTTTGAAAAGTGCAAAGTATTTCATAAACACAAGCTATCAGTAATGGTCCACTCTGATAGGGCAGACATTTTGACATCTTCTGTCTTTCCCTCAACTTCATCCTTAACATCCCATGTTTGGGTCCAACTTGCTCTGCTTCTAAATATTCTCTTGGATTTAACCCCTTCTTCTCTATTCCTGTTGCTGATGTCCCATACTCTTTAGAAGGTCTCCTTACTGCCAATCTCTCTCCTCTCCAAAATTACCCTACTTCTTTCGACAAGAGTGATTTCTACAAATTCTCACCTTCACTGCTTCACTTCCCATCTCCTATGCACCAAAGCAGAAGTTCCAGGGATCAAATTGCCAGCTCTGCTCCACTAGACCTACCACTCCCAAGGCAGATCAGCAGTTACCCTGACCATGCCACATTCTATGTTCTTTCTCTTCTCCACATGCACAACACTTCCTACCTCTCCTTTGCTTCTATAAAGTCCATCTAACTCTCAAAGATCTGCCTCCTCCAAGAAAGCTTTTAAGACACAACTTTCTCATTTCTGAACTATAAATATATTCAGTTAGTAACTAAACACAGTTAAGACCTTTGATATCCTCTGTTTAACAAACTTTGTCTCTCCTAGAGATTATAGGTTCCCTCAGGCAACAAACAAGCATTATACAAGATTTGCATCAAAATGCTGGTTAGGCTGAAAAATTCAGAAGTACTTGACACTGCCTGATGGCTGAAAAGCAAGATCTTGGTTTTCTCTCCTACCCTGGACCACTCACGGGAAATGTTGGAGGTAGAGGAGGGGAAAGGGAAGGGGTAGAATCAATACCCTCCCAACTCCTGAAGTACCTGCCCCATCTTTTCCTTCCAGCTTTCACCCACTCTGCTTGGGGTGGAAAGGCCCTCTTTATCATCACAGGTTCAAATTAACCTCTTCTCTAAGAATGAGCCTGAGCACACCAGGGGAGCATGCACAGTTAAATTCAGCTCCATTCTTAATGTCCTGATCAGTCTGTGTGATGATGGCAGCTGCTCACAATCCCTGACAGTGACGGAAAGGTAAAGGGAAGAGAGACACAGAGGGATGAAGAGCCAAGACTCGTAATAATTCTGTAACACACATTTCAGATTTGGGTCCCGGAGGTACATTTGCGTCAAAACAATTTTTTTTAACGTTTATTCATTTTTGAGAGACAGAAAGACAGAGTGCAAGGGGGGAGGGGTAAAGAGAGAAGAAGACACAGAATCCGAAGCAAGCTCCAGGCTCCGAGCTGTCAGCACAGAGCCTGACACGGGGCTCAAACTCACAGACTGCAAGATCATGACCTGAGCTGAAGTCGGATGCTTAACTGACTGAGCCACTCGGGTACCCCTCAGGTAGGTCTGCTTCAGATGAAGCCCCGTCAGTTCTCCAACCTCAAAGAGGCAGGGCATCCATGAGAAGGTTTTGTGACCTACCAGGGTACAGGCACATCTGCAAGCTGTGCCGGCCAGGACTGGCAGCTACAAAGATGCTTCTTCTCATCCTTAGGGAGCCAGCATACTGAGAGGTGGGGACTCTGGCTGGCCAACCTACTTTCTCAGACCCAGGGCCTCTGCCCCAGAACACTCTAGGCCAGGACCCCTGACAGACCAGAATTACATAGGTATAATACGGACGCAGAGTGGAGGGGGCTATCGCAGAAGCAGCTCTATTCACAGAGGAAGGCATTCATGGCCACCTACTCAAGGTATTCAGCAGTGCTAGCACAACAGAGCATGCCCACCTCCCCACTCCCATGGGCCTCCAGCTACTCTAAAACACAGCTCTGCAAAATTCACAACGTCCATGTTCTCCACAGCCAGCTTCCTCCATTCCCTCTCCAGATTTACTACCCTTTCCTGTTCATTAGAAGTGTTCACGCCCACCCTCCACTTCTACCCATCACACACACACACACACACACACACACACACACACACACACACACTATACACACACAGTCCCTTGGGTGGTATTTGGGCTAGTAGCCTCTCTCTTTCAGGCTTATCTTCTGCCCAGCATATTCATTCTTCTTAATGCTCTCGTGGGCCCTTCCTACTTTACAGGAGCTGATGATGGTGCCCTCCATTAAGATTTTAAACCAGGTAAAGGGGTGGCACTTGCCTTTAAGGATGAGCAGATGCCACCATAAACCATTCACAGTGTCAACATACCCAGCCTGGGAAGACACTCAGCTATATGGGGACCAAAAAATAGATTCTCTCACCTGCCTCTAACCTCCTTCCTCACAAAAGGCATGTCCAGTGCCAAAGCAAGATCACAGGAAACTGAGCACCAGGCTTCCTCACCCCTCCCTTACAGAGTGGCAAGGAGACAGGGAAGCAAGTTGGAGAAAATTTTAAGAAGAATCAGTGACATACCACATCCCATGAAAAGCAAGCTCCTGCTTTCAGGATGGCAAGAAGGGGCAATTCTACCTTCACACTCCTGGCCATCTCCAGAGACTGGCCTCAGTGGAACTGCCTTAACACTCTGCATCACAGAGGCCTGAAGCAACCGCACCCCACAGAGCCCCAGAGGCAGAGAGCTGGGCAGAAAGGAATGTAGACAGCTTCCCAGAAGTGCCCAGCTAAGAAGGAAACCAAGAGCTTACCACAGCTTCCTGGGACCAGAAGGGGAGGAACCAGGCTCTCAGAAGACGGACTCTGGCAGCTCAGAGACTTTGAAGGTCCTCCTATCTGAAAGCCCAAAAGAAGAGAAAAAAAGTACAGCAGTGGAAACACGCCCAGATAGAACACGCCTGGGCTGGCCCCAGACGGCTTCAAGTAAGCAGTGTGTACACCTGAATGTGAGCAAGAGTCCTAGAAACAAACCCTAAGCACTGACAGCCCCAAAGAAACCCAAGGCAGGCCTGGGGTGGGGAATGCCTGAACCTCTGAGCTGAACCTCAGCTTTTGCCGATGGCTTTATCACCCGCTTTCCATGCAGTGGCTTCATTTTTTCCCAGGTTCCTAGGGGAGGAGCGTAGAACTAGACCGGGTACCCAACATCTAACAGAAAAGTAAAGCTGGTAAGCAGATGGGTTTCACAGGCTCCAATGCCTCCCAGCTCTATTCTTTATTCTCTCTGTCATGCTTCAGAGGTCATAAAACTTTCCATACCTACTGGGGGTTGCAGGCTTCCCAAGAAGCCCCACCACAGTTCCCAGAAGCCCATACAAGAGGCAAGGCTAAGCAAAGAGGAAGATCTTCCCTGTAGAAGCGCTCTCTCCAATTGTCACAGATTACGGCTTTGTGAGGTTCTGTTCCAGGAGAAGCCAGGAGGAGGAGCAGAACGCAGGAAATTAGAAATGGCTTCCTGCTATATACTAAGTGTCATCACATTAAGAATATCAAAAGAGAATAATCAGATAATTTTAACAAGAAACTAGTTAAATCATAAAATGCTTTCCCATCCAAGAAAAGGACAATTCCTAATATAGATTCTAAAAGCTACAGATAATGCTTCCCCATCTCATATTCAACTCAACTACACAGATGCCCAGAGACATACATGTATTTTCGTTCCTCAAAGCTCTGTTCCCACAGCCAAAGCTGCAAGACAATTTCAGGTCCCTGTGGGGACAGGAAGGGGTAAGAATTAGACAAAGGCTTTTCCCAAGTGAAGGCTTTGGTTGCCAGCGGGGCTGGGGGTGGTATTAGACACCCCCGCGTGCAGTAAGGCAGCTGAGCACCTGGAATCTCCCCTTCCTCCACAGCACCAGGAAATCAGCTGATGTCATCTCTCTGGTAGCCACATGTCTGCCTCCCAACCCCTGGGATTTTGCCCATGCTCACCTCAAAATTGCACAATAAGCGTCTGTAGCTGGTTAGTTCAGTTATTTACAGCTTGGTTCCAATGAGGCAAAGGTGAAAGGTCTGCTACTTAGAAGAACCATTAGTCTCACCCTGCCCCAAGGTTACAGATTTTATTCTCCAACCACAATCAGAGTGCATACTGCACCACTCCTGGGCACCAGAGAAAGACGGACAAAGAAAGAGGAAATCAGCTATGGACTAACTTCTCTGGAACTAAATGACACACACTGTCCCCAGGCAAAAACACATGGATGAGCTTTCCCACTCTAATAGGAAATTCCCAGTCACTTGGAAGCTAGTGAAGCTTGGAATTTTATTCAAAAATTATTTTCCTGAAGGGCTCACTGCAATGAAGATGCTGCAGTTTACACACAGAGCACAGGGACATCTTCAGTTTTCATAAATTGGCAGCAGATTTCTCCCACTGGAAATGTACCCAGCTTCAAACTAGAAGCTTTCCATTCAAGGCCTGATACAGCATCACAGCATTATTTCTCACTCAAAAATAGGAGGGGATATGGGGCGCCTGGGTGGCTTAGTCGGTTAAGCGTCCGACTTTCGCTTAGGTCATGATCTCACGGTTCGTGGGTTCGAGCCCCGCGTCGGGCTCTGTGCTGACTGCCAGCTCAGAGCCTGGAGCCTGTTTCAGAGTCTGTAACTCCCTCTCTCTCTGACCCTCCCCTGCTCACGCTGTCTCTCTCTCTCTCCTAGAAATAAATAAATAAAAAACATTAAAAAAAAAAATAGGAGGGGATAATTCAATTAACTCCACTAAACATGTTTAAAGAATGTGGTCCTGTAATAATTAGATCATGATTTTCAAAGTGGGGGTACTTCTTCAGTCTTGAAGCTAAAGTATTTCCTGAAGTGACACACAGTGGGGGGGCTGGGGAAGAGCTTAGGCAAAGGCAGGCATGGCACACTCCAGCATCTTTAGATTCCTCCTAGAGACTCAGACAAAAGGCAGGCGTAGGACCACACTCTCCTCATCTAGCATGCCCTTGGCAGCGCCTCACTTCCTCTCCAGATGACAGGAATACATAGAGTCAGCCCCTTCCAAGGCACCAGCACCAGCAGGGGCAGAGGCTGAAGACTAGGCTTTCACTTCTTTATCAGTCACTTTTATAAGCTGAAGACATTTTCCCAAAGAAACAATATTAGACATGGTAGTTGAATACCCAGATAAGCTCATTACCAAATAACGTGGCCAAAATACTGTTTACATCAAATAAATATACAAAAATACCTGTGTAAATACTAGGAGTAAGACAAAACATAAGAAAAATAAAATTAGATAATTTTTATATATCCAAAATTGTGGCCCTGGAAGGACAGATTAATTATTTGATGGGTATTTTTAGGGATTTCAAAAGGTATATAGAAGGACAAGATGTGTAGTCCTAGCTTTTCCACACCATCTAATTTCATTCCCAAATGTCCGAGTTTCCTTTTCAAAGTGTTCTTCTGGATGCCCTGCTTCTCAGCTATGATTAGGGCTAGCTTTCACTCTATACTCAAAGAGGCAAGGGGGCAAGGAGGGTACTTCCTGAGATAACTAAGCAAAATAAGTAGGAGAGAAAAAGGATGGAAGAAGAGGGTTAAAGAGGTTGCAAGTAGGGTTTTAAAAACACAGTGTTTTGACAGTATGAGCTATGATTGATGAGAGACAGAAGCCAGAGGGCTCATGAGGATTAAGGACTAGAGTGGCAAGGAGGACACATCAGCACCTCAGGCATCACCTGAAAACTACCAGGTGTGCCATCTGCCTTGGACAACTGGACTTAAGACCAAATGG
Organism: Crocuta crocuta; assembly: GCF_008692635.1. Taxonomy (NCBI): domain Eukaryota; kingdom Metazoa; phylum Chordata; class Mammalia; order Carnivora; family Hyaenidae; genus Crocuta; species Crocuta crocuta. Next base: position 1,457,818 of record NW_027530670.1, on the reverse strand, counting down.
GATAAGGGAAAGTACCAAAAAGTCAGATATGGGCTCACAACCTTATCAAACCCAAGTCAAGCCCTTATTTTGCCCAGATGATGCTGACATTCACAATGAACACATCTACAAAGCCTACAGAAAATGCTCACTGCCTATCCCCTTGGAGCTGGATGATCTGGAGTATGTAGCTATCTAAAGAACGGGAACTATCCCAGAGTTCTAGGTCACCTAGCTCTACCAGTCCCAGTAAAGGAGAAGACACCCTCATTGGTGATGTAGGGCCATGACGGAGTCAGAGCTTATGGAGTACAATGTACAGTTGAAAGTTGGGTCCATTGAGTTGGGGTGCCTGGGTGGCTCAGTCATTTGAGCGTCCAACTCCTGATTTCAGCTCAGGTGATAATCCCATGGTCATGAGATCAAGCCCCACATCAGGCTCTGAACTAGCATAGACCCTACTTAAGATTCTCTCTCTGTCTTTCTCCCTCTGTCCTTCTCCTCCACTTGTGTGCTCTCTCTCTCTCTCTCACATATGTGTGTGTGTGCGTGCATGTGCGTGTGTGTGTGTGTGTGTGTGTGAAAAAGGGAAAAAAGAAAGTATACAGAGTCAATTACATAACTCTACTCCCAGAACCATTCCACTCAGTTCTATGTTTCAGCAGCCTGAGAGCATCCCAGGGCTGGGCAGAGCAAAAGTGAGTACAAGACCCTATCACCAACCCTGCAGAGACAAGTATCCTCTATACTCATTTAGGAAAGTTTCTGCTGATTATGTATGACAAAGGACCACTGGACAGCAAAAGACTCCGGAGACTATCTCTGTCTAACTCATTTTACACTGGAAGAAATCAGTGTAAATCTTTAACTATAAAGAAAAAATATAAACTAGGCAAGATGTGATTAAATCCCAGAATCCTTTCAGAAGGGGACTGGTAGGGATATGGGAAGATGTAGTTCTGCCTATCTGAGTAGGTGTAACAGGGGCTGTGGTTTACCTAGAAAGATGTTAAACCACTTTGTTTCTTCTTCAAACACCTGCCTCTCATGAACACCAAGAGGGCATCTCTCAGTTCTTTTGTCTACTTTTATTTCCTAGTTCCTAGTGACAGGATCCCCCAAAGGTTCCCCCCTTCTTGCTAGAATCACCTTTAGGACACAAGAACTGGAACACAGCCAAGCACAGAAGGAGTGATCAATGAATGCAGAAGTTGGACATGTTAGCAAACATTTAAGGTTTCTGGAAACTACAACTTCCAAGGACCATTCTCCACATAATGAGGAAATCAAAGCCAGGTGAGGATCTGGGCTGATTTTCAAATATTCCCAGGGTTATGAAGGAGGTAGAAGGTAGGAGGTGGAATTCTGGAACTGAACCCACAGAAAGCCAAGCCTCCCACATCCCAAGGGTGACACCAAACAGGTGTGGACCCAGAGCAACCCCAGGGACGGGCAAGGCAGTTATCTCTGAAGTTATCCTGATCAAGAAACTCCCACCATTTTGTTATCACATCTTATATTTTTTCAGAGTGATTATATATATTAATTTTATCTGCATTTGAATTTTCATTTCCTTCTGGTTCCACTAATGATACTCACAGTAATGGTTCTCTACCTTTAGCCTATCTAGTATGTCCTTGATCCCCCAGACTTACTCTCTGGGTTCCCATCATGCCCATAGATTCCTGTCTTCTTTATCATAAGATTCCTTTAGACAAAAGGAAATTGAGACATAGAAATGTGCTTTGCGCAATATCACACCACAAATTAATAGTGCGGCAGGGACTAGAATCCAATTCTCCGAACTCTGGTCCAGCACTCTTTCAGCTGACCACAATACCTCCGTTTTAGGAGGAACATCTGCCCTAGAGCACCAAGACCAAGAATCAAAACAGTTTATCTGCATGTCTTCTTAAGCAAAACAACACGGACAGAATGTTTGGCAGAGACTAACTAAATATTTCCTTTGTGATCTACGCCAGAGGGGAAGACTGTGGGAGTGAGGTAGGCACAGCACATGGGGAAACTGAAGGGAAGACCATTGCTAAGGCCAGCACGTGGGTGGCACAAGAGGAAGAGGGAGACCCAATCTTAAACTGAGACTAGCTAGGAGCAAGGGAATCAGATTTAAAAAAAAAAAAAAATTGAGATTTGAAAATAGGATTCTAGGTCTACATGTGAAATGAATGTAAACAGACTGCCATCTAAGAACTGGCTAAACAGAGGCCACAAGAAAATATAGGACAGTATCAAGCTGTGCAGACAGGAATCTATGGGTGTGAGATGGGCACAAGGAACTCGAGAAAGGGGTAGACAGGCTGGAGGCAGAGAACCACTAGCAAGGAATGTCATTAGTGGAACTCAAGGGACCCAAACAAGGTTCTTCCAAAAGGAGAACAGGACCCAAGATAAATCTAAAGGAAGACGTGGGGGAGTGGAAGAAGTCACTATACAAAACGAGGTTCACTGATTTTTTAAAAAATTCTACCTCAACTACCCAAGAGAGCTCTCCCAAGAATGTGAAAGCTGTGAGGAGAGTAAAAAAATTATCACCACCAAGTGAAATTCACTTGAGTTTTCCAAGGACTTTTAAAAAAGAAAAGGCTTCAAACTGTGTCAGAGGCTCTGAAATCAGGACTGTTCAAATGAACCAGAAGAAAAGGAGAGCCAGCACAAAGGAACACAGAGGTCTGAGGCAAGCCGTCTACCATTGTCCCTAGGGGGGTTTTCTCTTGTACCTACCCACGGTGACCCACAGTCTAGCACACAGTGATGTCCGCTTCAGAGAGGGTATGGCCATAGCTGTGTTCTGCATGGACAGGCTGACATTGAGAGCAGCAAGGATGAGGTAGCCTCACTGGCAAATTCCACTAGTGGTGGTCACCCTCCCCATAAAGCCACCTTTCCTCTCACATGCCATTCCACAGACTGGGGGAAAGAGAAAGAAACGAACCTAGAGCTCTTAACCTCAGAGAGTTTACATTTTACTGGAGCAGCCAGACATTCCAAAGAACCAGGAAATCCTGCATCAATACAACAAGAACCAATAAGCAGTCCAGCCTCTGGGCTTGGAAGACAACACTTTTTTAGGGGAGAGCACCAACAACTAAGGCAGTGACAGACAAATGAAAAAAGATCTAATTAAATCAAAGAACACAGCAAAAGAGAATCTGAGGAGACAGATTAATTGCTTCCTGATTGTGAACTGATCCACTAGGCCAAGTCCATGACAGGAAGAGTTAAGCCAAGGAAATTATTTTAATAATGAGGGTGGAGGATGAGGGGGGTGGGAGGGAGGACAGCTCTTCTCCAGGTGGAAAAATTGAGAAAGCAGACAAAAGGAAGGAGTGACCCCCATGGAAGCAGGGAAATCCCCCATCCAAGACCTCATTTGTAATCAAACGCAGAAAGGACCAAACTAATGTAAACAGGCCAGGAAAGCTAAAGTGCCCTTCTCCAGAGGCCAAAACACACACTTCCCCTAGCTGGTCCCTGGAAATGCAGAAGGTAAGTGTTCCCTTGGACCCAAGAGGCAGGCTAGGAGAGCTGGGGAATTCCCAAGCTGCCTTTAGGCTTTTTTTCAGGCACTAGGCATTCACACCAAAACTCCTGAGCATGGAGACCCTGTAGAAGGAGAAGCTAAGACTTTACTGCCTGGAGAAAAATGCAGTTTGCCCCAAGTTCCCACAAGAGAGACTCCGAAGAAAACAACCAAGCAGAGCAGCAGGACCACCCCCACATCTGAGCACCTAGACCGCAGGCCTGCTGGCTTCCCACACCCCTCCTTAGCACCAATGTAATAAACAGCTGCCCTGGAGAAAACAATGGGCCTTTGTGTAGGCCTCTGCCTGTAGATTATCTTAGAACCAAACAGGATAATTCCTTCAGAGGAGTGGTTCCCTTAAATACTGGTCCAGGCCATGATAAAAGATTTTTTTTGTTTTCGGTGTTTTGTTTTTTGTTTTTTTTTTTTACCATCTGCAGCATCTCTCTCAAATGAATCCCTACCTGTTCCATACTGGGCAATGAGAGGCTTATGCAGCCCTCACCCCCACTGTGCATGGGAGCATGGGAATCTGGGGCAGGTGGGTCTCTGCATGCCGACACTGTCCCCGTGGCCTTCGCCAGTCAGACCCTAGAGTTGCAACTCATGCTGCCTTCTTAGCCCGGCCACTGAACCAAAAGCTAAGAACTGCTCTTACTCCCCTTCTCTCCATTCACCAGAATATTCCATTCTGAGTGAACTACTGATAACTGTTTTCATCAACACACCTGTTGAAATGGACTATCAACAGTAACTGTGATCAAAAAAAAAAAGTATGAAACAACCAGACAGTCAAGCTCCTCCTAACGCTGTACCATCAAATAAAAGTTCCCAAACTGACAAACACATCAACAAATTTTATGTTGTCATTTTTGTTGATTCAAAATATTTTAAAACTAACCTAATTTTGTACAAGATGAGTATAAGATGCTTTCTTGGAAAGGGCTGCCCTTTCATGCTGTTTTATTTACTTGTTTGTTTTTATTTATTAGTCTAGTTTTCAAATGCCCTTTCTTACATGATGTGAAGATATAAGATTTGAGGATTTTGTTTATTTCTAGTCTCTTTCCCTGAGAAAAAAATTTAAATCTGGGAATCCCTTGTTGGCCTCAAAGAAGAAATAAGCAAAAACCGTGTTTTGTGAAATTCCCATATCCCTGGAGTGTGCTAGTCTTCTCTCATTTTCCTTCACAGGGATTACTTGTGGCAAATGAATTCAGGAGCCACTTCCTCCAAGCCACCAGCATGGACCAGATGCCACAACACAAAATCCCTTTCCACGAAGCAGACAATCTGAAGAACTCCTAGTGTTTCCCCTCCATTCCTCTCTCCTAGACAGCATTACTCCTCTCCCCAAATGCCTCCAAATAAAGCATACTCAGAGGTTTTCAGAACAGTTAGCTGGATACCATAAGTTCCCTGAATTTAATCCAGAATATTGTTCATTTTCCATGATTTCAGCACAAGAAAGTATCACAGTGTAGTAGGATGGGCTTTGAAATCAAATGAACCTGGGTTCAAACTCTGGATCTTGGGCAAGTTCCTTGATTTCTTCAAGTCCTGACTTCTTCCTCGTTCAGATAATTAGTTAGATTTATGAAAGTGTTAAGTAGTGAATGGCATAGAATAGATCTCCTGAACTGACTCAGTACTTGCTTGACAGCATTCTCTCCTATTGTCCCCAAGAGTTAGGCCTTGCTGGTTATATTTCCATGGCTGTCTTCAATTCCTTTCCAGGCTCTCCTAGGAAAGGCTCAAGGCAGCTACTGAATGGTATAAATCTTCCATTTTCCCTTCTCAAGAGTCTGGAAGAATGAATTATTAGGTGGCTCCGGGTTCTCTAAGGGTAAGGCTTTCAGTGTCATCCTGGAAAATATTAAAATGTGGAAAAACCACTCATCTCATCACCTCGTGTTTCTGTGTGGTATCAAATCAACCCTTTGATGATTTCCTTTTGGAGTTCATTCAATCTGCTCTACGCAAACACTGAATCAGGGTTCCAGCACTTTGCAGAACAAATATTTCAAACAGGCAAAAAGTGTAATCAATTTTTTCAGGACTATATACAGTCTTATTTTACAGCACTCTTATTTTGATCCCTATAATGGGGAGCTTCTCCATCATGAAAGCAAAAGAATTCCCAGTACTAGATGGGCCAGGAGTATGACCTTGTGTGCTATCTTTTCTGGGACCAGAGAAATTTTAAACAGTTGAATTCTTTATAAGGGTGATTTAGTTAAATTTATATGTTAAATTTGATTTAATTTGCAGAAGTTTNTTTATTTGATCAAGGATCTCAAATTTGGGCTCCAAAAACGTAGTCAGCCTTTTTTATGACAAGCTGAAGGCCTTAACCAAGCATGCGGCCAGTGTGTAGAATGAATCCTTGGACTCTAGCACTAATCTCAGCCTGCATATCACTACTGAGGTATAAAACCTAGAAGTGGAATAGAACCTAGCTGGGCCTCACTTTTCTCCCCTAGCAGAATATAAATAAGAATCTCTACATTTGTGGGGCACCTGGGTGACTTAGTCAGCTAAGCATCCAACTCTTAATCTAGCTCAGGTCATGATCTCACGATTTGTGGGTTTGAGCCCCACATCAGACTCTGCACGCACTGTCAGTGCAGAGGCCATTTGGGATTCTCTTTCTCTCTGCCTCTCTCAAAATAAATAAACTTTTAAAAAATTTTTAATAAATTAAAAAAAAAGAATCTCTACATTTGTAAGAATGTCTAGAAGATTACCAATATGGGAAACAGACATTAGGGGAAAAGCACCATTAATGGATTGCACTTGTCCTCACTACCTCCTGCTTGGCTTTTAGCAAGAGCTCCCTCAAAAGACCTCCACTCCCCAACCCCTACCTCCATGTCCCCCACCTCCCACCACCACTGGTATGGTGTACATCGAAGTACACTGTCAGGCTGGCTGTATATCCCCATCCAGCTCATGCCACTCCAACCATCTCCCCCAGTCTCCATGTTCTTTTATACCTCCAGGTCTTTTGCATACACTGTTCCCGCTTCCTTTTCACCTCTATTTTGCTAGCCAACTCCCATAGTTCCTCAATATTCAGCTCCAATAGCACCTTCTCTGGTTGCTTTCTCTGATCCTGAGGCTACCTTTGCATTTTTTCCTTATTATTCTTCCTTTTCCTCTGGTTAATCACCTATATCACACTCTATTATAAATGTACAAGTACTCCTCCATTATGTTTAAGTTAAAAATTACTTTTAAACGTATGTTTTTGCATCATAAATAGCAGTAGAAATATGCTTTGTAGCCTATTAAGTATTGGCATTTTAAAATGAAAGTACATTACTTTTTTTTTAAATTGAGTCCAAATTAATCCAATGAAGTCTGAATACCATAGTGATTTACAATCCATCACCATCCATTTGAATTTTTTTTTAATATTTATTTATTTTTGAGAGAGAGACAGAGCATAAGCCAGTGAGGCGCAGAGAGAGAGGGAGGCACAGAATCGAAAAGGGGATCCAGGCTCTGAGCTGTCAGCACAGAGCCCGATGCAGGGCTGAACTCATGAGCCGTGAGATCATGACCTGAACTCAAGTCAGACACTTAACTCCCTGAGTTACCCAGGTACCCCATCACCATCCATTTTTAAAAAACCATGAAACTTTATACCCATTCCTTCTTCTCTATCAACTTTTACTTTTTATTTCCTTCTCAGGATTGTATCCTAATATTTATGCTTGAAAATCTTTTATTGACTTTTGATATTTTTCTGCAATATAAGTATTATGCATAAATATATTTATACATATATTTTTAAATCCTATGATATAGACTCTAAATGTTCAAAAAAATTTTTTTGGGTTGAGCTTTCATTATATTTATTACCATTATGCAACTACTCAAAAACTTCATATTACAAATTTGTATTAAGTATAAAAAATAAAATTTTATTATAAATGCATGAATTTTTCCATTTCTAGTCTATATATTGCAAGGGCCAAGAAACTTGTTCACATAAATAACTACATAGGAATGAAAGAAATTTTGTTATAGCAATATCAATCTTTGCACTCTTTCTGAGTTATATACCCAAATTACACAGAGATCTATATTCAAAAATTCTTTTGGGGCACCTGGGTGGCTCAGTCTGTTAATCGTCCGACTTCAGCTCAGGTCACGATCTCATGGTTCCTGAGTTTAAGCCCTGCATGGGGCTCTATGCTGACAGCTCAGAGCCTGGAGCCTGCTTCTGGATTCTGTGTCTCTTTCTCTCTCTGCCCTTCCTCCACTTGTACTCTGTCTGNCCATCTCATTCTGGAAAGGATTGGTTACTAAAAGTCATTCATTTTCTTAAAAATATTTCTAATTGTTCCTCTGCTATCCTGGGAGTTTTCAAACACCAGACACAGAAACAGCAAAAGAGTCAGAATGAATAATAGCAATGCCTTCTCCCACTTCTGGCCCAGTGGGAGCAGAGTGACTGAGAAAGGGGACACCAGGAGCGCAACTGCCATCACAGACCTGGAGGCTACAGCAGTCGGGAAGCTCTCCAGAAGCAAGCCCAGCACTGTGCCTCTCAGACACAAGCCACATCTTCATTCAGAGCTTCTCCCATCATGGCTGGGCTCTTCCTTCAAGTTCATATTAACAAAAATGAAATGGCAGGGGGGTGGCTCCTGGGTGGCTCAGTCGGTTAAGTGTCCTATTCTTGATTTCAGCTCATATCATGATCTTGTGGTTTGTGGGTTCGAGCCCCCTCTGGGCTCCAGGTTGGCAGTGCAGAGCCTGNCCCTCCAATGCTTTCACTCTCTCTCTCCCAATAAAGAAAAAATAAATAAATAAACTTAAACAGCAATCTGGAATTTCATTTCCTTTTATGAAGTCATTTTCCAAAATGGGGGGTTTATAATTAGGTGATCATTAATTAAACTGTCAGAAAAATGTTTTAAATGCCTCAATTCCTTAACCCTTTATAATGAGGCTGAAATGAGATCTCAATATATTGAAAAGCACTTCTCACAAATCTCAGTAAATACAGTGCAAACAAAATAGTCTGAAACTATGAAAGGGGAATCAACAAGTAAACTTAGAAAAATGGAGAAACAGGAAAAAGATATAAGCAAAGGAGAAAAAAACTTATGGTAGGAAACAAAAACACAGCTAATCCCTGTAATGGAATGCCTTCCCCACAGTAAACACTCAATCAATCAAATGTACAGAACAGTTGGCATCTTCTAATTCTCAAGGAGATGAAACAGACCATCATAATGACTATACAAGTACAGGCTGTAAAAACAGGAGGTCCATACTAAAGCAATGAAGAGATAAATGTGATAAAAACAGAAGTGATGCTATTGAAAAAGCTAATCAAGAAAAAGATATAATATGCAGAAATTAATGAAAGAAAAAGAGAGATTCAATAATGCATAAGCTGTAAATCATGAGACGGAATGCAGCTCAGAGAAACACCCTGCAAATTGAAGTCTTTCAACAAATGGCCTCAAATCTGTAATTAAAAGTTTCATGGAAGCAAACTGTGCAGAAAAGATAAAAGAGTTTGGTCCAAATACAAAAGATTTATGGAATTCTGAAAAAAAATCAACAATCACAGATTAACACTATGACATTCCCATATTTTTGAAGTATAAATAAAAAATTCTGCCGGTAGAAAAGACCCAAATCTCAATTTCTCCCAATTTTACAGAGGATATGTTTAAGGCCCACAGATGTGTATAAAATTCTGAGAAAGTACTTTTTAAATTTTTTTAAGTTTTTATTTATTTACTTTTGAGAGAAAGAGTGTGAGCAGGAAAGGGGCAGATATAGGGGGACAGAGGATCTGAAGAGGGCTCTGCACAGACAGCAAAGAGCTTGATGTGGGGCTTGAACTCACAAACCATGAGATCATGACCTGAGCCTGAAGGAAGATGGTTAACCAACTGAGCCACCCAGGCATCCAGAGAAAGTATTTTTTTGCCTCAAAAATTTTTTTGTTTTTAATGTTTATTTATTCTTGACAGGGAGAGAGAAAGAGAGCATGCATACACAAGTGGGAGAGGAGCAAAGAGAGGGAGACACAGAATCTGAAGCAGGCTCCAGGGTCTGAGTTGTCAACACAGAGCCCAACACAGGGCTTGAACTCACAAACCACAAGATCATGACCTGAGCCGAAGTCAGATGCTTAACCGACTGAGCCATTCAGGGGCTCCTAACCTCAAATTATTTAACAAAGTGAGACTTCTTGAGAAAATGAAAAAGAAGTATCTGTTAGAGCTTTGATCTTAAGAAATTTACACATCACATACCTCAGTCCAAAATACAGCTGAAAGAACAACTTTAAATGAGGCAAGTGTTTAAGTTTTTAAAATAAAACCAAATAACCAAAATCAACAATTTACTAAAATGATAAAATATTCAATAGGAAAAGAACAACTGTCAAGAATAAAGTATTAGTAAAAACATACCAAAGTAAGCAACAGAGAAGGAGAGGAGGGGCAGTATCAGAACATGAAGAAAAGTTAACAAATAACTTATACAATGTCTTTAACATGAAAAAAGAGGCAATATCAACCAAATACAAAGTGTGGGTATTACATGGATCCCAATTCAAAAATCCAATTGAAGTAAAAAGATACCTTTGATACAGCAGAGGACATTTAAATACAAGCTGGGTAACAGATGATATTAAGGAATTAGTTTACTTCTGTTACTGGGTGTTATATGTAAACCAACCTGACAATAAACTATTTAAGAAAAAAAAATGTATTAAGAATGGCTATATGTTTTTGGGGGGCACCTGGGTGGTTCAATCAGTTAAGCGTCCAACTTTGGGTCAGGTCATGATCTCAAGGTTGGTGGGTTCAAGCCTCTCATCAGGCTCTGTGCTGACAGCTCAGAACCTGGAGCCTGCTTTGGATTTTGTGTCTCCCTCTCTCTCTGCCCCCTCCCCACTCTCTCTCTCTCACTCTCTCTCTCTCAAAAATAAAAATAAACATTAAAAAAAAAGAATGGCTATATATTTTCAAGTCCTTATCAATTAGATATGCTTTCTGAAATATCATTGGATAAAATAACATAATCCAGAGATGAGGACAGATAGATAAAACAAAACTGGCAAAATGCTGATATTTGAAACTGGATAAAGAAGTCATTACTGGAGCTCATTATGCAGTTCTCTGACTTTTGTGCATATTTGAAAATTAAATGTTTTTAAAATTAGCATATTTATTGGGCATCTACTAAGTATCAGGCACTGCCTAGGTATGAGACACAAAGATAAAATGGCTTCAAGAAAGAAATATAGTAAAGCAAGAGTTTTTAACCTAAGTTTCACCCTGGCAAATATCTATGACAAAGTCACAGGTAGTGCTATTACTATGGTGCTTTACTGCCTATATTCATAATTAAAAGAAATATTAAATTTCAGTCTGAGATCAATGAAAATGATGATGTAATTTTTTCCTAACCAAGCTGCAGACCCTCTGAATTCTATCCAGGAACCTCCAAGAGTGACATCATTCTGCAAATATTCATTAAATACCTACAAGGCCAACAGTCACTGCCAGGCACTGGGGATGCAATGGTGAAGAGAATACCATCTTTCAACTACACAAATTAAAACAGTGTGGCATTATCACCAAAACAGACAGACAGCTCAGTAGAACAAAAATATACTAACACAACTAAGTATATGTATAAATTTAACATATGATTAAAATTGGCAATTTCAAAACAGTGGGAAAAGAACGGATTCCTTAACAAATGACATTAGGACATTGGGAAAAAATTAAATTAGCAGAGTAGTTAAAGGCATGGGTTCTAGGGCTCAGCTATCTGAATTTGAATCCTATCTTTGCCACTTACTAGCTGAACAACCTTCAACAAGTCAATTTACAGTGATACTAACAGTGCCTGTGGTACACGTTTGTTGAAAGTATTAAATGAATTGGTACAAGTGAAGCACGTGCCTGGCATATAATATGCACTCAAAAAATTAACTATTATTAGTATAATTTTGTAACAAAATAAGTTCCAGATTGAGTATAGACTTAAATGCAAAAAATGACATCATAAAAGAGGTAGAAAATATATAATGGATATTTATCTAATATTCTCTCATGAAGATCTTTCTAAGAATGATACCACAGGTAAAAAAATATATATTTAGAGGTGCCTGGGTGGCCCAATCAGTTAAGCGTCCGACTTCAGCTCAGGTCACAATCTTACGGTTTATGGGTTCGAGCCCTGCATCAGGCTCTGTGCTGACAGCTAGCTCAGAGCCTGGAGCCTGTTTCAGATTCTGTGTCTCCCTCTCTCTCTGCCCCTCTCCTGCTCATGCTCTGTCTCTCTCTCTGTCTCAAAAATAAATAAACATTTAAAACAAATTAAAAAAAAAAAGAAAATGATGAGTAGAAAAGAAAGACATGTAAATAAGTAACTATAATAATCATACCTCTAGAGTACAGAGAAGGGCTTGAGTCTGCCTAGAACTGAGTTGTGAAGGATGAATTTGCCAGGGAATGAAGTAGAAGGCCAGGAGAATATCAAGCACAAAAAAAAAAAAAAAACAGGAAAAAAACACTA
>NW_027530670.1:1376762-1445637 GCF_008692635.1 Crocuta crocuta | reverse complement strand
AAAAAGAGCCTATTGTGTTAGTACACTACATGCAATTTTGGCATGGCAGGAAGGGCAGGCTAAGCGTGAAGGACTGGAAGTAAAAGCCAGATGACAAACATGTTTGAACGTCACATTAAGTGAGTTTGGAATTACCCTCTCAAAGATACAGAACAAAAAGAATCAATAAAGGGTTTTTATGATTCATTTACACAAAGATCAAGAAGAAGCAAAACAAACGGGAGATCCACGAGTGGTTAGCGATAGATACAAACTTCTAGTTACCAGATAAATAAGCAGTGGGGACGTAACGTACAACATGATGACCTCAGCAAACACTGCTATATGACATACAGAAATCTACTCGGAGAGCACAACCTAAGAGTTCTCATCGCAGGGAGAAATGTTTTTCTCTTTATTCTGTCCTTCCTTCTTTTCTTTTTATTGTATCTATACGATAAGACGGATGTTAGCTGAACCTACTGTGATAATCATTTCACGATACACAAAAATCAAATCATCACATTGTACACCTTAATCTGATGCAGTGATGTATAGCAATTATTTCTTAATAAAACTGGAAAAATGAATTCTACTTTAAGTATCTGTAAAGACTTGAAAAGAAAAAAGAAAAGGTAAAACAAATGGTAACAAAAGAGTGGTTAGGGCTAGGAATGTGCATTCTATCTCAAAAGAGACAAAGCTGGAAGTCCTCTGTATCTTGATCTGAGTGGTGGTTACATGGGTGACTACAACTACTGAAACCCAGTAAGTTATATGCTTACTATCTGTGTGCTTTACTGTATGTTATTCCTCATAAAAAAGGAAAGGGCTTTTAGAAAGGAACGATGATAATTAAACTATTTTAGAAAGATCACTCTTGGGAGCAGCCTGGGAGACTGACTGACGAACCAGGCACAGGCATTCTGAGACATTAAGGATGCATTCCAGGAAAAAGATGGTCAAATCTTTAACTGGGTTGGAGGCAAGACAGTGAGGAGGGCTTTTGGGAAATGGCACTGACAAGACTTTTTACTGAGAAAAAAGGAGAAATCAGAGATGACTCTGGTATCAATAAAGGAGCTCATGAATGCCGAAGAAAGACAGCTTTATACAGACGGGTACTAAACTAAACAGGGAAACTTGAGACGCCTGTAGATCATCCGGCTGTCTGAAGGCAATAATTATATACACTAAACTACATGCCAGGTCATCTAAGTACTTTACATACATTAATTTATTTGTCCTCACAAAGACCTTAGGAGGTAGGCACTATTATTACCCCCATTTCATGTAGATGAGGAAACTGAAGCACAGAGAGGTTAAGTGACTTGCCCAGGACTACATATAATAAGTGGTATAAAAAGGATTTGAGGGGCGCCAGGTGGCTCAGTCGGTTAAGGATCCAACTCTTGGGGAGCCTGGGTGGCTCAGCTGGTTAAGCGTCCGACTTCAGGTCATAATCTCGCAGTTCCTGAGTTCAAGCCCCGTGTTAGGCTCTGTGCTAACAGCTCAGAGCCTGGAGCCTACTTTGGATTCTGTGTCTCCCTCTCTCTCTGCCCTTCCCCACTCACATTATCTCTTTCTCTCTTTCTCCCTCTCTCTCTCTCTCAAAAATAAACATTAAAAAATTTTTTTAAAAAGCATCCAACTCTTGATTTTGGTTCGGGTCATGATCTTAACAATTGGTCATGAAATTGAGCCCAGTGCCAGTTCTGCACTAGGCGTGGAGCCTGCTTAAGATTCTCTCTCTCTCCCTCTCCCTCTGGCCCTCCCTCACTCACATGCACTTGCATGCACATGCTCTCTTTCTCTCTTTCTCCCTCTTCTTCTGCCCTTCTCCCACTTGCACTATCTCTGTCTCTCTCAAAATTAATAAATAAAAAAAAAAAAGGAAATAGTTGAAGCCCTGGAGACAGCTAAGATCCCACAGGAAGAGAGTACCAAAATTAAAAATAAAATATGCTTCTCAGTGTTGTCGCAAAGGGTTAAATGAGACGACATCTACAAACCCCTTAGCAATACACAGGTAACAGAGTCAGTACTCAATTCAAGGAACCTATTAAGGATAATTCTTCAACAAAATAGTATCATACAAAAGAAACTAGGTTAGATAAAACAAAGTTTAAGAAACATAACAACCAGATACAGTGTGTGGTTATAGGTTCAATGTGATAAAGACACTTAGAGGTTCACACAGAAAATCTGAAATACGATCTGGGCATTAGTCAAAATAAAAGTTTACTGACCTGGAAAAGTGGAGAATATTGAAAATAAGACAGAATAAAAAACAGTACGTATAGTATGATCTTGCCTTATTCAAAAAACAGAATACAAATATGTATATATATATACATATATATATATATATATGCCTAGAGAAAGATCAAGAAGAGGATTACTAAGATATTAACTGTGGTGATCTCTAGGTGATGGGAAAGTGGAGCTTTTAATTTTTTTTAATAATGAACTTCGATGCACATATTATCTTTTTAAAAGAACCAATTTAAAGCTGAAGAGAAGGATAATTTTACATTTTGTAATTTTCTATTAAAAGAGCTTGCAGGCATGAATAAAGCAGAGAAAACCCCAAACAGACAGTGTACAAGTTGGCTCCAGATGCCAAGCAAAGGAGGAGAAAACAACCTCAGTCAACTGGTAATTCAAAGGCTCAATAAAACACTCTTCTGCATCCATCTTCTTTTGCCTCTCTTTTCCAAATGATAGGAAAACTTAGCATGATTGCCTCCCTCTCATTTGTGTCATTGACTCTAAGAAAATAAGGCAATACACCCCTCCTGGCATCCCCACAAAGAGCCAACAAAGCAGGCCAGAGTGAAGAGCCTGAGAAATACCGAACAGTGCATCCTGTGTGTCCATTCTGTAAGCACAGCAACTTTCAGAGGACAGAGACAAGTTCCCATGGAGAAGTCTCTTCTTTGGGATTATGCAGACAGAAGAGATTCTCCAGGAAAGACTGCAAAGTGCTGCCCTTGAAGGAACTTCCCCAATTTAATGCAAAAGAGCTAATTTTCATTTCTCTTGATTTAAAGACAGCCTTAGAGAACAGTGGCAAGGGGGAGAGGGGAGGACCCCGTGTGGGCAGAACAAGTGAAGAGGGATGCACTCTTGCTGAAACACCCTCCTCTTGGCTAGGAATCCCAGGAAACTGAACAGCTTCCAGATCTACCTGGTATATTTCAGCTGACCAGCTGAGGACTCTAACTAATCCTGGTTCACCTTCAAAACTGCCTCAGCATTCAGCATATTGCCTCTTAAACAGTAAAGAATCAACAAGTGACTGCAAGAATAAGTGAACAGTCTGAACTAACTGAGGGTTTTTGGACAAGCAATGTAATGTCGGGGGTTAAATTGAATGTGAAATAGAGCCAAATGTTAATGCCTTATTAATAACATGTGATGCAGTACGATCAAAATATTAAAGCTCCAATACTAAGCACAGTATTAGGTGTATAACAGGTCCTGCTCAATAAGTATTTGTTGACTGTTAAATGCTCCAGGAGTTTTTTGCAACCCAAACTCTCAGATCCAGTATGAGATATTATTTTAAGGTCTGTGTTCTCACTTACATACTGACTTTTAAAGTTTTCCCTTAGAGATGGAAAAAGATTCCTGAGGATGGAAAAAACTTTTAAAGTATCATACCCCATGCCAATTCACTGGCTTGGTAAGGGTTGTATTAGTCTGTTCTCATCAGCTCCAGTTGAAAACTTATGTGGACCACATGAATGGGCCCGGGCTTCAATACAACCCATCCATCCAAAGCATTTGTGGGCCCAGGAGACTGGCTCTTACTTCCACTGACCTCTTATGTTCTAAAAAGAAAAAAACAGTGCCAGGCTGAGGACCCTGGATGCCTGACTCCCCAGCCACATGCAGTTCCTGTGACAGAGAGGTCCAGGCTCTCTTTTGGAAGCTGCTCTCCTTCACTGTCCATCTGCTCCCTCTGTCCCTCCCTAGGCCCTCCACCACCATCTTCACACAGAGGACAGTGTTATCTTCTATCCCTACTTTCCTAACCTGACCTGGGTTTCTTAAGAGGGATTACCATTTAGACAATAAAATTTCACTTACAACATACACGTAATCAAATAAAGTAAAATACTGATTCTCCAGGATTCTTGCTCCCAAACTCTCTTAGAAATCAGGGCACACACATTTTATCAGAGAATTACATATCATCTTCAAAAAATACACAATTTCTAAAAAAAAAAAAACCAAAAAACTGAAATATTAATAGGCCCCAAACTACACTGATATCTGGATTGTTATAATGGCTTCCTAACTCCTCCAAGGCTCCAATTTATTCTTCAATTCTAATCCATTTTCTATATTATATAATTTGTCACCTTCACTGGAGAGAAAATACAGAATAATACTTAAAGTATTTTCACATGCCTCCCTGTCACTCCAAAGTTAAACTCTTCAAGATAACATTCAAGATTCTCCAGGATCTGGGACCTCGCTGGCTCAGTCAGTAGAGCCATACAACTCTTGACCTCGGGGTCATGACTTCAAGCCCCATACTGGGCATAGAGATTACTTTAAAATAAAATATTAAGGGTGCCTGGGTGGCTCAGTCAGTTAAGCGTCCGACTCTTGATTTCTGCTCAGGTCATGACCTCAATGTTCATGAGATTGGCCATTTCAGGCTCCATGAGTGGAGTCTGCTTGAGAGTCTCTCTCTCCTCTCTCTCTGCCCCTTCCCTGCTCGCATATACTCCCTCTCTCAAAATAAATAAACAAACATTAAAAAAAATACACCTCCAGGTGTATATCTGGGTTTATATAGCTTCTACAGCCTACTATATCTCCCATGGATCTCTTTCATTAACTTGGTGATTCAGTTAAGATGGCCTAATTTCCATCCCAATCTCTATCCCACACAAGCCAACATCTTTTATGCCTCTGGGCCTTTCCTCATGCTGTTCCTAGTCAAAGCTCTTCCTTGATTCTGAAGGTAGCACTGTATGGAGGAGAGAGAACTGACCTAGGAATCAAAATACCTGGATTGCAGAAATGGTTCTAACAAAACCGTATGTCCCTTTGGGCAAGTTCTTTGTCTCTCTGGGCTCAGTTTCCCCATCTATAACCAAGAAGATTGAACTAGATCATCTTAATAGTCCTTCCAGCATTAAATAACAACAACAAACTAACCTCTGTGATTCCAATACACCCAAACAAATTCAGTCTCGTCTTCAAAGCCTACAAGTCCTCAACAAATTTCTGTAAGGATTCCAGTCCACACTATTCTTTCCCTTCTCTGAATTCCTGTGTGGAATCCAAAATAAATCAAACAGTGCATCTGTTCAACTCAAATATTCTGAGCAATTTTTTTGGCCAGATATTATGGCAAAGCCTTAGTAATAAATATAAAAGCAAGAAAGACCCAGACTTGTATGTATCACCTGCATATCCCTTCCCCTCTACTATTTTTATCCAAGTAAAGTCATGTTAAACATGAACATCAAATGCAAATGAAACCACTTACTCATTTAACAAATATTTAAAGAAAACTTTCTACATACTGTTCTAAAAAGATACCAGTAAACAGAGGGACCAACTCCCTAATCTCACAAAGTTTATTTATTTGTGAAAGCAAACAGGAAAAACACACAAATACGTAATATAATTTTAGAAAGAAAAACAAAGGAAGGATTAAAGATTCACTAAGAGCAGTTTGCATAGGATGGTCAGGGACAGCCTCCTCGAGGAGCTGACACCTAAATGAGGGAGGGTACAAACTATCAATATTCAAGAAGAATATCCCAGGTGCAAGGCAAAGGCTCTGAGACAGAAGAGATGGGGAGGATGGTGGACAGCAGGTGGGAGGACTAGAGGCTAGAGCAACTTAAGGACTTAGCAATAAATCTGAACTCTAAATATGAGGGCTAAGTTAGGGGACACATATAATACTTTGGTTGCTCTGTGGAGAAGAGACTATAAAGGGACACCAGTAGAGGAGTTGGGACCAGTTAGCGGCTGTACAGAACCAGTTACGGGCTTGGCATTCAGTCTGTAACTGTCTAGGTTCACATCATGGCTCTTCATCTTCTGAGCTGTGTGATCTCAAGAAAGTTCATTTCTCCGTATGCTCACTTATAGGTCATGTAAATTTCAAAACAAAAATCAATGTAATGTACTATGCTTTTTCCTAAAGACAAACATCTGTAAGAAATTATGCGGATTATAAAATATTCTCAGTACTATTCCATCATCCAACCATCAGGCCCATCTTAGCAAAGACAGTCACAGTGGCCAAAGCAGTTACACTACCTGCCATGCCATTTTCCCTTCTGACTTTGTGTATACACTTTTCTGACCCTCTTTCCTGGACATTTGTCTGGGTATAAAAGCCTCTCATACTGGCAACATGTCACACTCAGTAGCCCTCTCCCTGGTCCCTATAACCCTAAAAGTTTCTAGACACCAAAGACAGAATATTTCTTAAAAAACAAAAAACAAAACAAACAAACAAACAAAACAGCATCACAACTTAGGAGAAAAAGAGGGAAAGAATGGAAACAGCCCAAAAACACATCCAGGGAATCATCTAGAAGGGTCCTTCCTATCAGTATCTAGAAGTCACTGTGCCTTCACCTAGTTACTAGTTACTATGAGCGTTCATAAAATAACCTCAAGTGATAAATGTTTCCAATAGAATGGTGGTCTAAGTCAATGAGGGAAAAAAAGAGTTCTAAGTTTTTCATTTTTTTACTCAATTTCCACAGAACTACGTGCCCCTCTGGTTTTCTTTCCTGTCCCATCTACCCATTTCCCCACACCCACAGCCCTTGTGACCTACCAGGGTCAGCTCTTTCTTCTTTTTTTAAAGATTTTATTTTTAAGTAATCTCTGCACCCAACATAGGGCTCAAACTCATAACCCCAAGATCAAGAGTCTCATGTTCCACCGACTAAGCCAGCCAGGTACCTCTTGATGTGGCTTCAACCAAGTCTGAGCCTCGTATCCTGAGATCTACCCCGACCCTCCAGAGACCAGTAACAGTGACAAATACATGGGAATTAAGTAGGCAACTTGAAAGTGGGCAGGGCTGGGCACGTGATACAGCTCCCAAACTGGCTTTCTTGCTTATATCTAAATCAGGAATAAACAAAAACTGATAAATGTTATTTTACCAATACCTTTCAGCAAAGCTATTTCAAACTAATTCTGATCACTAAGCTACTCATGGGGATTTTTTAAATGGTCCATGTGAAATAAGACACAAAGCAGCCTCTGCCCATCTCCTAGAACTCTACTATCACTTTCTATATAAATGTTTTGGTCCTAAATACTATTCCAACTTAAGACAGTGACCTGTCAAAACAAAGATATGGAAAAAAAAAATAACAAAACCAAACTCTCACAACTGATTTTTGTATTAATTTGACATTAAGGACTCAAATGAACACTTTGACCTAAAATCCCATTTTTCCACGCTTTCCCTACCCCTACAGAGCACTAAATATTCACTTGTAAGCTGGCTTTTCTTCATCTCTAGTACAGATTCTACTGTCCATTGAAAAACAAAAGCTTTGACTTCCCTCCCATACTAGTACAACATTTTAAGAGAATTTCCATTCCCCTTGGGTCCCAGTGTGAGAATCACTCTGGTCTGTGTAGAAGCCCTTTGGATCCAAGCACCTAGAATCCACCCTTGGCAAAACCAAACCTTCAGGAAAACCTTCTCCAGGTAGTTCTTACTACCAACCACTGGGTATTTTCTATTGCAGGTGATATTATGCTAAGTGAAGTTCCTAGCAACAGGAAATGTAATCTAACACACCTGATAGAAAAATCACTAAATGGGCCCTGTTCACTCACTAGAAAATATACCCCACATGCTCAGCCTCCTTGTCAAGGGTCATCACAGCACCTAGAACAGAGGGCAGAATCATGTAAGCATGGCCACTTCCCACTAGCAGCATTCAAATCAGGAGATACCCGACACCCATATCCAAAAATAATTTCCCATCTAATTGTTTAACTTTACCCATTCGCTGATTCATCAAATACCTAATATGATGTTCACTTAAAAAAAAAAAGTAGTAAGAGAACAAACAGATGCTTAAAAGCACTAGCCCAGTGCTTTTTCCACAGCAGATACTCAGTAAATGGTGAACACAAGTAAGAATGTATGAATGACAGTAATACAGACCAGAGTCTGACCAAACATCCCAACGCAATGACTCCTTGGTTAGAGGTGCTTTCTACTCCACTCCAATTAGCATTCAGGAGAAGGAAGAATAGGGAAAAGGAAAGGGGAAAACCACAAATATCTAGATTCAAACTTGTCCTTAGTGAAAATAACATCCAAGATCCCAGCTTCACACCAAAGAAAGACAAAAAGCCACTAACATTTATACTTGTCTACTCAAAGTAGTTTCCAGAGCACTGACATTCAGGATTCTCAGCATATTCTAATCACTATGACCCTTATCATAGAAGGTCCATTAAAAAGAGTTTTATTTCTTATGCTATTAACAAATGGTTAAGTAGATTCTTTCTATCATATTTGCTTCAGTATCCTAAGTTCTGGTTTAAACAAATGATTCCCACACTTCTAGAAGGGCCTCAATTGGACTAGTCTGTTACTTTTAGTGTAATCTTATAAGGGCTGGATTCTTTTTAAGCTCTTAAAGAGGACTTAGGCAAAATTCCTAAGATCATCTTCCGTATTTACATATGTTACACAATTATTCAGGCTGATAGGAAGAAAAAGCACATTTTCTTTCCAAAAGGCTCCCTTCACTGAAACCTATAATTGCTTACATATCTGATATTGACTTCCTGCATAAAACAAAAAACAAAGCAACAAGTATAATCATAGGTCTAAAAAGAGAGCTGTATAAAGAAAAATACAGAGTGTTCAGTTTGTTTAGCCAGACAAAGAGAGAGAAAGGATGAGTCCAGAGGGGCAATCTGCACATTTGGTAGCTGCCACTGGGGCCCAGGAAAGACAACTTGTTCCCTCTGTGAACATCTGTGTGTTGAAGAGGGATGGGAAAGCCACGAAAGCAAGAAACACAAAAAAAGAAAATTCAGGCTAACAATAAGGAGATAATCTGTGATCATCAGTCTGGAAAGCTCAGAAAATGTTTCCTAGAAAGGTTGTGAAATCTCTTGAGAGGCAGCAAATCACTTGAGAGAGATTAAGGATATTTGGAGGTGGAGTGAGTTAAAATAGTCAAATGGTTGTACTATACTAGGAGATTATATCTGAGAACCAAAAGAATATCCCAGTCCTATTTTTCTTTTTTTTTTAATATTTTATTTATTTCTGAGAGAGAGAGAGGCAGAGTGAGCAGGGGAGGGTCAGAGAGAGAGGAGACACAGAATATGAAGCAGGCTCTGAGCTAGCTGTGAGCACAGAGCCCGACGCAGGGCTTGAACCCACGAACCCTGTAATCATGACCTGGCCGAAGTCAGACACTTAACCGGCTGAACTACCCAGGCGCCCCCACCCCCACACCCAGTCCTATTTTTCTAAAGTTTTCAGCTACTTTAGAAAATCTAAATCACTCCTTTAATAAATGATAAAAATAACAAATGCTTACCAAATATAAAAACATTAACAACTGTGTGAGTGAACCAAAAATGCAACCAAACATCTCTGACATTTAAATAAGAGCACTGCCAAAGTCACTATTTGAGACCCCAATTCTTAAAACTTAAGAATATGTTCTCACAGAAACTCCTACCAAAAGATCACCGGCCAACCAACAATGAGAGTTGCCATTCTCTAGAGGAACTCCCAGCTGATTTTCCTTTCTGATCTACAACTACAGATAAAACAAAATGGTTTTCAGGTGACACAAGATAACAAACTACAAGAAGGAACCAAGGGACTAATCAGGGCATGAACTCTGTCCGATCCTGAGGCATTATCCTCACCTAGAAGAACCAGAAAAACTGAGCTAAGAAATCCCTCTGATATCAAACTCCAGACACTTCTAAATAAAAGTGGCAAAGCTGGAACTTGAACCCATATCTTTGGAGTCTAAATCCCCTACGCTGAGAAGTCACATTCCTCCGAGATCCAAAACCCAAACTGAGTCATGTCCTGACATGATTAGAGCCACTGGTGAGAATTTCACCTATCAAAGCCCCATCAGTGGGGTAAGCAAGCTCTCCAGTTAGAGGCTCTTTAAGGTAAAAATAGGTATAGAGAACTGAAATCCTACTTGGGGTTTATATTTTTTATTTTGCAAAAAAACTATGGTTGGCTCTAACATTAAAATAAAAATTCTTTATTGTTGTTAATGTTTTATTTATTTTTGAGAGCAAGAGAGAGACAGCATGAACAGGGAAGGGTCAGAGAGAGAGGGAGATGCAGAATCCAAAGACAGGCTCCAGGCTCTGAGCTAGCTTTCGGCACAGAGCCAGACAAAGGGCTCGAACCCACGAACTGTGAGATCATGACCTGAGCCGAAGTCAGACGCTTAACCGACTGAGCCACTCAGGGGCCCCTAAAATAAAAATTCTTAGGGAGCCTGGGTGGTTCAGTCGGTTAAACTTCCAACTCTTGATTTCGGCTCAGGTCATGATCTTAGTCCTTAGATTGAGCCCCATGTCTGGCTCTGTGCTGAACTTGGAGCCTGCTTAAGATCCTCTCTCTCCCTCTGCCCCTCCCCTGCTTGCACATGCACAAGCTCTCGCTCTCAAAAATAAATATATAAACAAACAAATAAATAATAAAAATTCTCTAGTTGACCAACTTGATTTTTCTGCCTTTTTTGGCACAACTCTCCCCACACCCCCTGCACTCCTGATATCCCTTGCCTAAAACCAAACCTTTAGAGCACTGATAAGTTCAGAGAAAAAGACCTAGACGTTGCACAAGGAAGAACCAGCCATCTAGACTGTATTCAAAGTGGGAAGACAATTCTAATAAAATGGCTCCACCCACTGCTGCCCTTCCTGAGCCCATTATCTGCAGAGAATCAAAGGGTCTGGCTATAAACTTGGGTATTCAAAGGCCTCCTAAGCTCCCTAGGTATGTATATGAACAACACAATTTACTGGTAAGAAATGTAGAAGGGTAGGAAGAGTTCAGCACAGCTCTAAATCCTGGCTTTCCTATCCCTTTGAAATTCCCACACAGTAACTTTCCAAAGGCATCCTATTGCTCCTCCATGACAAAAAGTGAAGTAAATGTGCATTTTCTCTTAACTGGTTTTAACTCTTACCTTGCCAATACCAAATTTTAAAATTCAGCATTTTTAGGAAACAAAGGAATGTTGGGGGGGAAAGGACACCTCAACTTAAATGAGATCTTTAGAGCAGAGGCCCTGATTTGGGAGCTAAACTTTGCCTCTCAGTAAAGGCTCTTAAATAAATTACAACATAGATCTCTGTCCCAGTGCAGCCATAAAAAAAAATTTTTTTTCACCAAAACATTGCAACACATGTGAGAAATATAAAGGACAAACCATGTTGCTCCACATACACATTCCAGTTCAATGTTTGCCTGGTCAGATCCAGCTCTTTTCTAGATCCCCAGCAGCCCTGTGGTCAGTGCAATGAAGTCTTACCCAGTGAACCAAGCTACTGGGTGGGGCAGGAATTTAAACATCCAGGTATCTTTGCTACATTCACTTCTTTTAACACCCTTAATTAAGAGCTACATCTTGCTCCTTACCTGTGATGAGCAAGTCACATTGCTGTACCCTGACATCACATTAATCGTTAAAAATTTGCTTTGCCCATTACTCCTTTTCTCAAAAATCTTTAAAGCCAGACAATGCATATAGGATAAAGTTCCAGCTCCTGAGCCAGAATTCAAGCTGCCCAGTCTGCTTCAACTGAACTTCTCACCGCCCATGGTGGAAGGAAGCCGTGGCACAAGCTTTAGAGGTAGACAACCGGGAGTTAGAATTCCAGCTCTACCACTCACTACCTGCGTGATCTTCAGCAAGTCACTCATCTTTCAGATCTCCTCTTTTTAGAACACGAATCCCCTCTCTTTAAGACAAGAGTAACAATACCTACTTCATATCACTAGAGAATGAAAGACAGAGCGTGGCATGTGGCACAGAATAAGATGCTCAGTAAGTACTACTTTTCTCCCCAGCTTCAATCCAAATGATCTACTCACTCTTCTTGGAAACTCTCCCTAGCAACTCTCCACCAGGTTTAGAGCCACACTTTGCTTCAAGGCCTAACTGGAATCCCTTCTCTTCCTTGAAGCCACCCTGGTTTATAATCACATTCTCTTCTGAGCTTCTGTAATTAATTCTTATATTCTAAGCCAATGGATCTAAAATTTTTATTCTTCTCTTATGTGTCACTCCTCTTTCCCCAATGAATCTACAAACCCAAAAGCAAAGTTTTTACCAATTAACAGCCAATCACTAAGTATTCCATAAAAAATTCTTTGAAGATAACACCACTTCCCATATGCACTTGAACAAATCACCCCTATATCTTAGGGAGTTTTTCCAAGGGTAATAGTTACCGGATAAATGAAAAGGAAGCTTGTATCTATGCAGTCACAGCGGAACTCTCAGACAAGCCAGCAGAGTCCAGGAAGCCTTTACTTCACTCCATGCATTCAGCAGGCTCTTCTTGAGCTACCTCTTTGTGCAGTTCTTAATTCAGCATGGGAGACAGACTATAAGCAATTTGGTTTCTACCTTTGATCGGCTTTCTGGAATCTAGACTATTTCAGATTCTGTAGAAATCCCTTGTCTGAAAAAAAATCTCATCAGTGAAGGGATTCACCTTCTGAAAATATTACTTGGAGGGAAAAAAAAGAAAAAAGAAAAACAGTAATGCAGTCACTTGGGTTTTAATCTTGTGGCCCTATCCCAAGATGGCCAGTTGAAGTGTGTGCATGTAAGAGATAACTCAAAACTGTCCTAGAACTGAGATAATGACCTCTTTCCCATTCCCAAGACCCTGCTACCCAAACAACAGAAACACCTGCATGGGAATAAAACCAAGAGCTAGACTAAGGCAGCATTAAGACAAACTCACTCAGTTAGTAAAGTTGTTTTATTCATGTCCAAGTAACTGTAAACCACATTCATTTAAAGATCCCAGGAAAATGCAATAATCCTTAGAAACACTTGAAAATGTTCAGTCTCTTAAATTCTACTAAATACTAAATTCTTGGATAAGGTAGCACAAACATTGGCTAAAGTGTATTCTGTTAGTCTTGAGTCACTTAAAAAAACACATCTTTAATACTTAGTGAATTTCAGGTGAAGGACAAAAAAAGGAAAGCTAATCATTCACCAATACTTTCAGTTTAATTTGTTAAAGTGAAAGAGCGCAAAGTTAATTTTCCTTTGTTTGAGTTCCGTGTGTGTGTGTGTGCGCGCGCGTGCGCGCGTGCGTGTGTATGTGTGTGTGTGTCCCTCAAGGAGCCTGCATACAAGCCACCACAGCCCCAGGTTAGGGCTCAACAGCCACAGCAGGGCAGCTTGGCGAGTCCTGGGAACCAACCGGCGGCCGCACGCGAAACCCACTCCCGGCACGCGGGGACTGCCCGCAGTCTCCTCTGCGCACCGCAGCTCTGCACTTCCCCAGCCCCAGGTCTCGCTGCTCCCCACCCCCAACTGCGCCGGAAAGGCTGCAAGGACCCACCACCCAGAGGGCAGTCCCCACCAACCCTGCGGAGCTGCCCCTCCGTCCTGCTTCTCTGCGCCTGCAGAGGCCCCCAGAGTGTGGGCGCCGAATACTCACAGAGCTGGAACTTGGCCGGGGGGGCGCTAGGAGCGGCGAATAGCGGGAGAAGGGCTNCTCCAGAGCGGAACCGGCGCCCCTCCTGCCCGCCCGCCCTCCGCAGGAGCCAGGGCACGGGCACCCCACCCCCTCCCGAGGGAAGACGGGCTGGGAAAGCCAGGGCGGCGGCCGGATGCTCTTACCTCTGAGTTCGCCAGCCTGGCTGGGCGCTCGCACTGATGGGGGCTTGTCTGGAGCCGCGCAGCCCAGAGGAGGAGCCGCTCTGGGAGAGAGGGCGGTGGTCGGGCAGGCATCCGCGCCCGGGGCTGCGGCCGGGCTGGAGGGAGAGAGACGGGAGGGAGCACGAATTTGAGTGTAGGGGGGCGTGGAGGAGGTGTGCCTCCACCCGAGACAGAGAGGGTGGGCTGCTGAGCCTGGTGGCGGGGTGTGCTCNGGTCGGGAAGGGCGGGGGAGATACTGGAGTTAGGAAAATAGAGATGGGGGGCAGGATGAGGAGTTGGCCCTCAAACTGGACGGCCCTCACCTCGGCACCATCCGAACAAGAATTGTCTGGGTCTGGAGCAAAGCACAAGGGGATCTGAAACTTTATGTCATTTTCTCATACACACGTGACCCCCCTGCAGTCCAGATGGTTTCAATCACTGGAGGAAAAAAGCGGCTCTGCTGGTATGCATGAAAAGCCGAGCTGGGAGAGTCTGGGAAAAGCTGCCTGTACAGCTTGTCTGCCTTCAAACAAACCGATGAGCTCTTTCCGTTCTTCTAGCCCTTGGCCTGGGGCAGCCCTGCAAAACCCAGAAAGACATTACAAGAAGCTATGTTTGGTACTGCCAGCAGGGGCAGAGGAACTCTGAAAGCAGTAGGGTTCCAAGGAGTTTGATCTGAACCGAAAGTTCCAAGGGCATTCTGAAATTTTGTTTTAAACACTCCATTTGGCTTGCAAAACTCAAAACTGGAATAGGGTGTCATTAAATAAGCAATGGAATACTAGCAGTGAGAATCTGTGATTTATTAGTGGAATTCTGAAAGACATTGTTAACTCAGTGTGACAATCCACTTGGAAAAGAATCATGCAAACCACTTAAAATCCAAACCCACACATACTTGGTGGGATGTTAGGAACCCATGTTACCCAATTTCTCATCCCATAAATCACTATAAATAGACTTCGATATTGAAATGCACAAAACTGACTTTCACAAACCTAGTTATAGCCTGAAGGAGCAAACGTATATGAATGAAGATAAACAGGCTATAAAGGCGAAAAGCCAAAACGTGTTTCAAAGCCCAGGCCAATTCAATTGTCACATGTCCAAAAGACGGATTTACTCAGCTGCAGGACAAGCATCAAAAATAAAGATGAGGCAGGGACTCGGGAGGAAGGGTCCCGGGTGGCTCAGTAGGTTGAGCATCAGACTCGATTTCAGCTCGGGTCATGATCTCACAGATGTGAGAATCAAGCCCAGAGTCTGGCTCCACGCTGAGCATTGAGCCTGCTTAGAATTCTCCCATTCCCTCTGCCTTTCCCCTACTCACTCGCACTCTTTCTCTCAAAAATAATAATAATGGGGACTTTAAGATACATCCTAAAAATAACTTGGTGGTGATCAAACAGAAATAGTGGCAAGAATCAAACTGATAAAGTCTATTGTTCCTTTGCCCGAAAAGGATATTAACATAAATTACTAGCATTAATTCTTTATCTTGTAATACTGATGACAGAAGATACATTTGGCCTTTCTAGCAGAAAGCCTTATACACGGAGTAACACAGTTGTCTGTGTGAAAAATATATCAGTTCTTGGTAAAGTGATTTGATTCTACATTAGGAAAACCCAAGGTTTCCATTGTTGAGGCACACGGAAAAATACAGGTGACAACCTGAAACTACGCAAAACAAGTTTTACTCCAAATTCAAAATCTAGCAGTGAGTTTCGCCTCTAGTTCTGTGAAGCACTTGAACCCTTCAGGAGACCAACACCATTATGGATGGACTTAGCCTTTTCCAATCTTCAGTCTCAAATTAGGGTGGTCTACTCTCCAAAAGCAACAAGAGAATTCATGTAGAAGAATCTTTAGGGAACACAAGCCATAGAATTTAATAACACTCCAGGCAAATTCCACCTGCAGTTCCCTAAGCTGTATAAGGAGGTTCTTAAGTTTCTCACTTGCAAGATTATTAAAACTTCTACTTACTAAAGTCCTGTTTTTCTTGTGAGTGACAACTGTAAAGAAAGCCAACCCAAAAGAAAGCATCAAGATATTCTTTATTCAGACCCAGGACAGTAACTGCTTGCTGCTGCCTCTTATGTGTGCTAAAGCAATATAAGAGGGCAATAATGAGATACAGATAGTTCTTTTTGTTTGCCAATGCTATAGCAAATTATGCATGGAACTTTTTCTAATTCTTAAGAAAAACCTTAATTAGATCTGCTCTTTCAGAAAGAAAATAACATCCCTTAAGTTTTCTAAATACAGCCTAGATATAGTCTTGAGTCTAAACTCCACGGATGTATCAGTCAGTTAGTACTGGCCAAAATTTTATTAGAGACACTGACATCTGAAACGGTTCTAATGCAACTTTTAAAAGGTGCTAATTAAGTAATTTACATTAATATAATGTCCACATCACTTGACAAAGCTAAAGAGATGCAAGCTCTAGGACTGCGACCAAGTCTGTCTTGCTAATAATTACATCGTTATGTGCCTAGCACAGTGCACAGTATGAAATACATGCACAATAAATACATGGTATTTGAATAAATGAAAGATAAGTAAAACCACTCCCCATAAGGTGATAATCCTGTAGAGGCATGTGACTTGTAAACAACTGAATGAAATAACAGCTTTAGGAAGGATACCAGCAACAGAAAAGAGGAAGAGGTAATTAGCATTAGCTGGCTTTGGGCTTTACTCACAAATAAGAAGCGTTTATAGGAGGAATTTGGTATATTTGCTGCCTAATTTAGGGATCTCACAGATACACTTTCCCATGTCCCGATTATTCAGTCCCCTCAACACAGAGCCAAAGACAAGATTCGAGCATAAACATCCTGGCTCTAATTTGGATAGTAAGAATACTGTTCCTTTCATCCTCTCACATACATCGCCTCCACCCCCCCCGAGCCATTTCCTCTGTACTGTCTTCTGTCAGTCTAATGAAAGTTTCCTAATCTTTAGAAGCAGTAGCTTTGCTTCTCTTTGTGTGGAGAAATACAATATACTCTGATTCCATGGTTGTATTCCATACAGATGCCTGGCAACACATCTTATAGTTAAGAGTCTGTTTAATATTTTAACTTCGAGGGACTTATGATTCAACTATTTTGTTATATACCAAAATAGCACTTGACATCACAGATGTGGGCTTTACTTCCTTTTGCTATTTTAAATCCTGCACTTAAACATGGTGAGTATTTTGGGTTTTCTGGTTCATAGATTTTGCTTTGGAGTGTTTTTTTTTTTCTTTGAAGGACAAAGGGATTAAGATTTTCGAGGAAGTCTTTCAGGTTTGCAGGTCTAGTACTCATGAAGCAGTTACTTCCTCCTACATTCTCTGCCTATAATATTATATGTGGTCTTAATTAAAGGAGTAATTGGGAGTCTTATTTATGCCTCATGATCCAAATAACCAGATTTCTCTAAGGCAAGCAATGGGCAAGAAAGTTGGCCCAGATGACCTTTAAGTTTTCTAAGGCATGCTTTTCTACATATCATTATCTTTTATTACATTTTTAATACAAATTTTATGTTTTGTTTTAAATAGCTAAACTTAAATGGTAAATATTGAAATCACTCTAAAATACTTTTTAGAGAGAATAATTACTAATTATTAATCTATAACCTCAACAGGTACTATTTAATCCAATCCAGCTTTCCATTTCCCCTACATTTGAGTAGAAGCTCATTTCTAAAAAACCCAATATTCACCCTTGAACTTTTTCCATAAGCTTTAAGACTTAGGGCCAGTTTCAACATAAAACAACTCTGATCTCCAGAAGCCCAGCATGCCTCAGTAGTAGCTATCAAGGTCATACCTTTGGCTTTTTACTTTCCTCTTTTCCAAGATGCTCAAAAGGTGAACGCGACTTACATTTACACAGTTGCAACACCAGTAGTATGAATCTTTGTGACTAGTTTTTGCAATCAGTAAAGCATAATAGCATGTACTAGAACACTAGTTCCTAAAGCCGAGAGCCCTTCAGAATCATCTAAGAAGCTTGTCAGAAATACAGTTTCTGGCCCTAGTCTCACACCTACTGAATTAGAATCTCCAAAGTTAAGAAACACTACACTAAATTAATTGTAAGATCTCTGTCAGTTCTACATAGGCCAATTTTCCCTTAGAGGAAAGCTCCTCTATCACCACACTCACACAGGCTTCCCAAAAGGAATCAAGCAAGATATTACATGAATTGAAACATACTATAGCTCTTTTCTTCCCAATAAGCAACTTCCTTAGTTACAACTGCCTTTACAGCCTACCTCTGAAAGAAAAAAAATCCTTAAACTGAAATATATATTCCTACTAAACAAAGTTTAGCAAGATTTTAAAACAGATCATTGAGGACTCAGCATGTTTTGTTACACAAACAATAGCACATATAGGCCACTGAAACTATTGATTATATGTCTATCTTTGGTAATCAAGTAAGACAATCTATAACTGACCTAATGTATATTCTGTTAAAAGCTACTTAGTTTTTAAAAATGTAGGGGATAAGTGGGGTGCTTGGGTGGATCAGTCGTTTAAGCATCAGACTTTAGCTCAGGTCATGATCTCAGTGTTCATGGGTTCGAGCCCTGCGTTGGGCTCTGTGCTGACAGCTTGGAGCCTGGAACCAGCTGCAGATTCTGTGTCTCCCTCTCTCTCTCTGCTCCTCCCCCATTTGTGCTCTGTCTCTCTCTCTCTCTCTCTCTCTCTCAAAAATAAACATTAAAGAAAAAATTTTTAATTGTAGGGTATAAGAAGCACAGAATCCAAAATTATGTGCAAAATTTTGATTGTGACTTTAAAAAATATATATGTATATGCATATGTAAGATATATACCTGGTTGAAAACTTAGAAAAACAGTATAAAATGATATTTGGAGAAAGAGAAGTCTTCCTTCCTACTCGTGTCCTCTAGCTCCCCTCTCTTCAAGCAATCACTGTAGTTTCTTGTATATGTTTCCAGAGATATTCAAAGGGAAGGTAAAATTATTTGTGTTTAATGCATTTTTGGGAGAAGAAGTCCAGATTCTATAACAGATTATCAAAGGGGTTTACGATCTCAAAAAAGATAAGAACCCCCATTCACACTCTATTCCAGTCCACTAGAAGGATTAGCAGAATTGCAACCTTCACTTTACTTGTGAGCATTACTACGCACAACTCCAGACTACAAAATAGCTTCAGCAAGCAATGTTGGCTAGCATGCAGATGTGGTTATAAAATGCCATATCTGTTTGTAAATAACTTCCTCATTTTTATGTTTTTCTTAAACAAACCCTCCAATGAATAGTTCCTTCTGTTACTGTGTTAACAGACTGACAGTGAAAATCCGCACAAAAATTTCTGGCATAGGGGCGCCTGGGTGGCTCAGTCAGTTAAGCATCCAACCTGTGCCAACCTCAGCACAGGTCATGATCTCACAGCTCGTGGGTTCGAGCCCCACGTAAGGCTCCGTGTTGACAGCTAGCTCAGAGCCTGGAGCCTGCTTCAGATTCTGTGTCTCCCTCTCTCTCTGACCCTCCCCCTGCTCATGCTGTCTCTCTCTCTCTCTCTCTCTCAGAAATAAATTTTTTAAAAAACATTAAGGAGTCATAATGATACCTTTAAAAAAAAAAACAATGACTGCTCCTCATTTGACTGGAGTAACAGAGGCTAAAAAAGCTAGGTAGAAACCAGTTTGGTGGTTCCTCAACAAGTTAAACACAGAATAACCATATGACTCTGCAATTTCAGTCCTAGGTATATAATGCAAGGACTGAAAACAGGTGTTCAAATAAATAATTGTACATGAATTTTCACAGCACTATTCACAATAACCAAAAGGTAGAAACAACCCAAGTGTCCATCAACAAAATATAGTATATTCATATAGTAAAATATTACTTGGCCACAAAAAGTTATGAAGTACTGAACCATTCTACAATGTGGATGAACTTGCATAACATTATATAACTGAAAGAAGCCAGACACAAAAGATCACATATTATATGATTCCATTTATAGGTAAATCCATAAAGACACAAAGATTAGTGATTGGCAGGGCCTGGAGGGAGGGAGAAATGAATATGGGGTCTCCATTAGGGGTGATGAAAATGTTTTGGAACTAGACAGAAGTGATGGTTGTACAACATCATGAATGCAATTATTACCACTGAATCCTAAATTTTTAAATGGTTGATTTTTATGAAGTTCAACTCAACCTTAAAAAAAATAGGTAGATGTGTCTGTGGTAGGTACAACAAATGCTTACTAATATCCTGCCCAGTCCCCAGAAGTCTATATGTTCCACTCACCCTGCAATTACACAAGGCCATATGACTTTCTAGCCAATAGGCTGTGAGCAGAAATGACTCCTGTCACTTCTAGGCCAAAATTTCTAATGAGTGAGAGGGGCACCTGGCTGGCTCAGATAGTAGAGCATGTGACCCTTGATCTTGGGGTCATAAGTTCAAGCCCCATGCTGGGTGTGGAGCCTACCTTAAAAAAAGGGGCGGGGGGGATGAGTAAGAGATGCACAGGCCTCTCTTCTCTAACCACATAGATCCAAAGCCATGTGAGACATTGGGGCAGAATCAGTCACTGAATAAAGTGGTGCCTCCCTATTGAC
This sequence comes from Crocuta crocuta, assembly GCF_008692635.1. Taxonomy (NCBI): domain Eukaryota; kingdom Metazoa; phylum Chordata; class Mammalia; order Carnivora; family Hyaenidae; genus Crocuta; species Crocuta crocuta. The sequence continues at coordinate 1,425,127 of NW_027530670.1, read as the reverse complement.
CCATGCTGGACATGTTGTATGAATAAGAAACAGACTTTTTTGAGAGACAGAGAGAGAGTGAGTGACAACAGGGGAGGGGCAGAGGAAGAGAGAATGCTAAACAGGCTTCACACTCAGCATGGATCTCATGACTGTGAGATCATGAGCTGAGCCAAAATCAAGACTCAGATGCTTAACTGACTGAGCCAGCCAGGTGCCCCAAGAAATAGATTTTTATTGTCTTAAGCCACTGAAATTTCAGCGGTTGCTATTGCAGCATAAGCTAAACCTACTCTGACTGAAGGGTCAGATCTAGGAAGGCTAAGAAAGCAATACTAAGAAATTTGAATTTTATTCTGAAGGGCATGAGGAGACAATGCTTTTGAGGAAAAGAGTAACATGATATGCATTTGATGAAAATAATTCTGGATGCAGTATGCAGAGTAAATTAGAAACAAAGATAGTCTTCAACCTTGGTGCACATCAAAAATCACCTGAGAACTGTAGTCCTCTTCCAACTCTTTTACAGTTCTTTAAAGAATAAAATATGTGTCCTCAGGGGGAAATCATCTGAGGAGTTTGTAAATATGCAATGCTGTAGTCTAGGATATCTCTAGAGATTTTGAATCAGAATCTCTAGAGGTAGGGTCTATGCCCTTAAAATTGAAAAAAAGCTCTATGAGAGACTCTAGACTACAGGTTAGAGTCAAGGAAATGATGTCCAGTTCAGAGATGACCAAAATTACATGCTTAGTGGATTTAAATAAACAGTATAATAGAATATTTTCTTAACAAATGGAAAGATAAATGCTTAGCGAGCTTCTGTTAAAATAGTAAGTTATGAAAAGGTTACTCACATTAACATTTGTGAGTCATAGTTATGACTTCGAAAATTCAAACATCAGTAAGATGGGGGTAACAGTTTGTATGTGCCTACCCTATTGCTAAGTGGTAACCTACCCCAACATCTCTGTTAGCTTGAGAAACATGATGGACACATTCAAGTCAGAGGACAGAACTGCCTTCAGTCTCCTGGAAGATCAAGCTCTTCCCAGCACTCACATCTATCTTATTTCCTCCTGTCTTTCCTTTTTTCTTTTCTTGCAGGATAACTAGCATTCCATTCAGTCTTTAGTTCCTTCCTCCCAAGTATCTAAGTCATCAGCCAACTTTCAAGTCATCACGACTTAAAGAGCCAAGAGTTAAGGGCTCAAAAAGTATGGGTTACAGATGCATTGGAAGCTGTCATTCCACAGCTGTGTGTGTGTGTGTGTGTGTGTGTGTGTGTGTGTGATTTTTACCACCAATTGTGATTTTTTAAGAGGCCCAGCTTTCCAGCATGCAAATTCTAATATCATGAGGAAATAGATCCTTCGCCAACCAAAATTCAGTTTGTGTTACAATAACAAATCTTCAGAGCATCTCAGGAGAAAAGTGATCTTTGATAAAGACCACTGAAGTTGACAAAAAGTACCTTTATGATTTCTGAAACCCTACTGAAAGGTGCAAAAGAAACTGACATGCTTCACTACAAACTTCCTCCCAATACTGAATACTGCTCAACAATCCTTTTTCATTATTCTTAGTGATTTAGATTCTTTTCTTGCTTTCCATAGCAACTGTCCCAAGTTTGTATATTTTCAAAACGTCTAACCAATTACTGTTAGCAGGCAACCTTGTCCTCACTGCTGAAAAAGCAGAGGTATATCTTCCTCAACAATCCTCTACTATGTCAAAAATGCATCTGCTTTCCTCCCAATCTCCTATCCCAGAAGCATGTCTATTCGTTTTGAAGAATAACCTCTACTATGTTGGAGCTTCTGTTTCCTGCATCTCATGTCTTCTTCTTTCTTTTTCCATCCCTTTTGTAGTTTTCTGAGAAAGGGTACACAGGAGGCAAAAAAAACATTGATACTTCACAGGGCTGAAAATGATTTCAAACTATTCTACCACTGGACTGCCAGTTTAATCTGGTAAAGAATTCTAAGTAAAAAATATTTTTCATTCAGATTTTAGAAGATATTTTTCCACTGGTCACATGCTTTCTAGTATTGCAGTTGGGTAATGTAATGCATTTTTTTGTGTCTGCTAGATTGCAGGATCTTTTCTATCTGAAATCGGAAATTTCATGATGATGTGCCTGGGTATGGGGACTTTTTTCAAACATTGTTCTAAAGCACATTAAAAGCGGGCCCTTTTAATCTGGAGGCTCATATTCCTTTATTTAGTTTTGTTTTGTTTTTCATAGACTTCCTCCCCTAATTTTCTCTAATTTCTCTTTCTAGAACTCCTATTTCTATGTTGGACCTCCTAGATTGATCCCTTACTTGTCCATCTCATTGTCTTTTTCTTCTATCTTATGGGAAATTTTGCACATTTTCCCTTCTAACTCTTCTATCAAATTCTACACATTGGCTTCATTAGGCTCATAAATAACTTGTCATTTCCCGAAAATATCAAGAAAGGGAACACTTTTGATAGGCCCAACTCGAAGGTTACCTCTTCAGTAAAGCCTGCCCCTGGGCAGAAAGATTTACTCTCTCTCTTTGCACCCAAGGCACGGTCCATAGCCCAGAACATCTGTTCACAAGTATTGTTCCCCATGACCCCATCTGCTGATTCTGCTAGAATGTATACCTCTTGAAGGTGTATCCATCTTCAATACTTAGTAAATGACAGTTACCCAATAAATGGCTGTTGCATTACAGCAGTTTCAAAAAAATATATAGTATAAATATTTGATTATGTAATCATGAGCTAACCAAAGAATGTAAACAGAAACCTAACCCCCTAGAAAAATTATATAAACTTAAAAATGCACCTGTGGATATTTTTAATCTTAAAAGATTATTATTTTTTAACCAAACATTCTCAATCGTATCCAAAGGCACATTCTTCATGGTCACTTACACGTATGCAAATTCAGAATTTAAAAAGCTAATTCACATTTAAATCATCTGCTTACCCAACCAGGTACCTGAACAGTTTGCTTAGAATAGAGTATATATTTGTTGTTGCTATTGTTTGGAATAATCAAAAAAATTTTTAAAAAGGCAAAGAGATATTTCTTTCGAATGTATCACCCATATAAAATTGTTAGTAATGGGTAATCAACCCTCTGGTAATTTTTTCCAGAAGTGTTAAGTGATGAAAGAGTAAGGAGCAGAAAGACACTCCTGAACACTAACTCCAGCATGGCTACTGAAGGCATTACACGGCTCAGTAAAGAATGTTCATTCGTATACAGGGATTTAAGCGCTGTTATGGGCTTTTTGTTTACTTTAGTTTGGGTTTGATTTTCTTTTTAAAACTATGCCCTAATGCCAAATCTTACTTTTTTTTCCCTCTTTCCTGTTGAACTGATGCTATGTTAAGATATAAGCACAAACATCTCCTAAGTGTTTTAAATCCATCCAATTGTTCAAGAAGGCATACGTGCTGGGCCAATGAAGCCAAAACATTAGAGCTAGGAATTTTGATGAAGATAATAATTGCTTACAGACCAGCTTGTTTTAACTTGCTGAACAAAGAACACAATTTTATTCCACATTTTCATCACAGGCTTCTTCTCTGCATAATCACTACTGTAATGAACACTTTTAAAAGGGAGATTATCTACAGGTTAAAGAGTAAGGAAGTTATCAATTAGATTCCATCATCTTCAAAATTTCACTTACTCAAACTTTATATTAATTTTTAAAAAGTTTTCTGCTGGCCTAAGCACTGTTTTGAATCTTTACAAACCATTTGTTTAGTGTACACAGCATAAATCTGAAAATGAAGACACTCGGTAAACTTCTAGTGCTGCCCTGGATGGCTCTATAGCCTTGGATATGTTCATAACTTCTTTGTGTCTTCATTTCTAGGACATCCCTATATAGCAATATAGTTTCATCTTTCTCACGTATGAAAGCTGCATTCAGGCTCTGTGCCTATGCCAGGAGTTCCTCTCCCACTCCTTCTCCCACTAAGTTACTTTCATCACTTGCAGGCCCCTGAAATAATTCAATATNGACGACCGTGATACTAGTTCCCTGACTAACAGAGAGGATTGTCTCAGTCATTCTGCTTGTTCCACCCTGACTATGGATTTCCTATTCTTCACTTCCCCCGGAATATATAGCTAGAAGTCCTAAAAATTAAAGTGATGTAGATTCACAGGATTGGGCTGAGGCAGTCAGTCAGTACTCAAGATTGTTGCTGGGCCAGGCAGTCTGGGAACCAACATGGTTTCAAGACAGAGATAAGAAGTCATGGAATGGACCAATGTCACCAATTCACAAGCCCAAGATAACTCCTTGTCCATAGTACCAATGGTGACCCTATCTTTGCTAAATCATTTTGCTCATACAATTCCAGTCTCAAAGACAGAACTCTCTGGACTCTAGACTATGTTGGCTTTTGACTGCCTTAATGTAGGGAGCCATTCATCTCAAAACATAGATAGGCCTTCAGTATCAGTTGTGGAAAGGCAGGGTTATGTCTTCCAACTATGTCTGAAGCCTTGTAAATTACAGAGAAAAGGAGGGTGGGAAATGTGAGACTTATGCTGTCCAGAGTATTAATGGGACAAATTCTAATCGTGACCTTAAATTTGAGACCCCAAACTTTGGACATGTGCTTATCATTCCTCATCTTCCCATCCCGCTGATGTTTGTATGCCAATCTCCTGTACTTTTGTCTCTGATCTGTTGCTTGCCCTAATCCTTGCCATTCAGAAGTCATCTTATTTCAATCCATGGGCTTGCTCTGATCTTTGATCATGGATACGCTCCGAATCTGAACCACTTACCTGGCTCCAGTTCCCCGGCCTAGGCCTGATCATAAACTATTCTCTTGCCACCTTTCCATGCCATTCATTTCCAGGTCATCATAGCTTCTTATCTTTCTTCATCTACTGTTGCCTACCCTGGTGCTGACTAGAATTTTAGAATCCTTTTTAGTTCATTCTGGCAGGACAAAAAAGGTAAGTAATAATTAATATATTTGGCAACAGTATGCAGAGAGGACCTAAATTTGACAACATTTAACTGCAGTAGGTATCTGAAGTGACTGTATTTTTCCTGTATCTCAAATTTCTCATCTTTAAATTAATACACTTGCCATCACATTCCCTCAAAGATACATTTATACTTAATTAAAATAACATGCATTTTGGGATCACAATAAAGTTATAACATGCTCTTATATGCCTAACTATATAATGAGTATTAAAAACATTTAGAAACAAATTGACTCCCTAATAGGAATAAAAATTTTGAGTAAGTTTCGTTTTTTAAACATACTCTCTACCTCATCTCAAAAATATTTCTGAAATGTTATATGAAAAGAAAAAGAAAAACATTATAAGTAAATTAAGCAGAGCATACTCTTCAGAAAAACTCAATAGTGGGTTCATTTACTTAGGAAGAAGGATTCTGCAATTGTTAACACTTATCCTACGATTAGTAAGATTTATATATTCAGATATAATTGCATTGAGTTTTCTGAAAAAGAGACTTAGCTTTACAATCTTATGGGAAAAGGAATATTCTAATTACGTTTTATTGAGTTAATTCACTTTAAGGCTTTGATTTCTCTGCTAGTCAATTACTAAAACAGATGCATTTTTTTCTTAGAATTTAAAGACACAAGAATTTTCATTGTGCTAACATAAAGAGGAGATTCAAAAGTGTTACATAAAGTTTATAAAGTTATATAAAGTTTAAAAGAGTTAAAGGAGATTCTTCATCTCAATTCCTAGGAGATGCTGTATCTAGAAGGGTAAACAGAAGCAAATAGTTTTCTGAAATTGTGCCAAGGCTACATGTCAACTGCCTGGCAGGAAATGCTTTTGGAGGGCCTAGATAAACAGACCATCATCTTTTTTTGGAAAAATCTTCTCCTTTGGATTCTTACAAAGCAAATGTAGTCAGTTTAAACTAGCATCATAAACACAGTAAGTAGAAAAGGATTTTAAAATCGTGGTACCTATAAGGTCTATGTCACTTAAGTGATCTGTCCTTTACTTTTAACACACATGAATCTCACTGTTCAGCAAGGACAGACTCAACACATGCTTGTTGAAATTTGTGGTAAATTAAACCATATCTTTCCATTAATTTTCATTGCAACTTTGGTGAAACTTTATCTTGAGAAAGTTTCATTTAGCAGTAGCTCTTAATATTTTAGCACTACCACAATGATCATTTCTTACATTTATGTAGCAATGTGTTTTTCAAAGTATTTCATATCCATGACTTTAATTTTTATTTTAACATCTCATTTTATAAGTGCTAGCATTGACACTAAGCTAGGATTTATAAAATGAGATGTTAGTACAAAAATTAAGTCAGAGAATAAGTTAGTCAGAGGACCGATTAGGCTGAAACATGCTCTAGTCTATCTCCCTCTGTCCATGCTACACATCAGATAATGGACCTCCAAATCTCACTATCATTTTTACTAAATAATCCTTTGACCTCACCTGATTTTTACTTTCTTAAACTTCAAAAAGGAAGATGAGAATCTAGCTGTTGACTCTGTTCACTCAGAACACCTACTATTAGTCAGAGAAATCTGCCCTGTGTCAAGCCTAGTGAGCCCTTTTGTACCTCCTCCCTCCACAAGGCTGCATGTTCTATTTGGTTACCATCTTCTTTTCCTCCTTTCTCATAATGAAAGCATTCTCTGCCCCACTCACCTTGTGCCTGATCTTGCCCAGTCCACGATAGAAAATTTCCCCAGCCCAAGGAACAGAGTAAGATGAAAGGTGATATACCTCTCTACTGCCATGCCTCATCCCACAATCAGGTAACTTCAGATAATAATTTGAGCCACCTCAACTTTGGGTTGACACTTATCCTACGATTCATAGGATTCATGCATCCTCTTTCATAGTCTACAGCCACCAGACATAACTTCCAATAACCCCCCATTATGTCTCCTCTCTCCCAAATAGGACATCTTTGCCTTAGTTATTATTGGGTCTCATAGGGGAAAAAAAAAAGAAACTTTTTGTGTAGACCATTTTTTCGTCTCTACACAATGTTAAGAGGACGGTGTGTAACTGGAAAAAAGTCACAAAACTAAAGGATACAAATATTTGAGTGTGAACAGCATATTTTAAATAATATAATCACCCTATTACTTATTAAATTTTTAATGTATTTCTATTATGTCTTAAAATGGGATACAACTATAACTATAATTAGGTAAACTTAGCACAGACCAGAACATATAACCAAAGTTTACTCTAGAACTGTTGTTAATTCCAATCCTGGAAATTTGGCTTCCTACTCGATCTATGAGAGCTTCCTGAAATGCAAATACATTCCAACATCAATATAGAACAAAGACTTAAATGACCACTGAACAAATAAAGACATACTGATAGAAAGAACAAATATAAATTTCATCCTAAGAGAATATATAAAAGGAAACCTTAAGAGAGTCAAGAATTGTGTTTTAAAAGTCTAGGAAGGATGTAAAATTGGAAGGGGACGGTAAGATCTAAATATTAATTTTAAAAAGCTGCTACATCAGGCAGGATATATGGTGTCAGGGGCGCCAGGGTGGCTTAGTCGGTTGAGCATCCGACTTTTGCTTAGGTCATGATCTCGCGGTTCGTGGGTTCGGGCCCCGCGTCGGACTCTGTGCTGACTGCCAGCTCAGAGCCTGGAGCCTGTTCCAGTCTGTGACTCCCTTTCTCTCTGACCCTCCCCTGCTCACTCTCTCTCTCTCCTAGAAATAAATGAAACATTTAAAAAAAAAAAAAAAAAGGATATATGGTGTCAGTTTTTAGGACATCAAAACTCTACCTAGGGGCAATTCCAGAATGATGGAGTGAGGAGACTGGCAAATCATCTGTCCAAAGCCACAATAAAACTATACAAAATTGTCAAAAAAAAAAAAAAAAAAGCATTTCAGCCTTTTTTGTTTTTGTGTTTTGGAAACTGACCAGAGGTACACAACAAACTGAAAAGCACTTATTTTGGGGGCAACTGGATGGCTCAGTTGGTTAAGCATCTGACTCTTGATTTTAGCTCAGGTCATGATCTCATGGTCCTGAGATCGAGCCCTTCGTGAGGCTCCATGCTGAGTGTGGAGCCTGCTTGGATTTCTCTCTTCCTGCCCCTCCTCCTGCTCATGGTGTGTCTGTCTGTCTGTCTCTCTTCTCTCTCCCCCAAAATAAATAAATTAACATTAAACATTTGAAACACATTTATTTTTAAAATAAATAATAAAACTACTGAACCTCTGTGAGAAAAGTGGGAATCTGGGACAACAGAGGCTGTTCTCACTTCCTTTCCTATTAAGACAAGACAAGTCATGAAAGCCAGCAGTTCTACTGCTGGAGGGGAATGACTTGATTTTGTGTCCAGTGTATGGTCTGAACTAAGGGACCCTAGAAAACAAGTGGTAAATGATCAGGGAAAATCAACATCACGGCTGGCTGAGACTGCAGTATTGGTTGGTAGAAGCAACGGACCAGCCAGAAACTTAACAAGGAGACCCGGGAGCACGCTAGCCATAGTGGACCTCAATAAGCTCTCACACATCCTTGGTGGTCTGGAAGATGTGCCTGTGTCCTAGGTATTCACTGTCTGAATGTGAGAACTTGTACACAACAGAAAATAAAAGTCATAGCAGACTTGATGTTGTGTTCCCCCACCTATACACACATCATTTGGCAAACCTCTTGCCTAACCTTGGGTTAGACAAAAATTTCCTAGCTACCAAAAGCACAATCCATAAAAGAAAATAATTAAGAAAATGGACTTCATCAAAATTTAAGATGTTTGGGTTTCAAAAAAACACCATTAAGAAAACCAAAAACATGACACAAACTAAAAGAATATCCTTATACATCATACATCTGATCAAGAATTCTTGTTCAGAACAAGAACTCTTATAAAACTCAATAATAACTTTTTAAAAAGCCAATTTAAAAATGGACAAGAGATTGAGGTGCTTTGGTGGCTCAGTCGGTTGAGTGGCCAACTTCAGCTCAGGCCATGATTTCACAGTTTGTGAGTTCGAGACACATGGGGCTGTCAGCACAGAGACCACTTTGGATCCTCTGTCCCCCCCTTCCCCTCCCTAACTTGCACTCTCTCATAAATAAACATTTAAAAAATGGGCATGCCACAAAAACAGACACTCAGTTCAATGGAACAGAATAGAGAACCCAGAAATGGACCCACAAACGTATAGCCAACTAATCTTTGACAAAGCAGGAAAGAATATCCAATGGAATAAAGACAGTCTCTTCAGCAAGTGATGCTGGGAAAACTGGACGGCAACATGCAGAAAAATGAATCTAGACCATTTTCTTACACCACCATACACAAAACTAAACTCAAATGGATGAAAGACCTAACTGTAAGACAGGAAGCCATCAAAATCCTCAAGGAGAAAGCAGGCAAACCTCTTTGACCTTGGCCACAGCAACTTCTTACTCAACACATCTCTGGAGGCAAGGGAAACAAAAGCAAAAATGAACTATTGGGACCTCACCAAAATAAAAAGCTTCTGCACAGCAAAGGAAACAATCAGCAATACTAAAAGGCAATGATGGAATGGGACAATATATTTGCAAATGACATATCAGATAAAAGGTTACTATCCAAAATCTATAAAGAATTTCTCAAACTCAACACCCCAAAAACAAATTATCCAGTGAAGAAATGGGCAAAAGACATGAATAGACACTTTCCTGAAGAAGGCATCCAGATGGCCAACAGACACATGAAAAAATGCTCAACATCACTCCTCATCAGGGAAATACAAATCAAAACCACAATGAGATACCACCTCACACCTGTCAGAATGGCGAACATGAACAACTCAGGCAACAACAGATGTTGACGACAATGCGGAGAAAGAGGAACACTTTTGCACTGCTGGTGGGAATGCAAACTGGTGCAGCCACTCTGGAAAACAGTATGGAGGTTCCTCAAAAAATTAAAAATAGAACTACCCTATGACCCAGCAATTGCACTACTAGGTATTTATCCAAGGGATACAGGTATGCTGTTTTGAAGGGGCCCATGCACCCCAATGTTTATAGCAGCACTATCGACAATAGCCGAAGTATGGACAGAGCTCAAATGTCCATCAATGGATGAATGGATAAAGAAGATATGGTGTATATATATACAATACAGTATTACTTGGCAATCAAAAAGAATGAAATCTTGCCATTTGCAACTACGTGGATGGAACTAGAGGGTATTATGCTAAGTAAAATTAGTCAGAGAAAGACAAATATCATATGAATTCACTCATATGAGGACTTTAAGATACAAAAAAGATGAACATAAAGGGAGGGAAGCAAAAATAATATAAAAACAGAGAGGGGGACAAAAATAAGAGGCTCTTAAATATGGAGAACAAACAGAAGGTTGCTGGAGGGGGTGTGGGAGAGGGGATTGGCTAAATGGGTAAGGGGCATTAAGGAATCTACTCCTGAAACCATTGTTGCTCTATACACTAACTTGCATGTAAATTAAAAAGTAAATAAATTTTTTAAAATGGGCAAAAGATTTGAATAGACATTAAATAGACATCTATTGAATAGACATATTGAATAGACATTAGAATAGGCATGGCTAATAACTACAAGAAAACGTGCTCAACATCAACAGTCATTAAAGAAATGCAAATTAAAATCACAATGAGCTACTGCTTCATGCCCACTAGTATAACTATAATCAAATGTAGAAGATCTGGAAGAACTGGAACCTTCATAAATCACTTGGGGAAATTTAAAATGAGACAGCCACTTTGGAAAACAATTTGGCAGTTTCTTAAAGTGTTAAACATAAATTTACCATACCACTCATCAATTCTACTCCTAAGTATCTCCCCAAGAGAAATCAAAACCTGTATCTACACAAAGCCTTGTACTTAATCTTTCATAGCAGCATTATTTAGAATAGTCCTCAAATGAAAACAATTAAAATGGCTAACAACTAGTGAGTGGATAAACAAAATGTAGGATATTCATATAATGGAGTATTATTCAGTCATACAAAGAAATGAAGTACTGATACCTGCTACAACATGGATGAGCCTCCAAAACCTTACGCTAAGTGAAAGCCAGATAAAAAAAGGTCACATACTGTATGACTCAATAATACGAGCTGCCTAGAAAAGGCAAATTTATAGAAACAGCAAGCAGAAAAGCGGTTGCCTGGCTCTGGAGGTGGGAGCTGAGACTAACTGCATATGGTAGGCACAGGGATCTTTTCCAGGTAATGGAAATGTCCCCAAATTGGACTGTGGTAATGTTTGCAAAATTCTGTACATTTACTAAAATTTATTGAATTATACACGTAAAACAGGTGAATATAATGTAATGTAATGTAAATTATACCTCAACTCAATAAGGTAGTTTTTTTTTTAACTCGACATGGATTCCAACTATTTATATCTACCAAAATTATTATTCCTTTAATCTCTGATGGTTTTTAAAATGACAAACCTTCTCCCTAATCATTCCTGCTCTGCAATCAATTTTTTAACTTCCAATTTTTTAACAGGTTGTGAAAGCTAATTCTCAGAACTTTGATCCATTTTCTTTAATCTATATAATCAAGATGACAATTTTCATAATGACTTTCTTTCATTCTCCAAAAACCCAATGAGTTGATGTAATCAGGCAAAATGAATGATCTAATGACTCAGTCTATAATACTACTTTACAAAGCTGTAATGATTCTAAAGCTCCCTAAGTCTGCTGAAGAAATAAAAATACCACCTGTCAAATAAAATGATTTATACATTCTCTGGTATGTACAGTATAAATCATTGTCTAACTCTGGCATGATACCCACTTTTACATCATAGGTTTTTAACCCCTTTTTTTGCCTTCTTCACACAGAGAAAAATAATTTACATTTTCTCTTCACTAAAGTTTTTTGTTTGTTTTGTTTTTTTGCTCCTCAAGAAGTCTCAAATACAGCATCAATCTCTTTCCACAGATTCCAGGAATGAAGATGTCCTCCAACTCAGCTATTCCCCAGAATATAACCTAGACAACTTCTAGTGTTCTCTGTAATGTATTCACCCTCATGAAAAAGAAATCATGAAAGACTTACACCAACAGTTCATTTCTCCATTGATAATCAGATGCATTCCTGCTCACATGCCCTCCCTCTTTTTTCTGTTCTATTTCCAAATCCCACCAGAGGCTTTAAGGAATACCTGGCTTGGGGTGCGTTTGATCCACATGGGGCCTGATGGTAGGTCATGTTCCATTATTCCCATCCAATCTTAAAAAAGAGAAAAAGGATCCTCAATATGTGATTTATGGTTCAAACCTTGAAATTATTTTTTAAAAAGATACATATAAATATGTTTATAAATATAAAAATAAATGCAAAGACTTAATTTCATGTCAGGGTTTAGGTTCTAGTTTCATTCCAAGGATCTTCTTTCCATATATTTCTAAATGTTAAATTCTGGGAAAATTAGTTATAACTGAATGTTCCTTATTTTCATTAAAGTATGTAGGTAGATTTTTTTTTTCCCAAGAAGCCAACTGTTATCTGGCCTACAAGGATCTATTTAAATAAAAAACTAAGTCAGTAAATTCAACAAATGCCTATTGAACACCTACTGCTTAAAAAGCCCTGGATGTTTAGGGACAAAACAGGAACAGTTTCTACCTTGGGAGAAAATGAGGCATAACTACATATAATTTAAGTCAGATTGGGATAAGCACACCAATATGAAAAAAAAAAAGGCCATGGAAACAGAGGTTGCATCTGGGAATAGCAGATTTAAAAAACTGACTTGGTAAAAAGTAATGCTTCAACTGGAATGGAATTGGGAATGGGAGATAGTAACAGAATCCTGGGGAAGAAAGCCAAGTGACGTAAGGTATGGATATAGAATAAGAAAGGATATATTGGGAGACAAGGCTGAAGTCTGATTAAGATAATACTAGCTAATATTTACTGAGTATTTACTATGCGTCACCTACTATTCAAAGCACTTTATATGTATTAAATTATTTGATTCTCACAACAACTCTATAAGGAATATACTATTATTATTCCCATTTTAAAGATGACAAAACTGAGGTAGAGAACAGTTAAGTAATCATGGTTACATAGGCACAGTTAAAAGTTATAGAGCCAGGATCTTGAAATTCATAAATAATAAAAGAAAAACAAATTCTGTCTTACCCCAAACCACATTCATTATAAAAGCAGTTAACAGGTATTTTAAATATCTCTTATTAATTCCTGGGACATCCCTGAAGACTTTGCTCAAATGCCTTCTTCTCTAAAAAGCCTTTCTTGATACCACCAACTGGATAATACCTCTTTCTCCTCTAAGCTTCATAGCACTTTATCAATTTTATAACAACAGCTTATGAACAAAATCTTAATATTTGACTCCTGGCATTACAGATTTTATGTGCATCATTCTCTCGTTTTTATTTTGCTTTAACCTGATCCACTTTCCATTCTCCACAAGTCCTAGAACCTGCTTGGAGCATTACAATGCTCACTAAATCTGCGGAGCACTTACTGTTTGCAAGGCATTGGGCCCAATATGTTAGAGGAATTTCTCTCTCTCTCTCTCTCTCTCTCACACACACACACACACACACACACACACACACAGCAACCCAATTCCTAATTCACTGCATTCAATAGCTATTTTTAGCCCCTTCTGTGACAGATAAAATACTAGATGCACCCGAAACTCAGTAAACAAAACGGACATGGTCCCCACTCTCAAGAAGCTCACAGTCCAGGAGGTTGGTACTGTCAGTATTCCCGCGTATAGAGAAGAGGAAAAGTGAGGTTCAAGGAAGTAACTTGTTCGTCCACTATCAACACAGCAAAAAAGTGGCAGTCTGAATTCAAACTCAGCTCTCCAGACTGGATATGCCAGACCATGTGCACCTAATCACTAAGTTCTAAAGGAGGCAATAAAAAACATTTATTGGAGGAAAAGTTTTAGAATATTTTATACTACACTGAAAATATCCCAACGATAATGAAGTCTCCCACTTAATTTCTGTGAGAGGGAAAGCAGGAAATGAGCCACAGTGCAGATGGAGGTTTCAGTAGTATCCTGGTGGCCCAGAACTGCTGATCAAGCCATCTGCTGAGGAGACTAGCTCAGCATTGATTTCCTTATGTCCCTTAAAATGACCCCCACTGAGCAGTATCCCTTAAAGTGGATTTTCCTGAACGTCAAGGCTTTACTTTGTTGGCTGTGCGCAGCGCTAATTAGTAGCCAGACCTTGAGCTATACCTTCTATCAAATAACCCAGAGGTGAGAAGTGAAGTGGAAGGGAACAACGCATAGCTTCTTACTTAAACGTTGGTGCAAGTTGGGTTCAACCTCCCAAGAGGCTTCCAAAAATGTGTGAGTCCCTACTCTCCAATGGAGAAGTTAGGAAGCCACCACGAGGGGTTACAGGGTTCTACATAGAACTCAGGCGCCCCTCCAGCCCTGAACACCTGCCTTCTGGCAGAGGGCCAGAGTCCCACTGCACACAGCCGGCGGGCCAAACTCTTCTCCAAGCGCCACATTGGCGGCCTCACTATGTGGCCTCTCCTACTCATCTCAAAGTTTTTGGAGTAGCGATATCCCGAAATACAGACCAGGCACAAAAAGGCGCCTGGAGGCAGGGGTCTTATTCCCCAGTTTCTTATCCCAACAGGAGACTAACGAACTTCACGCCGAGTCCATCACGTTAGGCGCTGGAGACGACCTCGGAGGACGAGGGACCTACACCCGAGATTCCCCCGAAGGCGCAAGCTGGCCAGCGGCGGCCCAGGATCGACTCAGACCTCCACGCNAGGGCTCTCTGGGTCCAGCCCTGCCGCTCCAACACACCCTGAGCGCATGCGCCTGGAGAGGCGGGTCGGTGAGGGCCCCCTACCGAGGGGAGCTGGGAGGCGGAAATGGAGGGAGTCTGCGCGCACCGTTTGCTCTCGGCTGGGCGCCGGCTGGAGAGCGCATTGGGGGCGGAGCTGGGGGCAGTGGTCGCCGGGGAGGTCGAGGCTGGGGCTCCCACCCTCAGCTGGAGCAGTGTCCTGGCTACCCGCTGAGCCGCTTGTGTTTGTGTGTATGTACCCGCGCAGGGAGACATGGAGAACTGTTTGGCGGCCGCAGCTCTGAACGGGGTGGACCGACGTGCCCTGCAGCGCACCGCTAGGCTGGGTCAAGAAGTGCTGGAGCGGGCCAAGAGGAGGGCAGTGGACTGGCATTCGCGGGAGCTCCCCAGAAGCAGCGTGGGGGTCACTTCCCGGGAGCAGCCTTACCGAGAAAGACGGCCGGCCGCCGGCTCCCAGCACCTTCTCCCGGGAGAGGTGAGGGCTCCTGTGCTGGGGGACCAGCCCGTTCATTCGCTCCCTGTGGCCTGCTGGCAATCTGGGCACGCCCAGCAGAAGCACCTGAGGGGTCCTGTCCTTGGCGGAAGCTGTATAGTAACCGGACAGTGAACGGAAATGCCCATTGAAAACTCTTGACATTTGACAGACTCTTGTTGGGTAGTTTAGGGTACCACTAGTGGTCGGCCCTGGTAGGTTACTTTTTTATTAAAAACAAAAAAAAAATATTACATGCTACCATCTGATTTTACAGGAAAGCTAGCAAACCTTTCCTTGTCTTGGATAAATTCCCATTAGATTGGAACTCTTTCACAGTAAGAGCCTTCTTACTGACTTAAACTTGCAGAGACCTTTCGAAAAGCAAAAACCACGCTATTCCCAAATGACTTCATTCTCCAGTAAGGAATACCAGATCTCACCTGTGATTTGCCATTTATTCAAATAGAGAGAAGAAAGACAGCCAACCCTCAGTGCTTCCTTCAGAACAATGGCAGAATTCATGGACTATACTTCAAGTCAGTGTGGGGTAAGTTGGTGTAAGCCAAAGCCATGCCCCTGACCCACCTGCAGATGGATCACAAAGTGGATCTTTGTGGAATTTAGGGAGACTCTGTGGAGACTGCCTGTTTACTCTGCCTCGCCTTCAAGGGCAGATTGTAAACAGGGATTTAAACCAGATGATAAATCCAAGTTAGAATTTATTCAACAAATATTTATTGCATGTCTAATTCCGTAAGTATTATTGAGGATACAACAGTAAACAAGCCACAAAAGGTCTCTCTCCTCGCTGTTGTTTTCAGACTAGTGGGGGAGGGGGTGGGAAGCATATTTGCTGAATTCCAGAACAAGTCCAGATATTAGGGTTGTTGTAGTTTTTTTTAACTTTGAACTGAGCTAAAGTTAAAAAAACATCAGTAAGGTAACTCTAAACTGGAACT
This sequence comes from Crocuta crocuta, assembly GCF_008692635.1. Lineage (NCBI taxonomy): Eukaryota > Metazoa > Chordata > Mammalia > Carnivora > Hyaenidae > Crocuta > Crocuta crocuta. Next base: position 1,408,866 of record NW_027530670.1, on the reverse strand, counting down.
GAGCCTTTCTGGTTTTTCAAATGTACTGAAACAAAAACTGAAACAAAATCCCTACACTAGAACTTAACCTCTGTTTCAAGTCCCTGGTAATTAGTTTTTAAGTATGTCCCTATGAGTCCATATGACTTGTTGGCCACAAAGGTGGTTGTTATGTGGAGCAGATGCAGTCCCCTCATCAGAGGTGGTTTGCTCTAATGGCAGGAGCAGTCTCCCAGGAATCACACCCGTGTTCTGCCACTTACTGGCTATAATGCCCTGGGCCAGTTAGTCTCTCTCAGCCTACCTTCTTTGTCATAAAATGAGGATCTCTAAAGTGCTTTCCAGCCTCTAGGGTCCGTTTCTTTGGTTTCCACTGAGAGGTGAACACTAGAAAATTGTCACGAACTGTCAGCATGAGGAACTTAAGTGAAATTTTTGGTACCATTCACTGATATGAGTGTACAAAGCTTTTAATGATCCTCTTCTCAAAACCATATGCTAAGGTGACCTTTAAGTACTTTGAGGGAATGGTGAAGGCAGGCCAGCTGGCATCCAAGGAAATTACCTGCATGCAAGATACTGTATTGTTTAGAAGTTACAGCAGACTCTGTGGTCTCTTCCAGCCTTAACATGATGTGATTCTTAATGTGGTTATAAGGATGCTGGTCTACAGGGAGAAGGAGAGGAATACCATGTTTCAATTTCATATATTAAGATTTTTAAAAATCTCTCCTCTCTATATATCTTTTGTAAAATTCCTATGACTCTGAGAACAGGATTCCAATCAATGAGATATGGTCCAGGGAATATTTTTATGTTATCCTGTTAAATGGTTTTAGAAAAATCCATAACTTCAGCCCTTCTGTGAAGTGATCAACTTAAACGTTTTGGTACATGGTTCAGTAAAAGGAATAATGTTAGTCTTTGGTTTGAGGTTTAGAAAATTGGTGGTCTTATTTTGATTTTCAGTCTCTACTTCAAGTTTCCACTCTGGAATGGAGTCTCAGAATCCCTTGGCTTTGTCAAGATAGAATTAAAAAGTGTTCTGAGCTTGCCTTTACAGTTTTGAAGGAGCCCCTGAAATACATCATTAGACCTACGTCCTGATGCTATCCCCAGCTTCTCATTCTTTTGGTCTTATGTCTTAAACACTTTTTTACACTGTGTTCAAAACAAGCAGATTTGTGATGTCCTCATCATTGGTCATAATCAAGGGCAAGTCTAAGGTTAACTTCGAGGGGGAGAAAGGAAGTATACAAGAAAAAATGTAACTGCTTTCTGATCCTTTGGACTATTCTCCTAAAATTACAGGCCTCTTCCTCCCCTCCTCTGTATGGACAGAACAATTGCCTAGCTGTTGAGTTTTTGTTACATTTCCTGTTGTATTTCTAAATCTCCAGGAGATGCACCCCTCTTCCCTTGTCCTTGTCCTTAGACAATAAACATGGAAGAGCTCATCAGAACTTGTGATGAGAGGAGATGGAAGGGCATATGTACTTGACACTGGGGCAAAGACATTGTGACAATTATTTAACTTGGCAAAGAGCATGAACCTGCCCAACTGTAGTTGGCCAGAGTTCTTGCCCTAGAAAGGCAGCAGATGGCAGCAAAGTGATGCCAAATGCAGTTTCCTTTCCCCTTGCATGGGTTCAGATTTGTTCCTTAACTTCATAGGCCTATCAAGAGAGTAGATGATATACCTTTGCTCTGTTGTGTCCCTCCTTAACCACACTTTCCCCAAGTAGCAGGCAGGGTTTTTTTTCTTTAATTTGATAAGACTATTGGTTACCAACATCTTTCACATTACTTCTATAGAAATATTATTCATCTGTACTGGAGGAAGGAGGGGCAGCCCACGTCTCTCGTTATCACAGAGGGAAGTCAGAGCTGCATTTACACTGTGACAGGGGGAGTGGTCAGGTATGTATCCTCAACTGTCCATGCTGTGCTCTCAGCGCGCGCTCGCACACACATTCCACCCCCCCCTCCACCGCCCCTGAAATGACTCCCCGTATTCAGGAGCTCCTGCTGGATTTGTATTTTGGGGATTACTGTGTGTCTCAGCATTACAGTGTTTATTGGAAATGTATCAGCCCCCAACCTTGGAGACCTGGCAGCAATGAAAATGAAGTAGGAGTTTGTCCAAAAGATAAGATTGATGCCATCGCAGCATCTTCATTTGAACCTGCAATCCTGAGTCATAGGATTCTTGGACAGGCTTAAAGAAGAGAGCTCCAGATATCCTCTCCTACATCTACGGATATGAAAGAGGTTTTTAATAACCACATATTTCACCCTAAAGTAATGATAATTATCATGTCTTTGGTAATTTTTAAGAAGGAAGTGCAAGGAGGGTGGTGTCTCTTGTATCAAACTTCTTTTCCTAAAGTATTAGGACATAAACTGCTGGTATTAGTAAGGAACAATTACAGGCCTCTCACTACCACCTTACCTGTCTCTTACCACACGTGCTGGGGAAGCCAAAGGTTCTACTTGTTGAACTGATGCCATAGGAGTCCGTTGTTGTTTTTGAAGAGAAGAGAGTTTTGTTTTGTTCTTCTTAAACTCCCCTAGTTGTACTTAAAGGCAGCAAACTTAAGTTCAGAGTCTAATCCACAGATTGGGTTCCTGACTTCTCTGACCTGTGGGTTTAGGGAAAGGATGGGAGAAGGCCGCAGGGATGTGAGCGAGGGCTGGATGCACGCTGCAGGTCCCTCCCGCTTCCCTGGCCTGGGGTGTGTGGAGCTCCACCACAGCCTGAATCCTGGGTTCCCTTTTCTTGCCTGACCCTAAGGGGTTACAAGTGAGCAAGAGTCAGTCCTACCCCTCCCATCCCTTCCTATAAAATGTAAGTTGGTGCTTCTAAGGGAAATCGACTTTATCAGTTCTGCCTTTCTCATCAAGTACCCCCACTCCTGGGAGAAGCACAGAAGAGAATTTTATTTTTTGAGAGCCTGTTAAGTGTCAGTCACTCTTGCACTTTAAATCTCCAATGTAGTATCCCCATGTTGTAGACTAGGAAACTGACTTAGAGAAATTAATCTGCCCCTTCCAGTAAAGCAAAAGATAGGATTCAAATTCAGGTCTGACCCCAAAGCCCATGTAAGTATAAAACAATAATCATGGTAAACTTCTGACTACAAATACCTCACAAAGTTCACTAAAAGCCTTTATAACTTAGGTGACAACTTAGAAGAAACTGACAGGACAGTTACTAGATCCTCATCAAGTAAGAGAAAGTTTCTTATTATAATCCAGAAGTCTGGGCACTAATCAATGTTTCTACTTATCTCTTCAGAGACAAGACACCTCTCTTGGTCTTGGAGGCATCTCTCACGCATCAGAGTGTGCTCTAGAGGCCTCTCAGCAGCCTGTGAGTACGTCTTCCCTGTTCTAAGCTTCACCACCCCTGCAATTCCATGAACCAGTTGACCTGGTTAGAGAATTCTTTGTATTTGAATTTGGGAGGTTTCACCCTTGAAGAAGGAGAGTGTACAGCATTTTGAGTCAATATAAAATTATGTTTTCTTGGTATCCTTCCTTCACTTGCAGCTTAAGGGATACTCTCTGTGCTTGGACTCATACTTGTGGTTGGAAAGAATGTGAAATATTCTCATCTCCATTCCTACAGCCCAGCTGGGCTGGCACTGGGTCCTGCTGGAATCCCACCATCTGTTCAAGCAGCGGGGGGGAGGGGGGGCGCTGACCCTCCTGCTTACAAAGTGAAAACCATTGCTGAAATTCTGAAACATATAAATTTGGTTAGATCGAGTTCCAAAACATTTGAAGGGATTTGTTCTCATTTTCCACAAATGTTTCTCTGTAAAAAACACAGTGATGAGGTTTTCATTTTTAGGATAAAATACTCATTAGTTCATGAACCCGGGGAATTTTTTGGAAGTTGGAAGGGCTGGAATTCTGAGGAAAAGAACTCTAGGTTGTTGCTGCAATAGTTTGCTTAATCTTTATGTGTATACAGTGTGCTACTAGCCAGGATTTGGAATATACTAGAGTTAGTGGCAACGACGAATATTCTGCTTCTAGCACAAGTAGTGTAAGGTTTAGTATGCCTCCCATACTTGCTGAATTTCGGTAATGCTAATCTGCCCGATATTCATGCTGTTGGAATCACAAATGCCTACCTTACCCCCATGTTTCCTTTATTGCAGACAAATGAAGTAGCCTTGGCTTTCTGCGATTCTGATATAGCTGTATTTTCTGAGACCTACTTTTGTGTACTTACATAGTTAATGACCAGTGAATAGTTGTGGTAGAGTCCTATGCATTCGTATCACTTAAATGATAATAAGGCCAATTCTGCAGTAACTGGGCATGAAAGGACAAAGGTTAAAGCAGCTTTGGAAAAAGTTCACTTTCTTTTTAAAAAAAATTTTAAGTTTTATATATTTATTTTGAGAAAGAGACAGTTTGAGCAAGAGAGGAACGGGGTGGAGGGGTGGTCAGAGAAAGAATCCCAAGCAGGCTTCGTCCGCACAGTCAGAGCAGAGTCCGACTGGAGGCTCGAACTCACAAAACTGTGAGATGATGACCTAAGCCAAAACAGGGAGTAGGATGCTCAACCGACTGAGCCACCCAGGTGCCCAAGGAAAACTTCACTTTATTTTTTCTTAAATAGTTTGTCAAGTCGGTTTCCATATAACACCCAGTGCTCATCCCAACAAGTGCCCTCCTCCATGCCCATCACCCCCCCACCCCCATCAGCCCTGTTTGTTCTCAGCTTTCAAGAATCTCTCATGGTTTGCCTCCCTCCCTCTCCCCAACTATTTTTTCCCCTTCTCCTCCCCCATGGCCCTCTGTTAAGTTTCTCCTAATCCACCTATATGTCAAAGTGTATGCTATCTGTCCTTCTCTGCCTGACTTAATTCGCTCAGCGTAACAGCCTCAAGTTCCATCCACGTTGCTACAAATGGCCAGATTTCATTCTTTCTCATTGCCATGTAGTATTCCATTGTATAGATGAACCACATCTTCTTGATCCATTTGTCATTGCTGGACACTTAGGCTCTTCCCATGTTTTGACTATTGTTGAGTGCGCTACTGTGAACATTGCGGTGCATGTGCCCCTATGCACCAGCACTCCTGTATCCCTTGGGTAAATTCCTAGTAGTGCTATTGCTGGGTCATAGGGGAGTCCTGTTGTTAATTTTTTGAGGAACCTCCACACTGTTTTCCAGAGGGGCTGCACCAGTTTACATTCCCACCAACAGTGTAGGAGGGTGCCCGGGAAAAGTTTACTTTAAATGTATGCAAAGTGGAGGACAGGGAGGCAGTTTGATAAAAGTATAAATATTACCATTTATTCCTCCTCGTGGAGTTCACTGGCTGGTTTTGGCCTCGGATATGATGGCAGAAAGGGCAGCTGCTGCCTTCGGCTCTCCCTGAGCACTGAGGAAGCTTGCGGGGTGTCCCAGCTGCGGGATGCGAGCTTCAACTCTTCTCTATGGGCTCTTCTCCAGTGTATGGCCTTCCGTCAGCCATCTGAACTGAGACCCCTCCTCTGCCTGCACATCTACCCACTTCCCAGCCGTGTGTTGAATCTGTCCCTGGAAGATGGTCTGTGTTCAGCACAGCCCCACACACAACTCTTTCTGTTCAGTCCAGCTTCCAATGCTTTGTACTACAGCAGAACCAGTCCTCCAGGGGAGGCTGTGGCCAGCCAACCGCCTTGCCGCATAACCGAACGGGATCTACTCTAGTGTGCTCCGCTTTCGGAGAAGACAGTAGTTCATCTTCCTCCTGAGTTAGTAAAGCACAGTTAAAAAGACGGGGTCTTATTATTCCATGGTGCCTTGTCATTACTGCTAATTCGTGCTAAGAAGTGCCGCTCTCCACTTTTGATCCCCAACAGGATGATCATTAGTCTTTCCCTCTGCCTAATTCTTATCTTTCTGCAACAACTAGAGTGTCCCGTTTAGGATCCTTCATGTTCCTGTAACATCCTAGTGCTTACAAAGTGTTTTCATGTATATGTTGTGAGGTAGGTATTATCACAGTTTTAGAAATGAGGGAACAAGCACAAGGAGAGGCGGAGACTTCCCTAAATGACATTCCTGTTATCTGCCCAGGCTGAGCCTAGAAAGGAGGACCTCCGTGTCCCCCATCAGTGCTTCATCACACTGCACTTCTGGCACACAGGGGTCACCCGCCAGAGGTACCCTGATGGCACTGTTATAGAAAATCTCTAAACTGCTAATATCTGATTTTCCTCGCAGGTGGAGAATATCTCCAAGGACCTCTACATCGAAGTATATCCAGGGACCTATTCTGTCACTGTGGGTGCAAATGACTTAACCAAGACTCACGTGGTAGCAGTGGACTCAGGACAAAGTGTGGACTTGGTCTTCCCCGTGTGATGTTGACCATCCCAGCCATCACATCACCTTTTCTTAAGTAGCAAGAAGAATAAAGTCACATGATTCTCTTAATATTTACACATTACTCCTGCTTTTAGTGCTGACTGTAGAGGGTCAGCCTTCCTGGGAACTGGAGTTTGTCTCTTTCAGTGCCTATTTCAACTTACCTCTAGAAGTGCCCACTCCCCACCTTTTGCTGAAAATAATGTGATGCATCTGAATGGTTTTTAACTGCTTACTTTCGAGGTAAAGACTAATTATGATAATAAAGGAAGAGATTTGGAAATGAAGAGAATTCCTTTTTATTGGTATTAAGAGGCGAAACTGTCCCTCACGCCCAGCTATAGGCTTATGATGGCAGAGAGACTGTGGACACATTTGCCCACAGCAGGCCAGTCATCCCTTGCACCTTCTGTGGAAGAGGCATCCTGGAGCAGTCTCCCCAGCCCCCAGCAGGGAGTCCTAGCCACAGCCACCACACTCCTTTGCCCCTGTGGCAGGTGCCTTCCTGCCACTCGTCTGCCAGGAACCCTTAATGGGTGAAGATGCTGATGCTTATTCGATGGTCACTTGAGGCCTGCACTCTGCCTCCATCCATTGAAGGAGGACTTGTCAGCCACTTTGTAATGCCTCCTAGGGTATTTGCCACCCCTACTGTTTTAGCTTCCTGTAAAAAAAAATAAAAATAAAAAAATATCCTGAGAGTCTTATGCTGACTATAATTTTAAGGATCAAAAGTCACAGGTTTTATTTATTTATGTGCACTGGGGAGTGGCAGAGGAGGAGAGAGAAAATCCCAAGCAAGCTCCGTGCTGTCAGCACAGAGCCTGACACAGGGCGTGCCCAATGCGGGGCTCAGTCCCACGAACTGTGAGGCCATGATCTAAGCTGAAGTCAGGAGTGGGACACTTAACCGAGCCACCCAGGCACCCTAAAAGTCACTGGTTTTCAAAAGTCCTTGGTGTGCCCTAAACTTTAAGCTACCATGTCAACAGTATTGCTGCATTGTTCAGTTTGGTTGCCTGGTAATTCATCTCAATCTGAACGTAACAAGTCTTTCCTCAGGAAGAATCCCAATATTTTCTATGATTTAAGTTAAATTTTATGTAGAGCTATATTAGCATTCCTAGGGATGAACAGACTCCCACGGACGGAGGACCTGATAAAGCAGACCCATGCCCATCACCATAGGGTAAAGTGTCATTTCAGTGGGATCCTTGCCTCCCCAAGGAGACTGTAATCAGCGTCAGGGGTTTTGTAAGCCTTCTGAAACAATGCAGAATTGTGGGTCTGTGCATTTTCCCGGGAAAAGAGAGCATGGGATTTTTCATTCCCAAAAGGAGCATGAAGAGCCATGCAAGGAGTCCTTGAGAAGCCCCTTCCCGGCCATCCTGCTTTACCTGACTCCTCAGGGCTTTCCGTTGGAGGGATATTCCTGTCCCTCTGGTGTGTCAACATACCCTGACTCCGTTTTCTGCGTTCTGCTTCCTCTGGCAGGCTCTGCGGTGGCTTCATGCTGCTCGCTTCCAGGACCAGCCCCTGGGTTCTCCCCACCACTAGGGTTCGTACCCTCTGTTGTTTGCCGTCCCTCTCTTCTTTCCAGATGTTGCCACGTCTTGTTCCTAAACCCCAAATTTAATTAGTTATGTGTGCCACCATGCGATGAGTCTTAATGACTGAAGTAGAACTATGTCACAGATCCCAGAATCTCTTAACTATCTGTAAGCTCCTGGCACTGCTGTTTTTAAAGAGAAATAAAGTTTGGTAGTCGTTTCTGGCCATTGTGCTTTTTGGATAGAACTGGAATTGGGTGGAGAAGGTATCAGTCTTGATTTTCAGACCAGCCAGTAGGGGAAGCAAAGGTAGCCAACTGCCACCTGTCAAAGGAGCTTGTTGGGGCACCTGGGTGGCTCAGTCGGTTAAGCATTCGACTTCGGCTCAGGTCACGATCTCACGGTTCGTGGGTTCGAGCCCCACATCGAGCTCTGTGCTGACAGCTCAGAGCCTGAAGCCTGCTTCAGATTCTGTGTCTCCCTCTCTCTCTCTGATCCTCCCCTGCTCATTCTGTCTCTTTCTCTCTCTCTCTCTCTCAGAAATAAATAAAACATTAAAAAACAACAACGACAACAACAAAGGAGCTTATAAATCACACTGATCATGAGGAAGAGGTGGTAAGCTGCTGGGAAAACAAGTTTTAAGAGGTTGAATGGGGCAAAATATTGGAAGCTGTGACTCCATTGGGAATAGGACACTAATCTAAAAAGGAGGGAGTACTTACAGGAATCCATCCCCTTCCTGGCTTTGAAAACTACAGGCTGAATCTTGTTTCAGTCGTAAGCAAGGGAGGAGAGCAACGTAACTCTGGGCAGCCAGCAACCTGGCCTCTCTGGGATTATTAGGTGAGGATCAAACAGTAACTTAAAAATAACAAAGTGTGAAGGGCAGAGGGACCCACACAAGGGGATTCTTATAAGGCAGAGCCTAAGACTGACTGTTAGGCATCAGTAGTTGATTGATGGCCATCAAGCACAGTTAGGAGAAGCAAAGCAGCATCTTTTCTCAAAAGCATACAAAATCCAACGGGAAGAAAAAGAAAAGTTCTGGTGTTCCCATTGTTTCCAACCCTGATGCACCTCATTTTCACTAGTTAGTTTTGGCCCACAATGCCCCACCTGTGACAAGGGTCAGGAATGGCCCCTTTCTCCACACCCCAACTCGAGTATATTCCCCCACAGCTTTGGGCACAGGGTTGCGAACTGGCAGAGGGCAGGTCCTGTGATCCTCACGTTTCAGCTCTAAGAATTAACCTTTGCCTGGAGCATAACAAATGATCTAGTGCCTAAGGGAAAACCAGGCCAAGTACCTAAAGGTACCATATTTATCTTCTCTGTAGCCAATTAGAATTCATTTGGGAGGGAACAGGACAATTAAGAGCAGATCTGTTTAAATGCGGTGAGGGGCAGAGAGACTGAATGTGGTGGCTGGGCACTGGAGGGAGAGAAGGGCAGGGAATGCTTAGGGGACGTTTGTTTGGACTTAACCAGGTCTGGAACCAGTCGAGGAGGAATGATGTGCTGAGCAGAGCTACAACAGTGGGAAGGCACACCTGGTGCCCAGGTGTGTCTAACCTCCACGGCCCCTCTTGTTACCCCACTGGCGTTCCTCCCTGAAGGTGAGCCCAGTGCGGCTCAGTTGCTCCCTACAGACTCCTCTCTGCCGGAGGTACAGCTTTTCTCTCCAATCTGCTGAAGCAGGAGGCAGCGGAAGCTATGGAGAATTTGGCATGAAAACTCAAGGTTTGGGCACCATTTTCTTTATACTATCACTTGTAGGGAGGGTATATCTGGTAGAAACGGTTGTTTCCAAGTAGCTTCTGCCAGCACCTCTCACCACCTCTCACTGTAGGATCAGGGACCCATTTCACAGGAACCCAAGAACCTGCTTCCCCCTTTATATTTTCAGTACAAAATTTCCTCTCAGGGGAGGAGGAGCTCAGCTGCACACAGCTGCATTCTTGTTTCTCAGTTACCCCCTCAGAAGTAGGGGAAAGATCCCGCACTTTGAAAACCAAGGAAGGTCTAGAGCCCTCAGTTTAAGTCCAAAGCAGCCAACCCCTATCCATTCCCAACCACCCCAAAACACAGGGGCTCAGGAGTCACCAAGAAAGTTTCTCAGTGTAGAAACAATTTCTTAACTTTCTGGAACTGAAGACCAATAAAATTCTTACCCCTGGGGCAAGATTGAAATCCTCAGGGGCTCAGAGGTCCTTCTGGCTGAGCCTCAGCTGTCCTGGAAACAGGGCAGTCGCTTCAAACAGGGATGCACAGTGGGTCCCAATCCAGGTGGTGCCTCAAGATCCTTAAGCCCTTAGGAGTGGTGTTCTTTAACCATATAGCCTCCTGCCTCAGATTGAATGTTCATTTAGTTCACTGAATGTTACACTAGGGACCCCAGGGCCCCAAGAATCTGGTCTAGGGCTGGGCATATCCCAGCCACCTCTGCCAGCTGACTTAGGCTGCTGCTCTTGCTGGGGCTTACTGGGAATTTAGATATGACAGGCATGAGGCATGCCAGCGATAGACTGCTTCTAAACCTATGAGGGGAGCATGTCATGCACTTCCTAGATCAAGGTGAAGGTGGGGATGGCTGTGGATTGCCAACAACAGTAACATGACCTCCCTTCTTGTAAGGAGTGAGCAGTATGATGCAGCACCCTGCTTCTTCCCATTCTGATTTACTAAGGGGACCATCTGGGGAGTAAGGCCTGACCACCAATGTTCAAAGAGCAGTTTCTGTGCTTCTCAGGACACTGAAGACTCTAATCAACACCTGGGGGCATTTAAAAAAATTTTTTTAATGTTTTTTATTTATTTTTGAGAGTCAGAAAGAGACAGTGCAAGCAAGGGAGGGTCAGAGAGAGAGAGATACAGAATCCAAAGACAGGCTCCAGGCTCTGAGCTAGCTGTCAGCACAGAGCTTGATGTGGGGCTCGAGCCCACGAATTGTGAGATCATGACCTGAGCCCAAGTCGGACGCCCAACCGACTGAGCCACCCAGGCACCGAGTTTTCTCTTGACTCTTCATCTAGAGAAAACTCAAGGGCTCCAAGAAAAAAAAAATGGGGTTATGGGGCAAGCCAAACCAGACAATAGCAGTACCCTGTGAGCAGAGACTAGTAAAAGAGGAAAAGACAGCTGTTAAACAGGGATGCAAACCTTCACACAAAATTCAGCCCATCCTTTCTTAGTGGGTTTTATTGCTCAAATGGAAACCCACTATTTCCCTCTTGTCCCAGCCTCCCCTTCAACATGGCCTGTTGAAAACCTGTTACTTCCAATCCCAGTACAGTGGACACACGCATGAGATTCCCAAGAGATACATGGGAGGTAAGGGAGCAGGGATCTCAGAAGGTGTACCTGGCTTCCCAGGACTGGGCTCATACCTGATTCTCCTCCAATACCTCCACTCGGGCTGGCAGAGGCCACCCTGCCTCCTCGGAGACTTCTCAAGAAGGATGGGGTCCATGTTGACTGTGCTGTCCACTGCCAGTCTCTGCGGGAGCCCCATCTCCAGATCATTCTTCAAATCCTCTTCCTCAGAAGAGGAGGAGGAAGAAGAGGAGGAAACACCCATGGGAGCTTGCACTGCTACTACTTCCTCTTCTTCAGGACCCTCTAGTGGCAAAAGTTGTGCTGTGGGCTTCACTTCCACCTCTGGATGTTCTCTGGCTGTGGCCTCTGAGGTCCTGGCTAGAGGCCACCAGGTGGGTCCTGCCCAGGGATAGCAGCAGAGGCAGGTCTGGCACAGCAGCTGGCAGCAGGTGTGGGGGAGGCAGGGCGGGCACAAGAACAGAGTGGCCGGAGAGAGCCCACTGATGACACATCCAGCGACCGGTCCCAGCAGAGAGCAGCAAGGGGCCCAGAGGAGGGGACTGGGGTACTGCCTGGTTAAAGGCTTGTGCAGCCTCTCCACAGCCTTCTTCCACACAGCTGGGGGCACCCACCTGACCCGGCCCAGAGGCACAGTAGCTGTCCTGCCATTCCAGAAGCGAACAGTAATTCCTCCTTCTTTTGATGCTACACAACAGAAAGAGCAACATTTTGTTGGTTATACCTCTTCTATGTCATAGCCCGAAAGCAAACCTCAGGGCAGCCTCTGCTCTGCTGGCCTCCCCTCCCTGGAGAGCCTTCCCAGGAACATTCCCTCACCTGCCCCCTATCTACGGCCACTTCCCAGTGCACTTGCAGGCACCTCTCTGTCTCAATCTTCAGGTCAAAGTCAAAATGCATCCTCGGAGGGGAAAGAGGAGAGGTCTCCTCATCTCACTGTCTAAACTACAACGATGCTGGCCGGTGCACCCTGTAGAGGGGACTCTCTTGATGGGGGATCCGTCATGAGTGTGGCCCCATCGCACCATAGGTTAGCTAACCAATGCAGACATAATAATTTTAGGCTGTTTTTCCCTGATAGAAAGCATTTTATAATCTGAAAGTTATGATCTTTTTTTCTGTTGCCACATCCAGGACTAAGCTGCAAGTGAGGGGGTGAGGTTTTTTTTAAACAGCGCTAAGGCCCTACGCTCACCTCTAAGACACCTCTGGCTCTCTCGTACCAGCCTGGCCCCCTCTGGGAACTGATAGGTCAAAGCAGCTCCCCTTACCTCTCAGGGGGTCTCTCGCCTCCAAGCCCGAGAGAATCGTGCTAGGGCCATACCCCTGCTGGTCTGGCCCCCAGGGTGCAAGCACCTTGTCCCCCAGCTGCGGTGAGTATTCTACGCGTGGCAAGAACCAAATGACATCTTCTTCTAAGACCACGCTCTGCCTCTGGGCTGGCAGCTTTGGGTCTGTGATGATGGGAACCTCAAATTCCACAAGCAGGGCCCCCTGTCTCTCCAGCTGTGGAAAAGAACACACTCAGCCTAAGATCTGGCACTGGGGAGTAGAACAGGGAAGCACTGTGGTTCCCTACAGTGTCCTAGAACCAGGCCTGGGGACGTGCTTACCCACAGTGAGGGCCAGGGGCCAGGGACAGGCTAGCAGCCGTGTGGACGCTCTTCCCTCGACCCCTTTCTGCCACGAGCAACTTTTGTTTATCACTTCCTGCCATCCCTTTCCCACTCCCTTCCTTTTCCTGTCCGTATTTGCTCCTTTATATATTTGGACTGCAATTCCCAGGGATAACCTGAGTCCTCTGGATCTTTCCCCAGTGCACTCTCTCTTCTGCTAGGATTCCCCAAAATGTTGTCCCTGCACCCAAGACCAACCAGGGGTCACATATGCATCCACAGGCCCACACCCACATGGGCAAGGAGTAGCTATGGCCTAATGTGAGGGCAGCCCTCAGCACTGCCATTACATCAGGGAGGAAAGATTTGGCTTAGCAAGTGGACATCATAAAAGAGAGGGCAGGGAAGTACTTAAGCTGCTGAAAAGTACAAGCTGTTTTGAGAACTCAGTATGATTTTAAAGAGAAATAAGTTCTGGTTAACAAATTAACCACAAAAAAATTACTTTAATCACTAGACAACCTACTCCTTAAATAAAACTCTGCTAATACTTCATTTGAATTCACATTTAGCTACTGGAAAAGCGACAAAATGACTTTTGAATGGAAATTCACACTAGTCTTCCCTCCATGAATCCACATGCACAAAGTCTAACTCTGAAACGAAGAGAAAAAAAATCCCAAGGAAGTAAACAGCCACTGAAGTGCAGGGCAGGCCTGGCTCTCAGCATGTGGAGGACAACACTTCTGTGTGTGCGGGTACAGAGGCATGAGTGTGGTCAGAAGGACTGGCTTCTCTTTCCTTTAGGCTGGTGCCCATAATTCAACACACTGAATTTTCCTGGACAAATCACTTTTTACTGCAAACTTTCTTCACTGTCACAGGTTCAATTGTATCTTCCTCAAATTCATACATTAAGAGTCCAAACCCCTCCAAATATGACCTTATTGGGGAATAGGATCATTGAAGATATAATTAGTTAAGAGAAGGCCATATTAGGCTGGGGTAGGGTAGATACCTAATCCAGTGACTGATGTTCTTTTTTTTTTTTTTTTAAATTCATTGATTTATTTTTGAGAGAGAGCACAAGAAGGGGAGGGTCAAAGAGAGAGAATTCTAAGCAGACTCCGTACTGTCAGCACAGAGCCCAGTGTGGGCCTTTAAGTCACAAACCATCAGATCATGACCTGAGCCAAAATCAAAGAGTCAGACACTTAACCAAATGAGCCACCCAGGCGACCTCCAATGACTGATGTTCTTCTATAAAGGGGAAATGTGAACACAGACATGCACAGAGGGAAGATATCATATGAAGATGGGGCAAAGATTGGGGTGCTACTTCTTTAAGCCAAGAACAGCAGAGATTGGCAGCAAGCCACCAGAAGTCAATCAGAAAAGGCATGTGGAACAGATTCTCCCTCACAGCCTTCAGAAGAACCAACTCTAGGGGCACCTGGGTGGTTCAGTCTGTTGAGTGTCTGACTTTGGCTCAGGTCATGATCTCACGGTTCATGGGTTCAAGCCCCACGTTGGGCTCTGTGCTGACAGCTAGCTCAGAGCCTGGAATCTGTTCAGATTCTGTGTCTTCCTCTCTCTCTGACCCTCCCCTGTTCATGCTGTCTCTCTCTCAGAAATAAATAAAACATTAAAAAAAAAAAAAAAAAGAACCAACTCTGTCAACATCTGAACTTAAGTCTCCAGAACTGAGAGATAATACATTTCTATTATTTAAGCCACCATGCTTGTGTTACTCTGTTACACAGCCCTAGCAGACTCATACACTCACTGACATTACAGTGCTTCTGGAACCTGGTCACAAAAAAATGTGTGCTTATCCAAGAAACTGAACTGCTGGACACACACAACTGAGGCATAGCAGGTGTGACAGGGCCATCTAGAGGACTGTGCTGGGATGTGTGAGGAACTTGCCTCTGGAGCAGCCTTTATCTGAGCCCAGTAATAAAAGCCATCTGGTCCCCTTCTTGCCAGGACCCAAGTGTCAGCAGCATCTCCAACTCTTCCCAACCAGCCAGGCCCCTGCCATGCTGAGTCAGCAATGTGGAGACATGGGTGGTAAGAGGCATATCTGGGGAAAAAAACAAGTGAAATTAGGGAATGGAGAAGATCAAGCCCTGAAAATATTGAGAAACACATTTCACATTTCTAAGCAATGCCGTGGTGTATAACATATAAAGTTATGTGAGACAGAAATCCATGTGAAGGTGGCTGGCAATCTATGACTCTCAGTACACTAAGATACACTTCTAGAAGGGGCAGAAGAAGAGGACAGTGAAAGGGAATATCGTCCGGGGACTGAGAAATGCTTCAAGGGCATAAAAAATGTGATTAGCCTTGATACATTCAAGGGAATTAACACTGGTTCTGAGACTGAACAGCAGACCAGAAAGAAAGCACTGAGGAGATAAATCCTAAGGTGGTGTGTGGGAATCCAAGATGGATTCATATGCATGTCTGGATGGTAGTGCTAAAGGGGTAAAATTGGACGGTTGCTTGTGGGGTCAGAAGGGAGGAGGAAGTATTTGAATAGAGGAAGCACAGAGGAGCTAAGGACCCGAGAGACAGAAATAAAGGAGAAGCTACTCCCGAAAAGCTTTGTGGACAGGGCCAAACCAGGGGTGTGGAATGGTTGAGTCCGGGCATGGGTTTCTGAAGCAGCTACTTTGTGGGCAAGCCTGGATACAGGGATGCTTAACTCTGGCTTTGAATGAGATGGTCCACATAGCTGAATCCAGAAAGCCGGGCTATTAAGGGTTCAAGTTGGCATGTCCCTAACCAGGGTAGAACAGAACCGAGTGTCACAGACACAAGTGAGTCCCTGGAACTGACCCCACTTGTGTGTGCTTGAGGGCTGAGCTCCCTTTCCCTTCTGCAATCACACTTTAGACAGCCCACGGAGGAAACTAGTCAGGAAAGGCCAGGATAACTGAGGGATACTGAGGGGACCTGTGGAGGGACCTGGAGACCCTTGCCTTACCTGTTGGTTGCAGAAACCCTAATTTCTCACATTGTGCCAGGGCAAGTCTTCTGGTTGATGGTAAATTGAGTTAGAAACTCTTTAACTGGTGAACGCCTGACTGCCTTCTCTTCCATGTCTAACCCTGCCACCTGCCACTCTCTACTAGGGGCTACACGGAGCACAGTTCAGACACGAGTGACATAATACCCCAAGCAACTCCTAGCCCACCCAGTGAAGAGCCCTTTCAGCCTTCCCAGGAAGCAAATGGTCTCCCTCATGGTATGCCATCGAAAGACAAGACCAGAGGGGAGCAACAGGTAGGGGTGGGGGTGCACGTCACTTCCGCCGGAGAAGCAGAGAGTAGTACCTGGTGAGGGGGACGTGCCGGCTGAGCCAGGGTACCTGGACAGCAAAGGGGCAGGTGTAGAAGTCCCAGCAAGGAGCAGCACCAGTCCAGGACGGGGACTTCAGGGTTGCGACCACACTGCAGTATTTGGGCAAAGGCATCCCGGGCCCTGCAGAGGATTCCATGGCCTTCAGAGAAACCACCTGAGAACAAGCACCACCATTACCTGAGTTGCAGCCCACGGCACTACAGAGGGCACCTGGCTGGAGCAGGGCTCAGTTCTGCCAGTTCCAACTGCTCCCACAGACTGTTCTCTGAATCACCTGCCTCGGGAACCTCGGCTCAGGAGATACAGCAGGGATTGAAAGGGCAAGAGTTGTGGCTTTAGACAAGCCGATCTTTAAATCCTCCACAGCTTGCAGGCTGCGTGCTCACGCCACCACTGCGCTTCAGTTATGGTGCAGGAGAGAATATATGGAATGAACCTGGCATATAAGTAGCTCAATGCATGTTTTTTCCTTCTCCCCAGGTGTAGGGACTCCCAGAGGTAAAACAATACAAATATGGCTGGCCTAACCCTGATTACAAACTGACCCCTAGCCTAAGCCACAGACTCCCTTCCTAGCCTAATGGCCTACAGGACTAACTCTTGCACCAGGCCAAGCTGAGATCCCAGGGTTGTGTACTCCAAAGACCTGTTCAGAGGTGACAGCTGCCACCCAGGTCCCAAGACCACACTGCATTGCCCCAGCCCACCAGAGCTCTGTTAAGGTCTGCCCCTGCCCAAGCCCATAGGGCTGACCCCATGGGGACTTACTCACAGCCCCAAACTCCTCCACCTCAGCCTGAGTCCGTTCTGACAGTTGGAGCTCAGAGCCTCAGCCCAACAGACTCCTGGTTGCCAAGCAGGTTGTCATGGATGTGAGGCAGCAGGAATGCTGTGGACTGAGTGTACTGAGCATGTGCACAGGGGTGGCAAAGGGTCTTGGGAGACATGGGCAGGGTGAGGGAGAAGAGGGTTTCTCTTGGAAGAGGGGGAGAAAGGGTATTGGAGAGAAAGGTCATTGCAGCCTCAGTTCCCCAAAGCTCAGACTTTTCCACTGCTGGAAGAGGCAGTCATGGTGGGAAACCCTCCTGAATCCAGGGGAGTCCTGTGAGGGAGGGAGCTGCCCCTACAGAGACTAGGGGCTACTGATCTGCCTCCACCTTGTGCAGGCGGAGACCAGGTCGGGTAGGCCACTGGCTGGCCAAAAGACGCTAAGATAGAACTTATCTGTAGTTTAAAGCAAAATAACCAAAGATGTGGGCATATCTTGTCCGTAACAGAAAGGACCCTGCTGAAGAGCAGAGATGTGGTGACCACTTGGGGGTGATGGGCGTGGACACTGGTGACCAAAGGAATAGAAGTTTGGATGCTGTACTTATTTGAATGTCCATGGGACAGGCTGGTGTTTAAGGCACGGGACAGCCATTGTGCACCGATTATGTGCCTGGCACTGTGTTCAGGGGAGAATATGGAAAAAGTATGTAGGGACATTTGCAGGGGTTTCTCTCCTTCCCCTCTTCCAACAGTTCCCATTTCCATTTGCAGACGCACGTGATTAGGAGAAGCTGACCACACCCCCACCTCCACAGCTAGAACGAGAGTCAATCAGCACATTTCATTCCCATGCTCTGCTCCTGGGGTTTGGTTAAGAATGGGCATGTTTCTGGGGCGCCTGGGTGGCTTAGTCGGTTGAGCGTCCGACTTTCGCTTAGGTCATGATCTCGCGGTTCGTGGGTTCGAGCCCCGCGTCGGGCTCTGTGCTGACTGCCAGCTCAGAGCCTGGAGTCTGTTTCAGAGTCTGTGTCTCCCTCTCTCTCTGACCCTCCCCTGCTCACGCTGTCTCTCTCTCTCTCTCTCTCTCTCTCTCTCTCTCTCTCTCGTAGAAATAAATAAAAATATTTAAAAAAATATATTTAAAAAAAGAAAAGAAAATGCCTGCGCTTTAAAAAGAAAGAAAGAAAGAAAGAAAGAAAGGGCGTGTTCCTGAGCCTCTCCAATCAGAATAAATCCCAAGACTTTTGTTGGGAATTCTGGATTATAGACTTTCTCTTTCCTTCTATACATAAATAAGAAAATAAATTGTTCTAGGGGCTTCTGGCTGCCTTTTGGGGATACCGAAGCTATTCTCAGAGAAAAGGGAGGATAGACCTAAACAAAACAGGTTCTTGGTGACATTGTTGAGACCTGACTGAAGGCAGCCCTATTGCTAGATGCTTCAGTTATGTGAGCCTTTACTGATTATATAAATTTGGATTGGATTTTCTCTTTCTTGCAACCAAATGCATCTTAACTGATGCCCTCACAGAGCACAACTTGGTAGTCAGGAGAATAACTCTTGCTAAGGACCACATACCTAAAGGCTGAGTTCTTTGGTACACAAAGTTAGAGTCCAGAAAAGGCCAACGGAGTCTCTGGCAGTGAGAGGAGGACTTCTGAATAACACAGGTGGGATTTCAATGATGGTGGGAGAAAGGAGAATATTCCAGTTTAGGAGTCAAAAGCTAAGAGAGAAGGATGCTTTTGCAAGACTGCTTTTCTCTTTTGGAGGAAATGGGGTGTCATCAGAAAATCAAGATGTGACTATTTGGGAAGGGGCCAGATTGGTGGGGGTTTTGAAAACCAAAAAGATACATGTGAATAAAATGGTGGTCAAAGGGGAGATGTCATAGGGTCTTGACATCTTTGTACAATGAAGTGATATGAAATGCTTTAAGAAAAAACACCAGAGTGAGAATGTAGCCAGTTAAGAATAGAGCCCAGGATGCCAGGGAAGGAGACTGTTACCAGTGACTCAGATATAACATGACAGGATTGGAATAGGAAAACAGTAACACCAAATATTTACCCGCAACACCCACCTGATTTGAGGCTCTTTGCTGGGTGCTAGCAATGTTGGAGGAATAAGACCAGTCTACTGAAGAGATAGGTGTGTTTATGCAGTGTGTAAAGATAGGAGAGGTTTCTTGAAGGAACTTCATACAAAATAAAGCAACGAGTAATGACTGGAGTGGGAAAACGTTACAGAGATGACAGTAGAGATGAATGTACCAGAGTATGGAAAGTCCTTACTGGGCTTGATGACGGATGGGACCTGGGAGTTAAGGGAGAAGGAAGAGCTGACACTAGTCATGGAAATAGAGATATTTTGGAGGCAGACTCCAAGATTTAGGGCAGTAACAGTCCTTCCCAGGGATGAAGGAAAGACATGGCACCTGATATTTTTTGGCCAGGAGAACCTGGAGAATGGTGATGCTATGGACAAAACAAGGTTAATAATAGTAATAGTAATGGGGTACCTGGGTGGCTCAGTCTGTTAAGTGTCTGGCTCTTGATTTCGGCTCAGTCATGATCTCACAGTTTCTGAGTTCAAGCCCCGCATCAGGCTCTGTGCTGGGAGTGCCAACCCTGCTTGAGATTCTCCCTCTCTTTGCCCCTTCCTCCTTCTCTCTGTCTTTTTCAAAATAAATAAATAAACTTTTTAAAAGTTTAAAAAATAATAATAGTAATGTTTATGAATATTTCTGTGTCAGACACTGTTAATTCGCCTAATAAACATAGGGGATAGCTGTCTGTTATTATTCTCACTCTGTGGATGAAGAAATGAGACATGGAAAGGAGGTAGCAAAGTCCTAGTTTAAACTGAGGCAGTTTGATTTCAGAGAATGCCTTCTTAACCCCTATACTCGGCTGCCTGAGGAAGCCTTCTGCATGTGGGGAAGAGATGACTCTAAAATAATTTCAAATGACAACAAGATTTTGTTAACTCCCTTTGCCTCAGCCCATCAGGACATTTCCCTGGCACATTTCCCATCAGGACATCAGTAAGGTAGAGATGTATAGATTTCCTGTTAACCCCAAATTACAGTAATAAAACCCACCAAACTCTGAAAGTCAAGAGAGGTTCATTGTGATCGTTTCACATGAAGTTGTCTGCAAAGTGCATTACAAGCATTGAGCAGTCATTAGCCATACTTTACAATACATTTGTGAGAGTGTCTCACAGCTGAGACTCTGGTCAAGTGCGTGAGAAGGGCGAGCGGAGACGTATAGGGAATCCTGGGGACTTCTGCTCCTCTAAAGTTCTTGAAACAAATCACCAAAGCCTAAGCCGCATCTTCTCAATCCACATAAGGTAATGTGTCATACATCTGAAACCCCAGTAAGAAATAGCCAGCATAGGTTAACATTTGAGCTGTTATTTGCCTATGCAGATTACATTTAGGAAAAACTATTGAATGATGCTGTTAGAGACTCCATTTTGTAAAATTATTTGTTTCTATTTAGAATCAAATCATTCTAAAAATGGGGTCACTGTGGCAGTTGGTGGTTGCCATTAGGGAGGAAACTTTCTCGGGGTTATTCTTGGTCTCAGCCTTATCAGGGTACAGAAGAGACTGCAGGTAATTAATGTACTTGATAGCAGCTCTGAGGGTTTCCACTTTGCTGAGTCGTTTCTCCAAGTACTCTTCCGGCAGATGATGTCGGAGTTGGGCATAGCCTTCATTGACACACTTTACCCTCTGCCTTTCCCGCTCATTCCTTTTCCGGATGAAGGCCGGCCCATAGGCGTATTCACACCTTCTATAATTTGGATAAGGCATGGGGAAGGAGAAGGAGCAGGGTTCACCATAATTTTCCATGATCAGGGAATCACTGGGAAAAGGCAGTAATGGCAGGTCTTCAGAGAAGGGAGACGGTACCGGGGCATCAGGATATAGGTGGAAAGTGACCAAGGGGTCCAGGTAGAAGGACCTGGTCAGTGGCAAGTGGGCAGAATCAGAGAAGACAGGCAGTTTTTCTGGCAGATTAGAGTAGCTTCGATTGTCCATCATTTCCTCTTTAGCCTGGAAACATAACCAAGTTTATTAATTTGGCCAGATCAAAAGACAGCAGATATCATCGACTTTCTCAGAGATCATTGGTTTAAAGACTTCTCTGCTTTGATGCATAGTTTCTGAGCTCATTCTGAAAACGATATGCGGTTATAATACTCTGGGTAGGAAGAGAGGATTTTTTGGTGATACAGGGAAACAGCATTAACTAACATTGACTCACTTTATAAGAAAGTTATTCCTTTCCAGCTCTTTCTATCCTTGTGATTACAAAGACACAGCTTTAGTCTTGTAGGAGTGTGTCTTCCACACTACTAGAATCCTTTCTGATTCTTCTCAGATGGAAGCCTTCAACAAGCAATAGTATCTATTTAGGATTTAATAATAGTTTGCTGTTAATTTCTATTAATTGTGAATTATACTGATTTCACATTTATGGCAGATATAAAATTTCTTTTAAAAACACATCTGCTTGAGTCAAAAACCTCACTTAAAGAAAAGTAGTAAGTAAACAATAGTACAGGTGGAATACAGATAATGAAGACCCTGAAAGTGCATGCAATGCAAATAAGTAAAGTTTGGGAAACACTGAAATACCACAATATTCAAATAAATGCTGGAGACATTACAAAGGAGTTAATGATCATGCAACCTCATGGGCATAGCCATCTTAAATAATACCTGATATGCCGGGGCAAAATAAAAAATATTTTTAAAAGTAAGAAAGGAATCATTTTGCTCTGAAAAATTCACTTTAAGATTCTTTTAAATAAGAAATTCCCCTAATACACTTAAAACATGGTCAATTTACATATTTTTACTTACACAGAACTTTAAATATATTGAATGAAGTACATCTGTATTTAGGTGGATTTTTTTTTAATGGAACATAAGGATAAAACATTCTACCCAAGAGGTCCCACACCAATACATTCCTTTTTTTCTGAATAGGTCTTCATGCACCTCATTTATTAAATAACCATTACTTTTTGCCTTTGACTATAATAATAAAGCCACAGCAGATTTTACAGGGATACTGCTGTGTAACCAGTTAACTGGGAGGTATGGTAGTGGTGTAGGAAAAGAGCACTTTTCCTTCCGATTATAACACCCTTGAGTTTCAATCTTGGCTTTGCCCCGTCCTAGCTGTGTGTCCTTAGGCAAGCTTCTTAACCTTTCTGAGCTTCAGTTTTTTCCTATGATCAACTGAGGTATTAACTGCTCTGCAGGGTGACTGTGAGGATCAAATGAAAAAATATACATACTGTACGGGCATCAGTTATTTTCCTCTTTCTTTTCTTTATAGACAAATACTTGTGCAGTGGCCCTTTCTAAATTGCAGCTTACAGAAAAACCTGGCTTATATTTTCCCTAATGCTGGAAAATCAAACACTGACCTATCTAAAGCATATTTGTTGAGAGATGACCATACCTAAAATGGAAAAGCAACATGAAAGCTACTTGTGGGCCTCCAGAAAAGAGGGAAATATGGCTTTATGTTAATTTCTCAGGGATGTGATTTTAAAACATCTTTAGGAATGAGGGCTTGACCTCTATGCTTGGCATGTGTAAAGAAAAAGAGGCAACTTCCTCTCCCCTGAAAAACCTCAGCCCTGTTTATGAGCAAGATTAGGTAATATTTCACTTGCTTCTCTACCCGAGCATAGCAACAACTTGCAAGCTATACCATGTAATGGGTGGAGTAGCCTCAAAGCATAGAATTCAAGTGCATGCACTTTCTTTTCTTTTCTTTTTTTTCTTTTTAAGTAGGTTTCACATCCAGCTCAAGATTCCAATCTGGGCCTTGAACTCACAACCTTGAGAATCAAAAACTGAGCTGAGATCAAGAGTCTTAGGCTTAACCCAACTGAGCCACCCAGGCACCCTTAATGAAGTGTATTATTTTAAAGTAAAGTGTGAAAAAGCCTATCCTATGGCTACTGAAGGACAAAAATCATAGAGGGCAGTACGTCATGGGGGATGGAGGGTGAGGGGTGGAGAGGGTGAGAAGCGAAGAGTGCTGTAAGAAGTCATGGTGAAACACCCTGGAAAGGAGCAAATGCCAGGAAAAGCTCTTCCAAATACAGGGTTGTGGTAGGGGCAGGGGTGAGACAAGTGTGTAGGTGCAATTAAAAATCAAAACAAAGGAACAAAAAAGGAAAGGTTCCAAATTACTGACCAAATTGGCTTAAAATAACTAACATAAAACAAACATCTCTTGAAGACTAAAAACTAGCCAAGATTCTATCAAAAATAAAAAGTTACTAGAGAAAAGTTAGGAAATTCCCAAGGCAAGAATTCCAGATGGTAAGAGATAAAGAACATGGATGGCAGAAGCTACAAAAATGGCACAGTGGGTATGGAGTCTGTATTTCTACATTTCTGAGAACAGCAGAGCCTATGGCTAAAAAGCCAGAACTGACACAATAGAGAATCAAAATGTAAAGTAGCTGTCCCGAAAGCCGATTACACACAAGAATTCTGTAGGTATGGTTTTACCCTGACAAGTAATTTTAATGTCTTAAACCTTGACCCAGATGAATCTGAGTAATTTACATATCGCACAGGTACTTGAAAGTTTCTAGGCTTTAACTAGACTATGCATAATTCTTAGAAAAAGAGCTTGATGTCTCTGTAGACACGCTGTCAAGAAGCTTTTTTTTTTTTTTTTTTTTTTTTTTTACTGAGCATTTCCCCAAAGTTCACTAATGAATGCAGTAGCATTGAAACAGGATCCTCTTTTACTCAAGGAAGAAAATTTAATCACAACACAACAGAGTGATAGAATGATAAATGTAGTAAAGAAGAGGATCAAGATAGGAAGCTGACTGGAGGATGAAAGTGTTCATAGAAATTGAGTACAAATTTTTAAAAGAAAGCAACACAGATTATTGGTGCTGGGGCTTTGCAGCTCCAGTTACATGCACAGCTAACAAATGGGAAAATCTCAGATTTCTGTCTTCTGGGAAATAAATGATGAGGTCTTAATGATAAAATCCTAAGAGATTCTGGTAGTTCTGCTGAGCATAAAAACCTCAACTTTTCAAAGACATTAAAAATATCTAGCCTGTAAAAAAAAAAGCTACAACTGCACATCTAATTGATTTATGGAATTTTAGGGATGGAAGGAATCTTAGAAATCCTCCTATCTAATCTCTTATAGGTTGTGAGTTGGCTTAGCTTGCAGAGCTCATAGCAGAGGAAGGGAGAGAACCTAGGTCTCCTGATTTCCAAACCAAACCCTTTCCACTCTTCCAGATTTAATCACCAGCAAAATCTGGATCTTTCAATATATGGGCTTATTTGATAGTTAAAAACAATGGAATAATCAGCTGATAAAATTCATCATTTACCA
Source organism: Crocuta crocuta (assembly GCF_008692635.1). Lineage (NCBI taxonomy): Eukaryota > Metazoa > Chordata > Mammalia > Carnivora > Hyaenidae > Crocuta > Crocuta crocuta. Next base: position 1,384,452 of record NW_027530670.1, on the reverse strand, counting down.
ACTGTGCCTGGGAATTTTCTTAAGGCCACATTCTTATTCTCCCCCTGTGGGCCACTCTGGAGAAGAGTCTCTTACCTGTTTTGTAGCTAAGATGCTGTATTTTGGGCTGTGTCAGACTTAACCTGATTTATAGGTGATCATTTAGTAACTGTATGCAAAGTAGCTTACAGTTAAACAGAACTGCTTAGTTCTGGTTTAGCTGTTTTTTTCTACCTAATATGTAGATATGACAACACATAACAATATTAAGTAGAAAGGTTTGCTTACAAAACTGGACTCTTATATCAAATTATTTTGTAAAAAAATGCCTCCCATTCATCTGATTTATATGATTTTCTATAAAAATTATTTATGGAAAATATCTTTAAGTAATAGTCTCGCAATGTTGGTCAATATTCTTTTAGAGATTAAGGCTATAACCAGGAAGGTAAACATGAACCTAAATATAAACTTAATGAATTTTGTTAAGATACCTTATGCTGAGTGAAATAAGTCAGGCAGAGAAGGACAGATACCATATGTTTGCTCGTATAGGAGGATTAGGAGGAACTTAACGGAGGACCGTGGGGGAGAAGAAGGGGGTAAAATAGTGGGGGAGAGGGAGGGAGGCAAACCATGAGAGACACTGAATGCTGAGAACAAACTGAGGACTGATGGGGTTTGGGGGGAGGGGAAGAGAGGTTATGGGCATGGAGGAGGGCACTTGTGGGGATGAGCACTGGGTGTTATATGGAAACCAACTTGACAATAAACTATAAAAAATAAACTTAAACAAATTAAAAAAAGATACCTATTATATTTTCCTCTAATTTAGAACTTATTAGAGTAATTTTAGATGCACAGCAAAATTGAGCAGAAAGTACAAAGATCCCATATGATCATTTCCCTGCACTTGTACATCCTCCCCCACTGGCCCCAGTAATATATTTCTTACAATTGATGAAACAATATTGACACTTCATCAAAGTCCATAGTTAACCTTAGAGTTCACTCTTGGTGTTGTACATTCTATGGGTTTTAACGAATGTTTAATGACATGCATCCACCATTACAGTATCATACAGAATCGTCTTGCTGCTCTAAAAATCCTCTATGTTTCACCTTTTTCATCCCTCCATCCCCTAACAACCACTGATTTTTTTTTTTTTTTTTTTACTGCCTCCCTAGTTTTGCCTTTTCCAGCTGTCAGATACTTGGAATCATAGTATATATCCTTTTCAGATTGGCCTCTTTCACTTAGTAATATACATTTAAGGTCCCTCCATGTATTTTTATGGCATGATAACTCATTTCTTTTTAGTGATGAATAATATTCCATTGTCTGGGTGTATCACAGTTTACTTATCCATTAACCTACCAAAAGACATCTTGGTTGCATCCAAGTTTTGGGAATTATGAATAAAGCTGCTATAACCATCCGTGGGCAGGTTTTTGTGTGGAGATAAGATTTCAACTTATTTACGCAAATACCAAGGAGTGTGATTACTGGATCATATAACAAGTCCATGTTTAGTTTTGTTAAGAAATTGCCAAACTTTTTTCCAAAGTGGCTGTACCATTTTGAATTCCCACTAGCAATGAAGGAGAGTTCCTGTTGCTCCACATCCACATCAGCATTTGGTGTTGTCAGTGTTCTGGATTTTGGCCATTCTAATAGTGTGTAGTGGTAACTCATTGTTGTTTTAATTTGTATGTCCCTAATGACATGATGTAGAGCATCTTTTCATATAATTATTTGCCATCTGTATATCTTCTTTGGTGAGATAATCTGTTCAGGTGTTTGGCCCAGTTTTTAAATTCATCTTCCTGTTGAGTTTTACGAGTTCTTTGTAGATTTTGGATAATAGAACTTTATCAGATATGTCTTTTGCAAATATTTTCTCCAAGTCTGTGGTTCATCTTCTTGTTCTTTTGGTAGTGTCTTTCACAGAGCACAAGTGTTTAATTTTAATCAACTCCAACTTATCATTACTTCTTTCATGATTCATGATTTTAGTGTTTTATCTAAAAAGTTATGACCAAAGGTCACCTAGATTTTCTCCTATGTTATCTTCTAGGCATTTTAATTTTGTTTTACATTTAGCTCTATGATCTATTTTAATTTTTTGTAGAGTCTCAGGTCTGTATCTAGTATTTGTCTTATTTTTGCATGTGGATATACAATTGTTCCAGCATCATTTGTTGAAAACGCTTTTTTCCGTTGTATTGCCTTTGTTCCTTTGTCAAGATTAGTTAACTACGTTTGTGTGGGTCTATTTCTGGGCTCTCTGTTCTATTCATCTGTCTATTCTTTTGTCAATACCATACTGACACTGATTACTGTAGCTTTATAGTAAGTCTTAGAGTCAGATATGTCAGTCCTTCAACTTTGTTCTTTTCCATTAATATTGTGTTGGCTTTTCTGGGTCTTTTGCCTTTTCATATAAACTTTAGAATCAGTTTGTTGATATCTACAGAATAATTTGCTGAGATCTGGGCTGGGATTGTGTTGAATCTATAGATCATTAGGAAGAACTGACATCTTGTCAATTGAGTTGTCATATCCATGGATAGTTTTGTTTTGTTAATTCTTTTGGATTTTATAAGCAATCATATCATCTAAGCTGTTTTATTTCTTCCTTCCCAATCCATACAACTTTTCTTACTATTGTATTAGCTAGAATTTGCAGTATGATGTTGAAAATCAGGAAGTGATGAGAGAGGATACAGTATCTTTGCCTTGTTCCTGGTTAATAGGAAAGCTTCTGGTTTCTATGAAGTATGTTAGCTATAGGTTTCTGTAGATGTTCTTTATAAATCTGAAGGATTTCTCCTCTATTCCTAGTGTACCAAGAGTTTTTATCATAAATGGGTTTTGAATTGTGTCAAATGTTTTTTCTGCATCTATTGATAGGATCATGTCATTTTTCTTCTTTAGCCTGTTGCTGTGATAGATTTCATTAATTGATTTTCAATGTTCAATCAGCCTTGCATTTATCTCATTTATCAGTGAGAAATTCCACTTGGTTGTAGTTGAGCTTATATCTTTTAATACTAACAATAAAATCAGTAAGTCTAGGTTAGGTTTGTAGGTTCAAAAAATGTTTTTGACTAGCTAAAAAACCCATTAAGAGCTCCTAAAACCTTGGCCTTATTAATTTAATTATCATTTTTGCCAAGAATTTCTTAGAAAAAGGATTCCTTCGTGTGTTTTCATGAATTTTAATCTCTCAATTTGTCAAAATATTTGTATACTTTCAGAGCCCCGTCTAAGTACCCATACATTTTCTCTTTCTCCCTTTTTCTACACACACACACACACACACACACACACACACACAATTTAGTATCGATACTTTGTAATTAAACTGTCATAGGGGTGCCTGGGTGGCTTAGTCGGTTAAACGTCCGACTTTCGCTTGGGTCATGACCTCGCGGTTCGTGGGTTCGGGCCCCCCGTCGGGCTCTGTCCTGACTGCCAGCTCAGAGCCTGGAGCCTGTTTCAGTCTGTGACTCCCTCTCTCTCTGACCGTCCCCTGCTCACGCTGTCTCTCTCTCTCTCCTAGAAATAAATAAAACATTAAAAAAAATAATTAAACTGTCATAAAACAGTCTCATAACAGGATACCAAATGTCTTTGTATCTTCAAGTTTATCATGCAGCAAATGAAAGAGGAAAGAAAAGTTAGGAGACATAGACACACTGGTAAGTGTTTCAAAAATTATTTTTATTGTTACATTCCAAAAGAGGATGTCCAAAGAAAAAAGCCAGTTATCCAATAACTGTTAACACGTTTCAGAAGGAGGCCCCCAGAACCCCAGCATACAGTAGAGCTCAAACAGCTGCCTCTCTATCTGACCGGAAATGTAGACAAAGGTGTGTATGTCACCAATCCAGAGAGGCTTCGGGTTAAAAGAAAATTCCTTTATTGCAAGTGTCCAAGTTCTTAGCATTCATCCTTAAAGATACTAGAAGAAGATGAGAAAGACCACACACACCAGACTATGTTTAGTCATTAGAGTAAACTAGCAAATTGCCAGTTTGTCCTAGGATGCATTGCATCAGACATCACAGTACATGAGGAAAATCTGCATTTTATGAAGAGCCACCAGGTGTTTCAGATCCACTTTACCATGAAGTGCAGCCACAGGCGAACCAGATACCTAGATAATATAGTCAGTGCAAAATTCAAATGGGTAAGTCAGGGCTTTGATGAGGCTGGCTACACTGCAAAATATAAATGAAACTTGAAAATAGAATGTTAAGTCTATTTACAAAAGTTTGTTTAGTAAAGTGACTTGAGAAAAGTTATGCTAACCACTTCCCACACATCCCTCCCCTTCCCTGCCAGAAAGACAAATCAAAACAAAACAACACCTGAAAATTATCTTGAAAACCAAGTTAAAACTGCGTGGTGAAAAAGAGAGTATTTGTTCTGGGTAAAGGACTTCAAGATAATTTACAGGCCGACTTATTTTTTATTAGTAAAAGTCACAAATAGGAAAAAGGTTTATTGGCTGACTCTGAGGTGTGTGCTTTTAAAAAATGTCTGTATTAATACCTTAACAAGAAAGGAAAATACCAAGCACATTTTTGTTTCCAATGCTGAATTTCCCAGCAAAAGTTGGTGAAATCAACAGGGTATTAAAACAAAACCCAGGAATACTCAGTCAATATTTTTCAGTTGTTTGCCTCATTTCTTTCTAATCACCTTCGGTATGATTTCCAATTAGCTGAGGACAACATGACGGTCAAAGACGGATTTTCGCTGCTCCTGAACTTGAAGCTTCCAGCGCTGCTGGGCATACTCTACCTTATTCAGCACATTGGCTCGACTGCGGGAGCGGGCTAGCACATCATGGGCATTTGCAAAAGGCTGGTGATCCTGAAAGTGCAGGAATGGAGAAGATCAGAGATGGCATGATAGTGTGAAACACACACACAAAACAGCAATTATCCAGCCACAGAGAGAGGAGCAGCTGAACTTTACAAACAGACCATCTCTTTGGCCAAGCACTCTTAGGCGCCCAAGTGCCAGAAGTAGGATGAACTCGATTACAGTAATGGGGTGAAAGTAGTATGAGTGACAAGGAGGTATTTGTGAAATGTCACCATTTCCAAAGACATTTCCCATGAAAAGCAGGGACTAAGACAAAGACAGTGGTCATTTATGTTAAAGACAAGCTTTCCCTGACAAGTAGGGGAAGGAAAATCCATTTTCACATTAATATCTACATGTTACAGATATGGAAAGCAGGACTTTTCCTTGCTTTATTCAATACTTTATCGTTAATCAGGCAGAGAAAAGATTGGTCTTTTACTTTCCTGACTCCCATTACATTAGAATTGTTACTTGCCAGCTTGGAACCACATTCATCCTTGGGAGAGGAGTTGACAGGATCTTAACTTGGCTGGTTTTAATAGTTCCCTGCATTTTTAACACATACACTAAATGGACTGGTTTCCCAAATCCTTTTCATTCCCCCTCCCCCAATCTGTAACGAAAAGAGACATAGCTCAAGGGCTACGATTACCATCTATTACCAAAGACAGTAGGAAATCATTATTTCACCCTTTTTATTTGATAAATACTCAAATCTTTCACTACTGAGCACTCAGGGGCTTCCATGTTAGTTGCTGCCTTCAGAAAGAGGCTACTGAAGGGTTACTTAGGTACCTGTAGAAAACCAAGCTATCCTGGTGAAAGTAAACCAATGCCACTGATGTTTGTAGTCATTACACAGGAAACAACTATGCTAATCTATCTATGAATTTGATATAAACACAGCTGCCTAGATGACAAAAAGCATTCAATACTAATTCATTGCTTTTTGTTTGCCTTTTCCTTGATCTTCTTCCTGGACCCTGTGTTAGCAAAGCTTCTAAATGTTCCAACATAGGATCCAAGTCACAAGTTGTACCTCTCTCATTAAACCTTGCCTCAAAGAAAGAAATACTGTTTTGCTGTGGATGTTTGCAAAAGCTCCATCATGTATCTGGGTGGGAGTCAGCACATCTATAGAAAGCTATAACCACATTAACTATATACACATCTTTCACTATGTGGAGTTATAACACCTGGTCTTCTTTTTATAGGAAGACACTCATAAAATGTCTAGGTTTCAAAGACATCAAAGAGTTTTCTATAACCAATCTTTCTCCTTGCCTTCTCTGCCAAAACTGCCTCAACTTTTCATTACTTTAGATAACAGCTTGTTAAAACAAAGGCAAACAGCAAGCCCCCTGTCCTTTAAAATTTTTTTAAATTCTTTATTTCTGAGAGAGAGAGAGAGAGAGAGAGAGAGCATGCAGGGGAGGGTCAGAGAGAGAGGGAGATACAGAATCTGAAGCAGGCTCCAGGCTCTGAGCTAGTTGTCAGCACAGAGCCCAACGTGGGGCTCAAACACACGAACCGTAAGATCATGACCTGAGCCGAAGTCGGACGCTTAACCGAATGAGCCACCCAGGCGCCCCCCTTTAAAAAATTTTTTAACCTTACAAATAAAAATAATAAAAACATATTCCATAAAGTTCAAAATGTTTCAAAGATCTAAGAAAAAAGGTCAAGAACGAGGAAGGCTAAAGTTATTGGATTACTTGAAATACACTGATCTGAGGTCATATAACAAACCAACACAAGGCTTACCTCACCTAACCTTGACTTGGTGTTATATCATCTTTACACACTGATTTTGTTCAAGTAGATTAAAATGACTCTATGGGAATATGGTGCTTCAATGAACTTGTATATAAAATAGTATTACCATCGGTTTGTTTTGACCTAAACAATCTGGGAAGAAGGATGTACTTTATCAGCAGAGCAGCTCTCAATTTCATAGTCCTGTTATCTACCCTTCAAGGTAGGAGGAGAAAAACCTTCCTAAGGGAGAAATTTAAAGGACTAAACAAACCAGTTAATCCTTTTGGTCTGTTCTCCACCTTATCAGAACAAGATTGAACTAGCTGCTCATGGTCATGGATGCCGGGAGAATGCAAATAGAGATTTATCCCTTTTATATGTTTATTCTTTTTACACCTGATAAAATTACAATAAATACAAAACACGTTTTAATGCAATGCTTTGATAATAGCAATGATGTGTCATGGATACATGATACGATAAATATTGTGACTACTTGCAGTGAGCTTCTTAACTATTTATACCAACTCTCACTTAATTTAAAATTCTCTACAGTGAACAAAAATAGAAAAAATAAAAGAATTTAACTGAGAATTTAATAAAGCATTTTTAAAAGCACATAAATAGTTAAGAACCCTCATGTTAGATAAGCAACAACTATAGGAATTTAAATTTAACTTCTGTTTGTACAGACTTGTTACCATAAATTCACAGCTGGAGGCTTTCTGCCCAGAATCAATTCAATAGGTATCCAAGAGTTAGCCAGACCTCTCAGACACCATGTTTTCAGTTAAGATGGTGAACAAAATGGTTATTAAGCACTGGTGAACAAAATGGTTATTAAGCACATGACCCTACCAATCACATGACTTTCCTACATGTTTTCTTCTACACATTTGTGCATCCATTTCTTGTATGTTCTATATGTGTTATATTATTTCTAAAATCAGGAGCCAGATATTTTATACTGCAAGGAATATAGTTTAAGTCAGATTTTCTATCTATCTGTGTGCCTATTATGAAATGGTTTATGTGAGCTTTGATACATAATATTTTCATATGTTAGTTCCC
>NW_027530670.1:1341562-1376742 GCF_008692635.1 Crocuta crocuta | reverse complement strand
CCCCCCCCCCCCCCAGAGACATTTGCTTATTTCTGTGGACATTTCTGATCATCATGATTGCGATGAATCTAGGGTGTAGAGATCAGGGATGCTGCTAAGTACCTTACCATGGACAGGACAAGACCCCACAACAAAGAAGTATCCAACCCAAAATGTCAATACTGTTGAAGCAGAGAAAATCTGTCATATGTGAATGAAAAGTAACATGGGAACAGTATTTGAGACTCTAATGCTTCTAGTACAACCTCCTGTGCTTCTAGCTCTCTTGCCCTATTAGCCCCATATGCCTAGTTTTTGACATCAGATCTCCAGTCTTGACCTTTCTCCCGGCCTATCACTCTTTGCCTCAAATTCTTAAAAAGTAAATAGGCATTTCTTACATGATTAAAAATAAAAGGTGGAAATGTACTATAATTAGTCATTTCTTTTAAGTGTCTGTCTCTGTTTCATTCATCTCTTTATTCCTAGTCCCTAGCAGAGGACCTGACACAGAAAGGTTACTCATTATGTGTTGGTTGAATTAATAAGGAAGCAAGGAAAAAAGAGGCAAACAGAGGTGTTTCTACTAAAGTTCTTGACAAAACATAAACGAAATCTTGCCCAAATCAGTTGAGTATTCATAATTGGTATTCATATGATAACAACGTATTCATTAAAAAGCAGGCTGTGTTTGTAGTTATAACTCAAGCCATCTAGTCAAGATTCCCTCTTCCCATCCTTTACCAACAAGTCCACAAGCCATTCCAGAGTAAAAGGATTTCTGACTATGGTTGGCAAAGGCTCACACTTGCTTTAGCTTTTGGGATTGGCTCTTGAAACTCTATTGAATTTTATCCATTTTATAGAATACAGGCCAATAAAGTAATCCAAAATAAAAGTAATATCTAAAAATAATTATATATAGAATAATGAAATAGTGGAAAATTTGGAAAGAAACCCAAACAGGATAATGACAAAATAATATATTCTCTAAGCTATACTGAATAACAAGTTTGTGGACTATGTCAATTACTAGACATTTTTGAATGAAGTAATATTAACACAAAAAGGGGACCAGAAAATAATTTACATACTGATTATTCCAATTATATGTACAGAAACATAAATGTGTTTTGAAGGCAGGAAGAGAATTGGGAATGATGGTTTTTTTTTAGAAGGAGGAAAAGAGAAATATAAAACATCAGCAGGTTATCAAGCTGCACCTCATTAAGAACATAGTCTTCATGCTTCCCTTCATTAAAGCCTCTTTACCTTCTAATATATTTGGTCATGCTGACAGGAAAGGTATTCAGGCAGGAGCTTGGGGAGAAATCTATCTCAGAAGTTTTTCTCGGTGTAAACAGGGAAAGGCAATGAAAAGTGTGCCCTTGACCCTATTATACTGTTGGTGGGAATGTAAACTGGTGCAGCCGTTCTGAAAAACAGTGTGGAGGTTCCTCAAAAAATTAATAGTAGAACTCCCCTATGACCCAGCAATAGCACTGCTAGGAATTTACCCAAGGGATACAGGAGTGCTGATGCACAGGGGCACATGTACCCCAATGCTCATAGCAGCACTCTCAACAATAGCCAAATCATGGAAAGAGCCTAAGTGTCCATCAACAGACGAATGGATCAAGAAGATGTTGTTTATCTATACAATGGACTACTACATGGCAATGAGAAAGAATGAAATCTGGTCATTTGTAGCAACATGGATGGAACTCGAGGGTGTTATGCTAAGTGAAATAAGTCAGGCAGAGGACAGATACCATATGTTCTCATTCATATGTGGAACAGGAGAAAAACAGAGGATGATGGAAGAAGGGGAAAAAATAGTTAAGGAGAGGGAGGGAGGCAAACCACAAGAGAATCCTAAATACTGAGAACAAACTGAGGGTTGATGGGGTGGAGGAGAGGGGAAAAGGGGTGATGGACATGGAGGAGGGCACTTGTTGGGATGAGCACTGGGTGTTATATGGAAACCAACTTGAGAATAAACTATAAAAGAAAAAAAAAAAAGTGAGCCCTTGATACTAAGGGGCAAAGCCCTGTGCAGCACACTCGCCAAAGACCATCCATTTAAACTACCATATTGATGGCTTTACAGAGCAATTTCCTCATGAAGAGACATATACTAAATCAAAACAGTCCTTGGCTTCTCTAGTTGAGGACCTGCTCCAACACATGAACATCTATATGCGACTTGCTCTTTATGTCAGATGAGGACAGAGACTGGCCATACACAGCTAGGGCATGCCAACTACTTACCCCAACATCATCATCGCTCTGTATCAATTGTGAGTGTCCAAACAGGCGTCTCTTCAGTATGGGCTCAACCAGGGTAAGATACACCATGTACAGAAGTAGAAGGCCCAAAATGGAGAGATAAATTATAATGGTAACCTAAAGGAAATTGAAAATAAGTTACATCTCTATTCAAGCCAAGAAATCAGAAATTTGTATAATAATAATAAAGCCACAGTGAAGACTGATTTTTCAGCAAAGCACAAAGGATTCCTATACAAACCAGATTCCAACATAAACACACTCAACTCTTCACCAACTATTTCCTTAAATAGTACAAGGAAAGTAAGCATTTTGTCTTTGGGATCTTTTTGTGAATCTTCAAAGTTCCATCTTCACCTACTGATAATCATCTGTCACAGCTGCTAGCACACCCGTTTGCTTTTTTCACCTGAAGATGGTATCCTAGATTCAGCAGCACTGTGTTATGACAACTTAAAGGAACCCTAACAAAAAATGTAAGTCAGATGAATTTCAATAGAATACTCTTTTAGATCAATTTAGATATACAAAAATACACTTCAGGTCAGTGATTTTCCTGAAATCTTAATTAGTATACTGTCAAAAAGTAGTGTGACTCCCCCTCCCCCCACCTCTAGAATGACTATAATTAGAGACAGTGCCAAATGTTAGCAAGAATGTGGAAAAACTGAACGATCATACATTGCTGGTGAGAATGTAAAACGGTACAACCACTTTGAAAAACATTCTGGCAGTCTCTTGAAAAGTTAAAATAAACTTACCTTTCTAAGGAATCTACTTGAGAGGAAAACATATATCCACACAAAGACATGTGCACAAATATTTATGATAGCATTATTCATAATAATAAAAATGTGGAAATACCTCAAATGTCTATCATCTAATGAATGGATAATATAAGTGTGGTATATTCATATACTAAAATGCTATTCAGTAATAAAAAGGAATTAAATACTGATAACATGCTACAACATGGATAAACCTCAAAAAATGCTAAATGAAAGAAAGCAGTCACAGAAGACCCATATTGTATGATTCTATTCATATGAAATATCCAGATCTGTAGAGACACAAAGCAGAATACTGACTGTCAAGGGTTAGGGGGTGGGAATGAGATTAACTATAAATAGGCATGAGAGATCTTTTTGGGGTGATAAGAAAGTTTTAACACTAAATTTAAAAAACATTTTTTAATTGTTTAAAATTTCCTAACATTTATTCAATTATACACTTACAATGAGTGACTTTTAGGTTCTATAAATTATACATCAAAAATTTAGTTGAAAAATAAAAAAGTACAGTGAGAATTTCTCTACCAGACAGCACTCTGCTGGAGCAGAAATTATCCCACAGAAATCTTTGTAATTGTTACACTGACCACCCCAGATTCCTCATAAAGTCTTTTCTCAGGGGTAATGAATGGGAAGCTCTATGTACAAAATTGGCGAGGAGAGCTGTTAGCCACCATAATAAAGTAATTTAATTTATTAGAGGTCCAAATGGTGAGGAGAGTGATCTATATTCTATTTCCTGTAGGAAATAAAGAAAGGAAATCTTAGAATCCAGAGTGATATTTCTAGAACAAAGTAGTCTATTTATACATTTTTTCCCTAAGGGTTGAGAAGGCAGGAAGAGAGGGCCTAGTCATGCTGTGCTCTCACTAGCTTCTGGCAAACACGGCCCACAGAAAAGTTGGGATATGTTTTGGGATGTAAACATAGGACATTTTTGTGCCATTTCATATCACACCGTATGTAATGTGTCCTAATAAAGCATCTCAGTGAGGTAGGCAGAAAGCAGACCCACTGTTTCTCTGGGGTTAGTGTTGGGGGTGAGGAAGGAAGGGGTTAGTGGGTAGTGAGGAGGGGAGAGAAGAATAGTAGTTGAGTGACTAAAATAGAATCCAGATGTCCAAAATTTTCTTGTCTAGATACCATCAAGAACTATTCTAGAAGCAGAGAAGATGAATTTTTTTTTTTTTTTTTTTTTTTTTACCTTGATTGTAACAGAGCTTCTTTCCTCATACTTGCATTCACAGCGTAGACAGTAGGCTTCCACATCAGGCCCACGCACAGGCATGGGATCCACAACATGAAGGCAATCACTGGAAAAACAAAGACAAAATACTGTATCAGCCTACCTGGATTTTCTTGTACTGACCAAAACTTTCCTGAAATTCAGAATAACCACTGACCTTACCCAGTGAAAGAATTTAAGGAATAAATAATAAGGGAAGTGAAATCATTTGCTTTCTCAATATTAACAATTTAGTGAGGTTTAACAGTCTAAGAACCAAAGCCATATATCAAGTAGCTATTTTCAAAAGTGCTGCTGTTAACAGTTAAAAATGCATCTGNCTTGTGGGGATGAGTGTTATGTGGAAACTAATTTGACAATAAACTATTTGTAAAAAAAATAAATAAAAAATAAAGTATCTTGGGGCATTGTTCAAACATGAGATACCTCTTTTATGAATGAATTAATTTAGTCTTAACTGCCACAGTGTGGTATCTGAAAGGCTAATTGCACTTAATAGTTGGTAAATTCTGAACACTCAAAAGTACAGTGAAAAACAATTACTTTTCTTAATGAGCAAAGGTCTATTGAAAAAGGATGGGGAGATAGGCTTAGGACAACAAAAATATTTAAAAGTGAAAACTGATTACCCAGAAGAAATATATAAAAAAAATAAAAGGCTGAATAGTTTTGTTGTTGGGTATTCTCTATTTTCCCCCCATTTTCCAGGCTACTTACTTATGGTTTTTGAAAAAAAGAGATTCTATCAAAAAATATTTTCCCAGAAATCTGTCAATTTTAAGAAATAATTAAATTATTACTCTCCCTGGCTATTAAGAGCCTACTACTCTGTTCACCTTCAGCAAAAGTAGGCAAGGGGCAACTGGGTGGCTCAATTGGTTAAGCATCCAACTTCTACTCAGGTCATGATGGCTTGTGAATTTGAGTCCCATGTTGGGCTCTGTACTGACAGCTCAGAGCCTAGAGCCTGATTCAGATTCTGTGTCTCCACCCTTTCTCTGCCCCTCCCTCACTTGAGCTCTGTCTTTCTCTCTCAAAAATAAACAAACATTAAAAAATTTTTTAAAAATAAAAGTAGGCAAAACTTTCCTGTCAGCTGCTGGCCATTTTCTTTTGTCATCTTTTCCTTAGGCACTTCTGGCTGCCTGAAGAACTCTACAATAGCATCCTGTCTCACCCCACCCATCTTTCTTGGAGGCACCCAATTCTCTAGGCTACATCTTTCTCTTTGCTTTTTTGTGTCCCATTCCCTCAAGCTGTGGCATAAGAGAGAAAACCCAAAATGGCATAAATGATAAAAATTCAGTTATCCCTAACAGGTTAATTTAATTTTAACAAAAGTATTAATGAAAAAGAAGCCTCAACTGGTAGTGTGGTAAGGTCCCATAGCTCACAGCATACAAATTTGTGTTATCTGTTCCAAACATATAGAAGACCAGAAATGTATCCAGTTGGGTGCAGGCATAAAATGGGCAGAGGAAGCTAAATCCTATTCAGGGGAATCTATCTCAGAATCCTAGAGGTTATCCAGCCCCACTTTCACAGAACCCAGGACTTCTACCACCTAGGTCCGCTCCCCTGTATCTCTCTGAACCTCAGGAAAATAAGACTTATCTCCTAGTTTCCTATTTCAGCTTCAGAAGCCTTCACAACAATACCTAGGAATTACTTGGGTATCAAAGTGTTGAGTATTGACTGCTTCTTTTCAAGTACTGATACAGTTTAGTAACAAGGAGATATTGAGCATTGTGCAAAAGTTGTGCAGTGTGGAAAAGAAGTAGGAAGGTAGGTTCTAAGTGGCTGGTCATTATAAACAGAACCCAGAGAGAGAACTCAACCACTCTGTGAATGAGGCAACAGCTCCCCCTAGTGCCAAAAGGAGGACTTACATCATATCCCAAACAAACCAGAGACCTCAAATTTTTTAAACAGTGTAAGTCAATAAGGAATTAATGCTAACAATGGGATGAAATGGAAGCCACAAGGTAAAACTATACCTAGCACCAAATAGTTATTGGAGGCTTTGTAAATCCATAACGTCCTGATTAATCATAACCTGCCTACCCTCCTAAAGCCAGTTAACAACTGAGAACATATCCTCAGTAAAAGCTGAGCTGCAGGAAGGAAGGGAGAGAGGGAAGAAAAATTGCAAACAAGCTTTGTTCTCAACTGTTTATTTTCAAAGCCCCCTATTTTGACCAATAACCAAAGATGAATGACATATGTCTCTGTACAAACCTGGAATTATAAAAAGTCATTGAAAAGATTAGTGCTAAACAGTGAGTTTTCTTGCCCCTCCAATAATAGGCATCATATTCTGTTCATAGCAGCACTCTCCACAATAGCTAAAACATGGAAAGAGCCTAAGTGTCCATCAACAGATGAATGGATCAAGAAGATGTGGTTTATCTATACCATGGAGTACTACAAGGCAATGAGAAACAATGAAATCTGGCCATGTGTAGCAACATGGATGGACCTTGAGGGTGTTATGCTGAGCGAAATAAGTCAGGCAGAGAAGGACAAATACCATATGTTTGCACGTATAGGAGGACTAGGAGGAACTTGACGGAGGAACAAGGGGGAGAAGAAGGGCGGAAATGGTGGGGGAAAGGGAGAGAGGCAAACCATGAGAGACTCTTGAATGCTGACAAAAACTGAGGACTGATGGATGTGGGGGGGAGGGGGGATGGGCATGGAGGAGGACACTTGTGGGGATGAGCACTGAGTGTTATGTGGAAACTAATTTGACAATAAACTATTTGTAAAAAAAAAAAATAGGCATCATATTCTATTACTAATAATAGATTAACCTAAATATAAGTGTTTAATGTATTTGGAAAATTTATAGGAATAACTAAACTTACTTCAGCTTTCTTATATCATAAAACTAACTTGATGATAGAGCAATCTGTAAGAATATAGCTAAATCACTTTGTAATATATTTATTTACTTACTTACTTTTGTGAGAGAGTGTGTGAACAAGCAAAAGTAGGGGAGGGGCAGAGAGAGAGAATTCCAAGCAGGCTCTGCACAGTCAACACAGAACCCAATGTGGGGTTCAAACTCACAAGCCGTGAGATCATGATCTGAGCCAGTATCTAGAGTCTGATGCTTAACCAACTGAGCCACCCAGGCGCCCCTGTAATATGATATGAGACAATTTAAAGTGGAGCACGGAAGTTCATAAGAAATTTTCAAGAACACACTTATCAAATATCAGATTGAACCTAAATGTGTATCATGGGAAGAACAGACAATGGTATAAAAAAAAAATAACATGCTCAAAGGCTGCCTTTTCTTTTTCAAAGTCAATTTGGAATATTGTAATCAAATGAATTTAATTTTGCCTTCAAACTTTTGCTGGATATTTAGCTATGAAATCAGGTATGTGTGAAAGTTCCTAGCATCTGGAGCTATTTTTCTTATAAGCCTATCCCAGCAATATTCCACCATGGTTACAAACCACAAAACCTCACAATTCCCTGAGAAAGGGCTCATCCATCCTGCTACAAAACAACTACTTCCCCATCATCTTATGCCATATGTGGAAAAGCTATCATTTGGAAGGTCCATAAATAGAGGAGGCTGCTGGTGCCTAGTGAGGCAAGATCCCAGTCATCACAGGCCTGCTTGATTACCCCAAGGACTGAGGGAGCAACTTGCTCTTGACACATTTATAACCATGGCACACCAATTGGGAAACTATGAATACACATCGCATTCCCATTCTTTCCTGAGCTTTCTGACACTTCTAAACATAGACTCCTATGTAATTGGCAATATATCATCAAAACCTACAAGGTGTGAAAATTATAACCTAGATAAATGAGGCTTGCTTACTTTCCAATGAAAAGCAAAAGAGAGGACTAAGATTTAATGGGGCACAGGAAGGTAGCTATGGGCAGTTAGGTGCCACAAACTCAGCTCCATCCCTTATAAACTCCTCCCTACTTGGGGCTTTGTGTTTTGGCCATATTCCTTTAAGTTTACATCAAGCACGCAGGGCTTTACTCTCACTTTTTAAAATGGAAGTGGAGGGGCGCCTGGGTGGCTTAGTTGGTTAAGCATCCGACTTTCACTTAGGTCATGATCTTGCGGTTCATGGGTTCGAGCCCGCGTCGGGCTCTGTGCTGACTGCCAGCTCAGAGCCTGGAGCCTGTTTCAGAGTCTGTGACTCCCTCTCTCTCTGACCCTCCCCTGCTCACGTTGTCTCTCTCTCTCTCTCTCTCCTAGAAATAAATAAAACATTAAAAAAATTAAAAAATAAAATAAAATAAAATAAAATGGAAGTGGAATTTGACACTTAATGTTTAAAAAGAAAAACAGGTGACCCTTGAACAATAAGGGCTTAAACTGCATGGGTCCACTTATACACAAATTTTTTTGTGTATAAATAAACAAACACAGTACAGTACTGTAAATGTATTTTCTCTCTCCTATGACTGTCCTAATATTTTCCTTCGGTGGCTTACTTTATTGTAAGAGTAGAGCATATAATACACATAACATACAGAGTATGTGTTAATCAACTGTTACTGGTAAGCCTCTCGTCAACAGTAGGTTATTAGCAGTTAAGTTTTGTGAGAGAGTCAAAAGTTTGTATGCAGATTTCTGACTGCACCAGGGTCAGCACACCTAATCCCTACGCTGTTCAAGGATCAGCTGTACCTAAAAAGGAAACAATACATTGGATGAACATTCTGGGCTAACAACGACAACCAGAGAAAGAAATATGACAGGTAATTCAGTAATCTAGAATACTTACCAATCTTTTTGGGATATGTTCTTATTATAAATATGCCCAGAATTATCTTTATAGGGAGGACAGATACATTTACATCGGACATCCTCAAAGTTCTGTAAACCAAAATGGAAACTTAGTATAGCTTGTTGACAGATTAGCATCAATATTTTTAAAAAACTGCACCATAAACATTTTACTAAGCATCCCCTGCCAAATAATCTAAAACCATTCATTTTGAGAAATAAAAGCTCTAAAAAGCCCCAGGTTCTTTTTGGTAATGCTAATGAATCATTATATGTTACATAAAATTATTTTGAAATAATACCTGTACATGATCTGTGATTTATCACTCACAATTTACAGGTCATAAGACAGTCAAACTGTGCTAATGTTATCACCCTCTGCCTACCAATAAAAAGACACAGCAGACAGCTGTGCCTGCAAATTAGAACCCTATTACGAAATGATGGGGAAGAATCAAACTAAATATTACTTATAAAACAAGTCACAATTCTTTTATCCACCATTCTTCCACCCTTTGGTAGAATGGCATTGATATGGATAAAAGCGGGTGGGCCAGAGCTCTATAGAAGGGATGAAGTTTTAGAGGCATTCAGCTATAATTTAGAAAGAAGTACACAAAGTAGGTAGCTGAGATCAGTTTGGTCACCCTTCCCAGGAAATTTTGCTTCTAATTCTGGTAGACAGAGAGGATAACTACTGAAAAAGCAAGCTGCAAGAGGTGGAGAAAGAGGTGACTAAATATAGGAGTACACGAAGTAGAAGCTTCATTAGCAAAAGGGAATTTATCTTAGTGCAGTAGCTCATTAGTCCCCAGAGGACAAGGTCCACTGCTGCTATATATGCTGCTCTGTGTGGCAGAACAGTTGACAGTGCATTCATTCATTAAGCAATCACTTAGTGAGCATCTGCTCAGTACCAGAACTTGAGCTCAAGGAAGTGGATTCAGATTCATGCCAGTAATTAGGACACACCCTAGTAATGGAGACTAACAAATACATGATTACAACACAATACTTAAAGTGATGACAGGAGACATGCAGAGGATGCCAGCAGTGTTTTGAAGCTGCTGTCCCCATTTCTGGTGGGAGGTAGGGAAGATTTCAAAAAGAATTTCCAGTTAAAACTCCCTGATCTGTCTGCATGTAACCTGTCTTTCCCAGCCCCTATTATTTAAAGATGTTATAGATTAAAGCTCCTATTTTTTAAAACTGCAAATGTCCCCATTTGCAAATTTCTCCATGACATTAATGTGAATTCCTTCTGTTTTCCCCAAGAAGGAGCTGGCTCATCAAGGAGGAAGCACAAGCATGTATGGGGCCAGAGCAGGTCTGGAGGGCAGGAGCAGGAAGGGGATTAAAGGGCAACATGAGGAGGCTAGAAGGGCCAAGAACTGGAGCAGGAGAGAAGGCCACAACTTCACCTCTCCTGCAGTTTGGATCCTCCCTTCTCCCCTAAATTTTCAGGGAAAGAGAAGGCGAGCAAAAGGGGGCCAAGAGATCCTAGAGGGAGTTAGGTTAGGTTATTAGGCTGGTGAGAGAGACTCTGGTAGGTCCTATTGGGAAGGAAGGCTGCCAGGAGAGGCAAGTTCTTACACTGGAAAGGGAATCGGTTCAGACACGAGGTGAAATGAGTCTTCCTAAGAGGCAAGACTTCCAGGACCTGGGGGCTTCCTATCCCTTTGCCTTAGGGACTGGGGTGGGAGGGAGAGGAAGACAGCTGTCTGTGAGGCAGGTGGAGGGCGGCCGTAGACTATCTGGAGCTGAAGGGTGGAAAGTTAAAGGCTCTCAGAGTTGGAAAGGTTGTAAAGTTTGAGGTGGGTGCTGTCGGGGCTGGGAAGGGAAGTGTCCAGGAGGTGGAGGACTCGCTCTCCGGGCTGCGCCCACTGTCAGGGCTGGGTGGAGCCTGGGTCCGCCTGGGTGGAGCCGGGGCCGCCGGCGGAGTCAGGCGGGAAAGAGGAGAGGAGTGTCGTGGCTAGGGGTGGCAGTGGGGGCAGTGACTGTCAGAATGTCAGGGCCGGAGGGCGACAGTGTTACCAGGCAGTAGGGTGTTGGGTGGGGGATTTGCTAGGGCTGTGAAGCTAGGCGTCGGGCTGGCAGGGCTGGGAGAGGAGTCGGGTGGGGAGCAGGTTGACAGACTCCGTTTCCGCAAGGCCGGGGCAGGGGAGGAGTTCCAGTCAGGAGCGAAGGCTGGGCGGACTCACCTTGGCGGCGTCTGACAGCTGCACCAGCAGCAGCACTGAGAGCGCCAGGCAGGACAGGCTGAGCAAGGAGCCAAGCCGCAGGAAGCCTCCCCACAGGGTCGCCATCGCTGCCAGACCCAGCAGTTTCCCACAGCCCGGAGCCCCCCTCCCCCTGCCGAGACCTGCTCCCGGCTGGGGCTGAGGCTGGAGCTCCAGCGCCGGCTCCTCCGCCCGCACTTCCGTCTGGGCTTTGGCGTCACCCGCCGCGCCGGGTCAGCTACAAAAAGCATCCGCCCCGGAAACGGTTCCCGGTGCGAAGGGCCCGGAGACTGCGCGCAGTGTACGCCAGTCTCGCGTACATTTGGGCCCAGAACACGAAGGGGGAACCTCCGGCGCCGCAGCCTCGGCCTAGCAGAGCTTTGAGGCGCGAGGCTGTCTTTCTTGGACGCGGTAGCAGCGGGGGCTGTGGGCCGCCAGCGCGCTGGGAAGTCGTCTCGCCCAGGGAGACCCCCAACAAACGCGGGAGCTGAGATGGGAACCTCTAGCAACCCCTGCGAGGCCGGAGCCGTTCGTTGCCAGACACGGGGCTGCAGTGAGCCCAAGCCGCAGGGATTGCTTGAGAGGGCGGCTCATCCCGCAGGCGCAGGGAGGCGGGTGGCAGGCGTGGAGACGGGAGTTCTGGGACTGACTGCCCGAGCCGTCCTTTCCCGGGAAGCCTAACCCCCAACTAGGGGTTTGGGGTCCTCTCTGGCATTTGGGCACCAACGTGCCGCCCGTGCGCCTCTCGGACGCAGCTCCCCGCAGGGTTTCTAACAATCTCTGCTTTCGTGGTTGGCTTCTGTTTGGTTCTCCCCACTTGCCTCCCGCTGGGGGCTGACCGCCTAGGCCCAGCCTGCTGCTGGAACTGGGCCACAGCGACGCGGCTGGGCTGGGCCGTGCCAGGTCGGGCTTCGCAGGGTGTGGAGTTGGCGAAAGAACCACCCTAGTGGCCTCTGCCCCGGACGCCAGAAGGTGGGGGATCAGGGCGCTGCAATCCTATTCAGGGCGGCTGGCCCCTAAGTCCTAGTTGGGGGAGTGCTGACCGGTCTTTCCAGTGCAGGTCATCCTCTGCAGGTAATTTAGAACCCTGGAGATGGCACGGTGTCTCCGATTAAAATATTTTTCACTTAGTGGAGACAGTGGAGCGGGATAGTGGAACCGATACAGGGCTCATCACCACTACAGCAGATTTGCTGAATGGGCAAAACACTTCTGGGCCTCTGGTTCTTGGTTATGAGACTTATGGAGACTCTTGGTTATGAGAATTATGAGACTGAATTCTTATCTGTGGATTTCAGATTGTCCCATGGAATATCCATATTTCTTCTTTTAACAAAACTTAAAGGTAGTCTTTTTCTGGTTTGCAGAAATGTTTTAATAGAATTTTTTCTATATTTTTCTCCCCAAGTGATTATTGTTGATTATTGTTGATGCTAGAATGTAACACAAGGTGTCTGGTGTTGCCCCAGGTATATTTAACCCCTTCGATCCCAAATGGCACCTAGTCTCAACCAGAATCAGAGGGGTAGGGCTAGATGACCTTCCATCAAAGCCCCTCCAGGCTGCTGTGAAGATTACTGTCACATTAGTGAAATATCAAGTCTTTGTTGTGGGTGGTCTGTTGGCCAGAGAACAACTTGGAGACACCTAGGATCAAGATGCGTATGACTGTGAGGCATTGTGCATCTGTGATTGCTAAAAGCAAGTTTGGGATCAATTTAGGGTTAATTGTCTAGGTCTGGCATATAAAGGGAGTTCTCATTCTGGCTAAAACCTCATAGGCCTTTTCTTCAAAACTGCTCTCCCTTGACTGGGAGTACAAAGGCTTAAAATAAATATATAGTAATGCCTCTGTCTGATAGGCCTTATATGTTTAATGGAGAAATACCAGGTAGACTCATGGAAGCAGAATTTTAGAGTTACACTGTCCAATACAGGAGCCACTAGCCACGTGTGGTAATTGAGCACTTGAAATGTGGCTACTCTGAATTGAGTGTGAAATATACACTGGATTTCAAAGACTTAGTGCAGAAAAACCCAAAATATCTCAATACTATTTTTATATTAAGGTTGAAATATTTCAGATACATTGGATTAAATAAAATATTATTAAAATAACTTCATTTGTTTCTTTTTACTTCTTAAATGTAGCTAGGAGAGAATTTAATATTTATGTTAGGCATCATTGTTCCAGAATATGGAATATGGCTACCATGAGTGGAGAGTGACTGTAAGATGGTTGCCTGGCTGGAGGCTGAATGAAGACTCAGGCTTGGCTAAAGAGAAAGGTCACTGGGAGGAACTGGCACAGCTGGAGCCAAGGGTTTAGGAGAGGAATATCTCTGCCAAAAAAATGAAGGTAATTTTAGGTGATGCAATAGAAGTAAAGAGACTAGTTCCTCTTGTTCTGCCCTGCTCCACCTAGAAAACACTTTCCCCTTAGGTCAGGGGTCTTGTAAGCTAGAGAGACTTATCTGATTTAAGTGCACTCCCTTCTGTGTTTGTGCAAATATATCATAACTTACCCCATTATGGTAAAATTACGGTGTTGCATCTGCCTCTATATTCCCAGCCTCCGCTCAAATATTGTGAGCTCTTTGAGGGCAGGGACCTTGCCTATTATCTTTTTACCTGGAGACTGGGATAGTGTAACAACCAGTAAGTGTCCGGGGATCCAGAAAGCATGAACTGGAGAGGTTCCTCTGGTCTGTCTCAAAGAACCAGGTACCTGCTTGAATCCCTACTTGATTCCTTTCTGACCATGAAAAGGTGATGCTGAGCCCAAAGAAGTATGGAGGGGATCTGATACCATAGGAGGCAGGAGAGGGGAGATTTCTAACGTAGGGTCTTCCTAGACCTTCAGGCCACATCAGAGTTCTTTTTATAGGCAAGACTGGCCTTAGTGCCCACTCTTGCCCTCCTTTTTCCTTGCTTCCCTGTGACTAGGTTTCCCTACTTCATTCTTTTTTAAGGAGTGACACAGATCCTGCTACTTGGCCTGGGCCCTCTCACTTCTTTGTTAGGCCTGAAAATTTCCCTGGTGGGGAATTTAAATGTGGAAATCAGAAGGTTAGGAAGCAGAAGCGACAATTTATGTATCCAGGACAAATGTATCTGGGACCAAGGTTTTGCCAGCTCTGTCTGTAGCCCCCTCACATCCTTTCTCCTCCAGTGATCAAACAGCTCTCTGGATGCCCCTTTCTTATTTCTCCACCCTACCTGATCTACTCAACAATTTCCCAGGCCATGTCAGTCCAGAACAAATGGAGGCATACATAACATCAGTGATGATGGTTTCCTTGGATTGTGTGTCTAGTGGTTATGGCAGGACAGGGCACATACAAGTTATTCCAGTTATTTCTGAGCATACCCAAGAATGTCATATGAGCCCTCTCCTTTACCATGTGCCTGACCAGGATACTTCCTCCTACTCAACCTCCATTAGTGAGATTTTCTGCCCTCCGCTGCCTGTAAAGCTGTGTAAGTGTGCCATGCCATATCACATACTGGTCCCCACCATGATAACAATATATGGGGCCAGAATATTCTCTGTTTCTAGAGATGCTTGGTGCCACTATTGCTGATAAGTTACTGGAATCCCTAAAATAATAAAGCAATACAAGGTTTAGTACCAAGGCTGGGAAGGATCTTAAGAGTTTCTTTTAAAAAGACTACTAAATCAGTATTGTTGGTCTCCCAGTGTTCTAAGGGAACACTTAAGGAAAACAGTCCCTCCTCTCTAAATCATTATGACTTTCAAATAAATGAAATCTATGTTATTTGTGTTTATTTTTTTACCAACATAGTATATTTTTAAAAATCAAATCGGATTTCACAGCAGACCCTGCCCCAGCCGTCTATACTCTCAATTTCAGCTCCTCAGAGACTACCTTCTTCTTACCTTTTAGCTATCTCTTCTGGGATTTATATCCAAATATTTTTTTAAATGTTTCTTCACTTCTTTTGAGAGAGAGGGTGTGTGAGCAGGTAAAAGGCAGAGAGAATCCCAAGCAGGCTCTGCGCTATCAGACGCAGGGCTGATCTCACAAACCAACAGTTCACGACCTGAGCCAACCAAGACTCAGATGCTTAACCAACTGAGCCACCCAAGTGCCCCTCTCCATATTTCTTGATAACAGGCTTATACTACTAGTTCTTGATTTTTCAGTTTGATCTATTATTTTACTTCTTGCTATAGGAAATAGACTATGCATTTATACTCTAATGCCCTCTCGTAAACACACATTATTTCTCTATCTTTCAATGTATCTAATACAGCCATTCATTATATTATGACTATATATTATTCATAGTTGATCCCATTAGCATAATACTAGGTTTTGGATTCTTGACTGAAATTAGCCATTGTCCCTTTTTCCATACTTTCTTAAGTGGCTAGCACTCAAGTATCTATAAATAATTTATCCAAAACTCTCTTCTCAATGTATTCAAACACATCAGGTAATGTATCAGTTTGTTTTTTAAGCTGGAGACAACGCTCTAAGAATCCATCACCCTCCCTCACTCTGGACTGATTGTTCTCTAAACCTACTGCACAGCTTTTGTCCTAGGATAATTTATCATTTCTTCCCTTTTCTACTTCTTTTTTTTCTGAAAGATTTCCATATTCCAAATCTGGAATTTGGAATTTTTACATTTGAATTTTTACATTTCAGTAATCCTGCCTTGTATTTACTAGAGTACTTTCTTGTCCACCTTTCCCTCCACTCTTTAAATAGCATTCTCTTCCATCTGTGGGGTGTAGTATCTTATTTCTCTGAGAATATTTCTAATGTTTTATTTCTTGAGTTGTCTGCATTGAGTTATTCAGTCTTTGTTTCTATCTTTTGTGTTAGAAGCTTTTCTTAAATGTCTAAGAGATCCTTGGTGAAGAGTGCGGTCTTAGAAAGAAAGCTGACTGGAAGATCGGTGTACATGGACAGGGCTTGTAATTAGGATACCCTGCAGTATTTTTCAAAATTCTGATTGCACACCCATTAGTGGTTTGTGAAATAAATGTAATCAGTTGCAACCAATCCCCACTCCCTGCTGCCCTAAATGACAGAATAGAATAGAAAATATATCAGAATATATCACCTATAAAAAAGTTATTTTGTGAAACTTTGGTTTCATATATGTACACACCATATACACATATTTAAGTACTGGGTCAATCCCATAAAATGGGGATTTCTTATTGTGGGTGTTTTTTCAAAGAAATTTTAAAATTACCACTTGGTGTGCTCAAGGAGACTCCAAATAACAAGATAGGTAAGTCTTTTCTCTTGGAAGGAGAGGTAAGTTTCTCTGAAGAAAAATTCTCTAAACTGCTCCTTGCTGGTCTGGTAGTCCATGTTCATTCATTCAAGTATTTGCTGAATACTTAACATGGTAAACACTGTTCTCAGTACTGGGCATACATCAGTGTATAAAACAGAAAAAAACTCCCTATCTTTTGGAATTAAGATTCTAGAGGGGGAGACAGACAATAAACAAATGTGGTAAATTATACAGCAGTTAGGTATTGTGCTATGGTAACAGTAACAGAAGAGAAAGCTGAATATATGTATACAGATGCAAGTTACAGGGTAGTTAGAGGCTACATAAGGTAGGGGTGGTGAGTGTTGCTGATTATTCTATGAATGAAGTAGAAAGAAAGCTCATCATCTGAAAGTGAGAATGGGAAAAGAGGTGTTAGAGACTTGAGAAGAAGAGAAGGTATGAAATAACTTTGGACATAGACCAATAAACCACAGCCTATGACCAAGTCCTGTTTTTGTACAGTCTGCAATCTAAGGATAATTTTTATACATTTAAATTCTACAACTCAACAGCAGTAAAACAAATAATCCAATTAAAAATTGGGCAGAAGACATGAACAGATATTTCTCCAAAGGCAACATACAGAATAGCCAATAGACACATGAAAGGATGCTCAATATCACTCATCATTAGGGAAATACAAATCAAAACCACAGTGAGATACCACCCCACACCTCTCAGTATGACTAAAATAAAAAACTTAAAAAGAAACAAGTGCTGGCAAGGATATGGAGAAAAAGGAACCCTTGTGCACTATTGGTGGGAAGGCAAACTGGTGCAGCCACTGTGGAAAACAGTATGCAGCTTCCTCAAAAAATTAAAAATAGAGTTATCCTATGATCCAGTAATTGTACTATTGGGTATTCATGCAAAGAATACAAAAACACGAATTTGAAGGGATACATGTACCCCTATGTTTATTGCAGTATTATTTACAATACCCAAACTATGGAAGCAGCCCAAGTGTCTACTGATGGATGATAAAGAAGATGCAGTATACATGCACACACAGGAATATTATTCAGCCATAAAAAAGAATGAAATCTTGCCATTTGCAACAACATGGATGGATCTAGCAAGTATAAGTGCTAAGCAAAGTAAGCCAGTCAGAGAATGATAAATACCATATGATTTTACTCCTATGTGGAATTTAAGAAACAAAGCAAACAAAGGGGGGCTCATAAGAGTTCTTTATGAAACCTGTTCACTTTAATATACTTTCTATTTCCCACTAGTTCATATTCTATTTCCCACTAGTTCATATTTATCACAGAGAAACTATTATGAGCTCAGTCAGACATGTAAGGGACAGTTTCTGTAGAACTTTCAAAAAAGTAATTGCTTCTTCGTATGATCAGCCCTAATACCAATCAAATTCTCATCTCTTTACCCATTTTCAAAATAAGATGAGAACCACTTTAGCAGCTCCCCCAATTACAAGGTCATCTAGTATATCCAAGGAGTCCAGAATCCCAAGACATTCCACATTAGTTTGCTACATGATGAAAGAAAGGTTAAATTCCTATTATCTAGGCTTACAGTACAAAAGATTATATTTTCCCCTCCAAGTTTCTCCCCTGGAAAACAAGTATCTCCACTAAATCAACCTTACTCCCTTTCCCCAACCTATTTTCCTGTTCCAGACAACTGGCATGGTTTGAGTATGTCAATATCAAAGTATATGAGTTCCCTGGAGAGCTAAGTTTTCTATATTAATTACAAATTTGGAGACTACTATGATTCTAGTAAAAGCAATCCTAAGACTGAATTCCCCTCTCTCATTTTCATAGCTTGGATTTGCTGGTTAGAGGCACAGGTCTAGGAAAGAATGTGATAAAGGTACTGGAAAGCAAGAACAAAGCTTGTAGTCATCAGGTTGTTAGAACCTTTGGACTAATCACTACTAAAATTAGATAAAGGCCCATTTTTCTCCATTCTGGTCAGGAATCTGGCAGCCCCGGTCTTCCAGAACATACCATGGCCCATGAATGAAAACATCTTTGAGAAAACAGTTGTCACAATGCCCATATGCTTGACACCGTGTGAGAAACAGCTGCCAAGAGGTCATTGGCCAGACAAATGAGCAAATATAAGACAGTAGCATATTATAGCCCAGGATGCGCTAATAATGGAAGAAGTGGCAGCTGACAGAGGAGTCCAAGGTATAATACACAGTTGATCTCTGCTTTCTGATTCCATAAGAACAGTAACCTGAAACCCTTCAAATCTGGGTAAAAAGATCATAACTTAAGTCCAAATTAATGAGTCTGTTTGTGGTGATGGCAGTGAGTCAGCAAGAGACTATATCTGATTCACAATGCCATTTAATAAAGATATCCTAGAATCAAAGAATTTTGGCATTAGAAATTACTTTGGAGGTCTCCTTATCCAACCTTCTACCCAATACAGAAATCTTTCATAATATTGCTAGAAAATGATCATCCCACCCTTCACTTCCAGTGAAAGAAATTTGGAGACTATTTATTTATTTGTGCTAAACAGTTTTATCTTGATACCACTGAGTCCTAGCTTTTCCTTCTGCAAAACTGTGAAAAATACCACCTTCTTTGCAGGAGTTAGCATAGTCCCTGGGTTATAGTAGATGCTTCCCTCCAACTGAACCAGGATCTGTATGCCTCCTTGCAACCTCCACCTGCTGGAAACGCTTCCCTTCTGGTTCCAGAAGGAACACTTTCCACGACAGCTCTGAAGACAATAATCATGTTATCATTGCCCTTTTCTAGATGCTCCACAAATTGTGCACATGTTCCTGTCTTACAACTGACATCTCTTACACAGAGTCCTTAATTCCATACTCCTTAGCTAAAACCCCAACATTACCTTCATGTAAACCTGTTAATCCAAGCGTTCCCCCACTGTGCAAGAGCAATAGATTTTAACATGAAAGTCAGGATATATCTTTTTAACTCTTTTAAAATGTATTTTTCTTTATTTCATTCTATTAAGATTATCATGAATCTTGAATCTGTCACCCATTGACTAAGAGTCACATAGGGTAAATCTTTTTAATTTTTTAAATTAGAATAAATGGACAAAAATAAGACAAAACCTTTTGAGGTGGTATCATCTGAGTAACAGTGGAACCATAATTCTAGATTGTGATAAACACGGTCGTAGTTAAAAAATGTTTTTTGCTGACTCTTTAGTCATACTGTTTAAATATTAAAATATTAATATTTAAAGCTTTCTATCATCTGTAAAATGCATTTATTTGAAATGTCATTTAGACAATGGCTTTAACTATATATTAAGGCTCATTAAATAATACTGCCCCTTCCCAAACCTGTCCTATTTATTTGAACTAAATAAAAATTTCCCTTTCTAAAAGAAATATTCTCTTACACACTGCTGGCCCATCATAAACAATTATTGTCACATACAGTTAAGTAGGAGATTGCTAAAGGACCAGTAGCAAGGAAAAATGAGGACTTCAAAGCCTTGTGTTCAGAATATCCTATGAGAAAAACACTGATGCAATTAGGCTATGCCTGGGCTCCCTCACCTTCCAGGGGCCCTGACACAGAGACTTTGTGAGACAAGCACACAGAGGGGGAGATTTTACTTTATTGTTACATCTCACAAATAAACCCAACACAGCCAGAAACACTGAGCAGGTAAAAGTGCCAATGTAGAGGCTTGGCAACAGAAGGAGGGAAGAATCCAGTTCATGTCCTCCATGTCTCCAGCCTGGAAGGATGCTTCTATTACACAAGAGTCAGGGTAGCTGACACAATAAGCAATCCATTCTACAGACACTTTGAGCTAAGGAATAGAAAAGCTTACCGGATGGGGTCTGTGCAGGGCAAGGAAATTGAAAAGTCAGAAAACATTTGTTCCTTAAATAACTCAGGCATAGATATACCAAATAACAAAAACAATATTTTTCAAACTTCCTGTACTTGAGATGGACATCTAATAAGGAATGAGAGGGGTACTAGTTCTACAGGGTTAATGTCTGCTACTGCCTGTCTTGAGAACTCTGACCTGGGTAGACACTTTCTTCTCACATCCTGAATAAGAGGTGCCAGAGAGAATTTTTTAGGATTCTGGGAAGAACTAACCTTACCTTTTTACCTTGCCAGCCCCCCAAAATTAGCTCAGGTGCTCCCTAGTGAATACCAAAGAGATATGGCTTATCAGAATAATAAACTTGGCAGCATTTAAAGATTAATGAAGCTCAAGACTTCCCATAATTGTCCTTAGACATTTTTAGGTACCTCTATCAAACCAAGGTTTACAGCACAATTATTTGGTTAGTAAATTCAAATGATCTGACTGCACTGAAAGAGATTATGATACCCTAAGCTCAGATCACCCCAATTGTTTCTATTCCAAAATTGGAAAATCATTAATTCTCAGAGGCCAGAAAGATCACTAAAGGCAACTGATCATCTCTCTGACACCATATAATCCTGAACTCAAGGGTCAGAAATCTGTCACATCTTTCTAGCACCTAAGAATTCCTGGCCTCACTTGGTCCACCAGGAATGTAAATAAGGATAAACCAGGCCAAGGAACTTCTAATATGCCTCTCTTGTGGCCAAGAGTCAAGGCTTGGCATGGAATTTTCAACCTGGGAAGGAAGGGATGAAGTATTTCAACTCAGCCTTAGGGTAAGGAGCAGGCCAAAGTGATGCTATGATAGGTAGGGCAGGAGAGAGGAGAGGCCTCAGTGGAAAGGCACAGGTCCTCCTCACCCCAGGCAAAAATGAGATAAATTTCAAGGGGGCACCGAAGGCTGGTAACCTGGAATCATCCCTGCTGAAGTCCAGCCATGGCCTCCTCTGCTGTGGCTGTGCTTAGTTTTCCATCTTGCTTCCTCTATATAGAGGCTGATAAGAAGAGGAGCTTTGGGGTGACCTAGGCGGTACTATGGCTGTCTAGCTGTTCAAGTGGGAGTCACCAAGTTCCTAGTCTTTAGGGAGCTTCTGTAAGCCTAAAGACATTCACAGTTCCAAAAAGTTGTTTGGTAGAGGCAGTGGCTGAACACTAGATGAGATTATTGGTGGTACCTGGCAAAGTTCAACATGGGATCCATTAAATGCTCTGGAAACTACTTCTATGAAGCAAGGTAGAGCTGGGAATCTCTTAAAAAGATACTCCCAGCTGAGTATTTTTCTGACTCCTCCAAGTACTTCTATGACCAAATTGAAAGGGAGATTCCATTATTGGTATCTGTGTGCCTAAGCTGACACCCCAACAAAAATGCTTCAAGACATCCCTGTGATTGCCAATGTTTTGAGAAGAGTCAGAGGACACTGGGCAGTCAGAAAAAGTTGTCCTTAACACTGCCAGCTCCTGCCCTGCCTCTTTCCTTGAAATAGGGCAAATCTGAAGAGCTTCCCAACCCTCAGTTCCCTGCCTGGAAGTTTTCTTCCTGACCTCCATCCCAGAAAGGTTTCCATAGGTAGGAGTTTCCACCAACTGATTCTACCCAGTATTTCCTTCTATTCTGGACCTCTTTGGGTTTTTTCCATCTCCTTTCCCTATTCCTGATCCCATCTACTTGGGTCCACAGCAGACAAATAACAGACTGGGCAGAAATAATGACTGGATCTTGGGGGTGTCAATGTCTAATAATGATCCCCAGATTATTTACCATAGCCTTCAATTCCATCTCAGAAAGTGATTAATGTTTTCTGTCTGTGGTTCCTTTCACCCTTCTCCCCTCTAAGAAGTTAACAGTGAGAGACTATCTCATTCATCTTTGTACCCTCAGCTTTTAGGCACCAAAATAAGGTCCTACGTGTGACAATTTGGGGCAGAGACTTTTAGTAGACTTAGCACACAGGAGAGAGGGCTATTCAGATCCTCCTGGCATCCACCCCCAAAGCAGATTCTTCCCCTACCCTGCCTTTTTACAAACGCTCACCTCTTCAAGGCCTGAAGACAAAAGTAGCAGCATGGGGGAATGAATATAGTCTTGCCTTGTCAAGTCTGAGTCTCTAGGTTCCTCTACCAGTCACTTAGTATAAGAACTTGGATAATTCATTTGCCTCTCTGGACCTTTAAATAAAAGGGTTGGACTAGATGATCTCTCTGGGCTCTTTCAGATAAATTTATACTTGAGAAATCAATGAACGAATTAGAAGAAATTCTAGTTCTGAGACCTAGGTATCCTGCACCTCTTTGAAACAGCTGAAAGGAGGTAAAGGTCAGGTTCTTGTTTATTATACATTTTAGCTATAGGAAAAGAAGCAAGTGTATCTATAGAGAAATGGAACCTGGAAGCCTCTATACTTGACTAATAAAAGCAAATTCCTGGAAGAAGCAGAGAAGTAGGCCACAAGTGAGACCTGGCAGTGTCAAAAGGTCTATAAATTAAGTGATCAGAGGAGTAAAAAACAATGGCTATAACCAGATAAGATCTCTAAGCACGGACTAAAATCTAGAGAGGTCTGGGTGGGAAGGAGCCCCTGGAGCTTCTATCAGAGGGAAGGACTTGGTCCACAGCAAGTTGCTACTGCATTTGGTTCAAACCCAGTTTTCTCAGTCTGTCAACCTGGTATGTATGCATACATGCAGACATGTTGCATTCTGTAGTTATGCTTCTGAAGTGCTGAAATGAGAAAGAAATAGAAGAAATGATACCAAATTCAAAGAAGTTAGGTTGAAGGCAAGTGTATTTTAGTTAAAAGCTACTTATTTTCCCCACCAGTATCATCACTACTCATTCCAGAACATGGGCTAGAAAGTTTTGTGGAATGGTGAACTCTAGGGGTTCCGGGTGAGTGTACTTATGGTAAGACTGAAGGACAAAGGCAGGGCACAACCCAATATTCTGTATGAGAACCCTCCACTTAATGACAAGTGGATTTTACTTGACCTGACTCATTTGGGCACTTACTTGTCTTCATTTAAGGAAACTGTCTCCACAAAAGGGATTTCTTCTTTGTCTGTCTTTCCCATGATCAGGCGGTGCTTATCCAAATTTATTATGCACTAAAAACAAAGGAGAATCACTGGTCACTGTCAATGATCCCACTGTCAATGCAAAAGGAACCCCACCTCAGAGCGTAAGTATCAAAGGAAAAATAAAATCAATCCTACCTTAAGGGACCGGAGAGTCTGGAGACCAAGGGACAAGTTTTTCTCACTGTCCTCTAAAAAAAAAGGAAGATTCAACTATTACCATTCTGGTTTAAAAGTCAGCCTTATTACCATCGGGCTCCATATAACCAACCTTCCTTCCTTCCTTCCTTCCTTCCTTCCTTCCTTCCAACCATCCACCCATCCATTTATCCATCCTTCCTTCCTTCCTTCCATCCATCCATCCATCCATCCATCCATCCATCTAATAAACATATGTTGAACATCTATTATATTAATTAATTTTCCCAGATCATTATAATTAAAAGATGATAGAGCCAAGATTCAAACCTAGGACTTTAAAACTCTAAAAGAGTTTACACAAAACTCAGAAATTTACAATAGTTTAGAGTAAAGTACATAAGGGAAAGTACAGGAGGTGGTGGGAAGTTATCAAGAGATTTATGGCAAAAGAGTAAGAGGATCTTGCCTTCTACTTCCAACTAGCTCAGGAAAAGCTTTCAGGAACCATCTTCACTGGCACACAAAAATGTCTGCTTTCTTATCCTTTGATATTTTTTATCCTGAATTACACACTCCTTTTTCTTAGTGATTCTCAACATGTCTTGCATGTAGCTCAGAGCCCATCTGGTACTTTGGAGAGTAAAAATTGGGACAAGTCTATAGTATAGAAAAAGTGGAAACCTGAGATTTTGAAGAAGTCAGTATTTACAGGCATGAGACCTCACGAGGGTTTGGTGGAAGGGAGAGGGTTTGCAATAGGGGTCCATAGGTCCCACTCTCAATTCTACTCACCAACCACAGCTGCTGGACAGTCCAGACGGAGGGAGCCCAGTGTGATCACGAGGTGCTCAATCTGGCCCACTACTTTCAGATGCCGGGGTAGAGAAAGCTTCTCTCCTTCATGCTTATGAGATCTGACATGCTCCTTGAGTCTGCATCAGAAAGGGAGCTATCAGAATCCCCTTGGCAGTGGTTTCTGATGGAATCTGGCAATGTCTACCTTCTGACCCCCAGGTGGAATTTTCTAGGGTTTCCTGGGACTAATTTACCAAAAAGAAAAAAATAGTGCTAGCCATCCTATACTTCTTGTTTCAGAACTTTCTCCTACCTATGCCAAGGGATATAAAAACCAAAAAAGACTTAACTCCTTTTCTCAAAAAGCTGTGTCACTATCTGCATTGGTAAAAATGAAAGTTGATACACTCAGAAAATCCTATTCTGCATCCTAACATCCCCACTTATGCAAGGCAACTTAGTTAACATATCTTTTTACCCATCCGTGGGTAAAAGATCTCAGAGAGCGCAGGGGTTTTTCCTAATTTTAGAAGATGCTTTTGTTCAGTGTCTAATTTTCTCTTTACCTTTCCTATTTCAGTTTATACTCATCAGTCTTAGGCTATAAGGTTAGTGGACGCTGGTACTTATTTGCTAAGCATGTTGATATTGATATCATCAAGGAATAACATGGAGAAATTCCTAATTAATTTAACTTGTCTCTGCAGGGGAGGAAGGAAAGGAACAGCACCCAGGTTTCACACAGTTATATAAGCTGATTGGAACAGCTAGCACCCAAGCTATTATGGGTTGGTGGATAAAAACTTAATTATGGACTTTCTGTGCCAATACTTCTGCGTTACTCCATTTCCTCTCTTTTGGTGTTACAGCTCATCCAAAAAAAAAAATAACTGCAGTTTTACAGATGGTTATTAATTCCTCTGGAACCATGGCAGACTGCTGCCTAATTATGCATCAGGACATTATTAGTCTTTCTGGAACCATCATGTTACACTATGTTTCACCTCTTCACCACATAAAAAAGCTCAGGATTCTTCCCACAAGAGCATTTGTGTGTCCTGGGCTT
Organism: Crocuta crocuta; assembly: GCF_008692635.1. Taxonomy (NCBI): domain Eukaryota; kingdom Metazoa; phylum Chordata; class Mammalia; order Carnivora; family Hyaenidae; genus Crocuta; species Crocuta crocuta. The sequence continues at coordinate 1,351,190 of NW_027530670.1, read as the reverse complement.
TCCAGCCTAAATATCAGTGTACAAAATCCACAGAGCCAGCTTCAAAGAGTGACAGTGGTGGTGAGGGGTGAGGACAGCGTAGAAACAAGAAGGAACAGATCAGATGGCAGAAGTCACTAATTATACAAACCAAGCCTTGTTCAAGTCCCATCTAAGAATATGAACATCTTGAAAGTAGCTTAGAACGGACCCTTATGTCTACACTGGCGATTGCCTGAATACAGGTATTTCAGCTGGAGAATGATTTGTTATACTGAGGGCTAGAAAAGTGGAAAAGGACATTGGGTTGATTCTTCCAATTCTGGGCTAGACCTTAGGGCCCACCTGTTACTTATGAAGGAAGAGAAGGAAGAAGGAAAGAAATAAAAGTACCCACTGACTGAAAAGGAGGAAAGATACAAAATGGGTTTCTCTGACTAAAGGAGGAAGAACTCAATTCTAGCTGTTGAAGAACCAAAGACATTCAATATATGAAGTGTCTGCCTCACACCCAATCCCCAGCTGGATAAGCAATAAGATTTGATTTTACATATTCTTTACAGAGAGGAAAGGCACTAAGAAACTATTAGCTAATCACACCTACGATGATTCAGGCCCAGCAGCAATAGCCATCCTATTCTAAGTTCTGTCTTCTTGGGATAGGCAGTGTGGCTTCCAGAAGTACCCTGAGTAAGCTAAGACAAACTGCATTCCTGCTTTTACTCATCTGGGATATACCAATAGGACAGCTCCTTCTAATCTGTTGTCATGGCAAGGCACATATCAGAATCAGGGTGTGGCAAACAATGAGCCAAGGATCTCACACTCTCTCATTCTAGAGCCTCAGAGTCTTTGCTCAGAAATTAATAGGTGGGAGTTAATGGAAAACCTGAGGCTTTCCTGGGTCACTGATTTCTCCCAGATGCCTGAGAACCTACCATACCCCCTCTACTAAGGACTAATTCCAGTTGATTAGGTGAACTCTGTACACTTCTCTTGGAGCCTTGGTGGAGACCCTCACCATCTCTAACCTCAAAATAGATTCAGGCAAAGAGAGCATTAACATCCTATTCCCACCTTGTACAAGTGGCTACTTACCCCAGTCTATCCACACAGGCTGAAGAGATGAGATTATATTGACAGCCTGTATCAACCAAGGCTTTCAGATCCTTTCCAGCACACTGTGGAGAGGAAACATACTGTTCAGCAGGAGCCAGGGAAGCAAAAGGGAAGGGACCAAGCAGATGTCATATGAAAGGCAGGGCTGGAGAGCATCTCGCAATTATGGGTTGGTAATGTCTCATCTTTAACCACTGCTGCGTCTCCTTTAAGGAGCTTTTTTTCCTGCTGAATCTAGAGCTGACAGAGGATCCCAAAGAACTTTATGTGTTTATAATTCTCTATAACAAGTAGCTCTTAATTTGAATTGTGTGTGTGTGTGTGTGTGTGTATTACACACTCTTTTACAAATATGATGAAAACTTTGGTCCATTTTCTCATAAAGATGTACATGCATAAAAGTATTGTGTATACTTCCTGTAAAACTCACTTGCGAATTCCATGATAAGACCCGCACTCTATACAGTTTGGAAGAGAGGGCCCCACTATGGGGATCACAATGGGCCCAAATCCTATTCCAGAAAACCCTGCAAAAACTATTCTCAGAATATTACCTGGCAAGAAACCAAAATCATGTCATCATCGTCAGACTTCTTTAGTCCCTCAGACTTAGCCTGATTCAGTTTGTTGGTCTTGGAGGCCCAAGGGACACGGCCGCTTCGAAGTTTAGACAGGTTGGTTTCCATGAGGCGCCTCTGCAGAATGTTATGAGGTTGCTTGAGGAATAGAAAGCAGAGGCTTCTTAGTGACAGGTCATTTCCCGCCTTTCCCATTGTCCCCCAGGTCCTACAGAAATAATGAAGGAACTTCACATAACTGAGCTCTTCCCTTGCTTCTTATTTTTTCTTCCTTCAAGTAGAGACTTTATTGGTATTATCAGAGCAGGTACTATAAGTCAATTTGCAAGTAGACAACCCTGAATGAATTAAAGAGCAAGGTGGGACACTGGAAAATGTGGACAGGGCCCGTGAATATTCTAAGGCTGAAGAAAACTGAGGGACCCTTGTGATTTGGAAAGCCTGCTACCTTCCCTCCCCTTAAAAGGACTAAAGGGACCTTAGTCTATGAGGCAACTCATTCTCACAGGCCAAAGAAACCTACCCAGTACTGGTTGTCAGAAGCTCTGTCCACTTCTATTTCTTTTTTTTTTTTTAATGTTTATTTATTTTTGAGAGGGGGGAGGGGCAGAGAGAGAGGACGAGACAGAATCTGAAGCAGACTCCAGGCTCTGAGTTGTCAGCACAGAGCATGATGTGGGGCTTGAACCCACGAATGTGAGATCATGACCTGAGCTGAAGTCGGATGCTCAACTGACTGAGCCACCCAGGTACCCCTGCCCACTTCTATTTCAAGTCTCACTCCCTTACAATCTCATCTTTTGAACCCCGTTTTCATATACCTTAGTGACCTGATTGTCCTGTGGGCTAAGCAATTCATGGGGTGCTTGGGGTGGGAAGAGAGGAATCCATACCTGCTGAGCAACCCTCTCAGGAGACATACTTTGAAACCTGGCAGAACCCATATGACTAATCTTTACTGACATCCTCTGGACCTCAAGAAGCATAAGGCAAGTCTTCTCAGATGCATGCTTTCCACTCTCTCTCTCTCCAAAGGGCCAAAAAGTGGGAGTATAAAAGGGGCAGAGACTGACCAAGTAACAGGAGATTTAATAAGACCTTATATCTATGCCACAATACCTAATATTAGGAGGCAGAATGAAGGATATGAATTCAAGTCTGCTCTTTGACAGACCTTCTGTTTGGAGAGTTTACAGGGCGGCCATATCCATGCTCTGCTCTTTCTACCCAAAGTGGCCTCTAGAAAATATAGGTTACCTCTTGATAAGAACTCATTTGACCCAAGTAATTTCTATACACAAGCATCTTATTTTCAGTTTACAATACTACTTAAAATCTCTCAGAGGAAAGAGTCGAACTCCAAGTTTCTATATAACACATACCAGGTGCTTCTCCAATTTTAGGGGGAAGAGAATCACTCTTAGAAGCCTAGAGCCTAGAATTTTCCCAGGAAAGGGGGTAAAACTGGGTAAGGTCTTAATTATCTACCATCTTACAATTTCTGAGGAAGAATGGAGTCAGAGCCATGACTCACTGTAACCCTGGTGAGGTGAAGAAATAGATTCCCAAAATACACAGATTCTTGGCAAAGCAGATTCTAGATTAGTATTCTTGGGAAAAGGAGAGAGAGAGAGGCACTTAAACAGAAAATGAGAGCTTCTTAACTTGATAAGGAGCTAGAAGAAGTGCTAACTCTGTCAGATTTCCTGATGCGACACTGGAGAATGCTTGCTCCTTAAAAGAAACAGAAATTCTTCATTCTCATCTCTCACTAACAAACCTGGATTCCTAGTTCAAGTCATATTAAAGCAGGGTAGGGTGTTTGCTTCTGTCAAGTGCATGCTGACTAGAACCAACTCAGATAAACTGCATTTGTAGAAGTGAAGATTGAAAGGGACTTCAAAGGACATTTAATGAAAGCCCTGCTCACTGAAAGTTTGGGGTTTTCCTTCTACATCAGTCTTGCTGAACACAGCTTTACCTTGCTACTCCTAATCTTGCAAAGGAGTCTAATCATCTCTGGACAGATGAGGAAAATTCTAAAATTATTTTCCTTGAAGTCATCTCTTTCCTGAAATTTCCTCCCTCCATATGGAATCCTTCTTCCACAGGTTATAAAACATACTCAAAGTTCTCATATATTGGGGAGAAACTCCACATAATCTCAGACCCTGCCTCCTCAACACCCTCCTCTAATCACACCCTTGTCTTGAATGGTCCATTTTTATTTTTTTAAGATTATTTATTTATTTTGAGAGAGAGAGAAAGAGAGAGAGAGGGAGAGAGAGAATCCCAAGCAGATTGTGCACTGTAGGCAAGGAGCCCGATGTAGGGCTCAATCCCACAAACCATGAGATCATGACTTAAGCTGAACCGAAGATGTGAATGCTTAACCAACTGAACCACCCAGGTGCCCCACTGAATAGTCTATTCTTAAATAAGCCCAAAAACACTATGTCTATTTCCTGATATCCTATATTTTCTTCACTGAGATTACTTCTGATCCCACAACAGCAATAAAAATCTCCTAATTTCCAAATCTGGTAGATATTTTTCAGCTTTCATTTTTCCTTGACTTCTTTAGGGCATTTGACCCTGCTGACAATTTCTTTATGTGTTCTTTTCTTTAGTAACCAAAGAAAGGTTCCAACACAATACATGCTCAGTGAAAAAATTCAAATCACTGAAATATATAAAATCAAAAGAGAAAGTTTCTCAACCTTTTCTCAGTCTCACTCTTTACAAATAACCACCATTAAATTTATAAGTACATACTTCCAAACATTTTAGTATATATACAAACACATTCAAAAAATAGGATCATACTATAACACTGTTTTAAAATTTTCTACTTTTAATATTTAAAAAAAATTTTTCTATGTCATACATATAATTCTTTTTGTTAAATTTTCTTACTACAAGTATTCATAATATACTTTAGGAGTTGAAAATTCACAGCCAATAAACACACATGAACCTCAGAAATATTTTTCTGTCATCATTTTATTATGCCTACATGTTTTAAACAGTGCAACTGCACATTTACCTGTGTTCCTAACCAAAATTTCACTAAAATCATAGTTAAGGAATAAGAAAGGCCTAAACGTATAAGGACAAAAAGAGCAATATACAGGAAACAATAACAAAAACGAAGAGACAAAAAGAGACAAAATTGTGGAATCTGAGAAGCAAACAGAAAAGTGGTAACTAACCTAGACTAAAGAAAGCTTCACACCATTCCACTCCATACAATGCTAGAGTGGCAAAGACTGCCAGTTGTTTATCAAAATCCATGTTCTCCTATTTTTTTTCTGTGCAGATACCTACATTATGTTTCCCAGCCTTCCTTGTAGTTACACATGGCCATATGTATGACTGAGTTCTAGCAAACAGAATGTGCAAAGTGACATGTACCACTTTAGATCTGATCCATAAAAATGTCCTGTGCACATTCTTCCATTCTTTTTCTCTTCTGACTGGTTGGAATGGAAATGATCTTTAAGATAACCTTCTTAGAAGTCACATGTTTGTTTTTAATTTTTAAAAATGTTTATTTATTTTGAGAGAGAGAGAGAAAAACAGAGCATGAGTAGGGGAGGGGCAGAGAGAGACGGAGACACAGAATCTGAAGCAGGCTCCAGGCTCTGAGCTGTCAGCACAGAGCGTGATGCGGGGCTTGAACCCATGAGCAAGATCATGACTTGAGCCAAAGTCAGATGCTCAACTGACTGAGCCACCCAGGTGCTCCTTAGAGGTCCCATGTTAAAGACGGAAGAGCCACTGTCAGTCTAAGTCTATATGGAAGAGGACTGTCTTGCTGACCTTTCTACTAGTACTGTTATTTAAGAAAAAATAAACTATTATATTTGAGCTATATTTTGGGGTCTAGCTGCAATAGCAGTTTTCCTACTTAAACTCTGGAAAGGCTGGGGGGTGAGAGGTATTATAACCTCTACAGGTAGAGGGTTGGAAATAGATATAAAGCCTTGATAAAACTCCCACTTGACCCAGACAAATGGGAAGTATGCCAAAAGTTTATTCTTTTTGAAGTAATAAATTAAAAAATGAAATAGTAAATCAAAAGACTCTGGTTAATAGTTTGTCTAGGCTTATAAATCATGTACTTCAGATTTCTAGAACAGCTAAGGGTGAGGATGGAGTGCCATACTAAACCAGAGCTGAAGGATATGAATTTTAAGATTGAAAAAACCCACATCGAGACTCATATAATGAGAGTAGAAAGGCCCCCCAAAAAGTTTCACATCACTATGAATTTTTGGAATATTATGGGTGACACAGGTTGCAAAATCCTCCAAGGAGAAAAAGATGATCCGCATACAAAGGATTAGGAACCAAAATGGCATAGAACAACCCAATGGTAACAACAGTAGCTAAAAGACAATGGAATAATACTTTTTAAAAATTTGATAGTACATAGTTTCCTAACCTACCCAAACTATCAATCAAGACTCAGGAAAGATATTTCCCACGAACCTTCAAGAAGCTACTGAAGGATATGCTCCACCAAAGTGAGGGAAACCAATGAACAAAGAAAAAAATCATATGGTTCAAGAATAAAGGATCCAATAGAGAAGAGAGGCAAAGGATATTCTGAAAATGGTGCTGAAGGAAAAGTTTAGGATATAGGATATATAACAGGCCTTGAAAGCAACCAGTCCAAAATGAAATTATAGGATGGAGGGCTCCAGGAAGGATGTCTCCAATAAAAAAGAGATGGACCTGCTAGATCATCTACAGTTTTAAGGTACTTGGAGGAGATTTAAATTTTACATAAAAAAATAACTAGGCAACTATTAATTTTGAGAAAAGTAAGTATTTGCATGAGAAAGGAAATACAGTACCATTATTTGACACAGCTCTGAATAATATGAACAGTCCTAGTTTCTCATTTACTAAGTAGTAAATGCTGATTGGACCCAAAACAGTTACTTAACAGAATATTAGTATCTTAGGAGAGAGGGCATGATAAAGAGGTGTAAGAGAATTAAACCTTACCTATTATAGTAGAAAATCAATACATAATGGGAAAATCAGTAAATCAAGAAATAGTAATATCACAATTTACCTAGATATATAGAGATCCCTAACACAAAGAATAGTCTAAATTTTTAAATGTATCTTTTATAAAAGCAAATATTACATGAAAAAGTATACCCCATATACTAGGAAAGTATTCAGCCACAAGAAAAGCAAAATTACAATGGCTTAAATGGAAGTACATTTTTTCTCATATAACAAGAAGTCTGGAAGTAGGCAGTGTTGGCAATAACAGCAGTTTAACAATTTCACAGCTACTGTCTCTATATTCTTGGACATTCCCTCATGATCATATGAACATTCCTCAAGAAATGACAAAGGAGGAAGGGACATAGTGCCATCTATGCCTTTTATCAGGATAGCAAAAGTTTTCCCAGAACTTCCCTCAGTATTTTCCCTATATCTCCTTGGTCAGAATTCACATGGCCAGTCTCAATTGCGAGGGGAGTTGGGAGAGGATGCAGCTTTTCTAATCTCTATAGAGGAGTCATACAAGTAGAAAAGGTCTGAGTATGGGAGATGATTTAGACATCTAACATTATCAGCCAAATCATGCAATGACCAAAGTGTGTGTACATGCATGTATGCACACACACCAATGTAACTTAGGCAGGTAACCCACCTTGGTACCTGTTCTCTTACATCTGCCCTATTTTCTGCATTTTAAAACAGCATATCCTCTGCAGACATTTGAGTTTGTGGTTCAAACGTACTTCAGTTTAACATTTAACTACTAATGTGTGGTTCAAATGTACCTCAGTTTAACATTTAACTACTAATGGGCATTTAGATTGTTTCCACATGTCTGCCATTAAAAACTATGCTGCAACAAAACTCAGCATTCCATTTTTCTTGACACACTCCTCCACTAGCTCCTAAAACCACCTTTCTGCCTATTTGGCATCTGTCTCTTTTACTGGTTCCCTTGCCTCTGCTCATTTTTTAATCATTACTTTGTCTTTGGTCTTTTTCTTGCTCTACGTATTCTTTCAGGGCAATGTTGTCAACTTTCATTGCTAGTATCATAAATTACCACCTTTATGATGATGACACTGTCTCATGCCCAGACTTCACTTTTGAGTTTTAGACACATAGACTCAACTGCCACTTTGAACTTTCTACTTAGACATTCCACAGGCGCTTTCGGACTTAACTTGTCCCACTGATCTTTCCCACAAAACCTACACGTTCTCCCTTATTCTCTATCTAGGTGAGTGAAACTCTGGCTCTTTAACACCTTATATTTCCCTCTCCATTTCTTTAATTTTTTTATAGTTTATTTATTTTTGAGACAGAGAAAGACAGAGCATGAGTGGGGGAGGGGCAGAGAGAGAGGGAGACACAGAATCTGAAACAGGCTCCAGGCTCTCAGCTGCCAGCACAGAACCTGATGCAGGGCTTGAACCCATGAACTGCATCCCTCTCCATTTCTACTGTTATTGCTAAATCCAAGAAATCTCCTAAAAAACTAGTTTCATGGTCTCCTTACCCTACAGTGGTTTTCTGGCCAGCTATATCAAACACAAAATCTTCAATTTAACATTTAAGATCTTCCACTACCAAACTTCCCTCCTTCCCAAACTTATCCTTATTCCTCCAGGAAGACTTTCTGCTTTCAGCAAGATGATCAGTTGTTAATATTATCATGGGCAAATCACTAACCTTGCTAGACATTACTTTTTTCAAGCATTGCTTTCTTCATCAGTAATAAAATAAGTTTGTTTGAGCTCCAAAGTCCTGCTCAGTTTTACCATTATGGATCACTCCCTTTCCACCAAGTTGGTAAAATGTCACCGCCATACACCCATCCATTCTTGATTCTTTCCTTTCTCTAAACTTCCATCCCAAAGTACTGTTGTTGCTTCCTCTAAATCATATCTGGAATTGATCTACTTCTCCCCATCTTTACCACCTCCAATCTAATCCAAGCCACCATCATTTTTTTCTTTTATACTTGCAGAAAACCTTCAAAGTTTGTTAGACCTTAAAAATGCACTGTAACTTTTTTTTTAAAATGCAATGTAGCTTTTTTTTTTTAAATATTTTTATTTATTTCTAGGAGAGAGAGAGAGAGACAGCGTGAGCAGGGGAGGGTCAGAGAGAGAGGGAGACACAGACTCTGAAACAGGCTCCAGGCTCTGAGCTGCCAGTCAGCACAGAGCCCGACGCGGGGCTCGAACCCACGAACCGTGAGATCATGACCTAAGCGAAAGTCGGTCGCTTAACCGACTAAGCCACCCAGGCGCCCCTTAAAATGCAATGTAACTTTAATTGACCTCATCCTCTAAGTTTTATTTTAAATAATGCAATTTTTAAAAATTGAAGTATAATTACATTATATATGCATTATATTAGCTACAGGTATATGACATGATTCCATATTAGTATATACTGCAAAATGATCACAATAAGTCCAGTTAACACCCATCACCATATATAGTTATACCTTTTTTCCCTTTTTTTTCTTATAACAAGGGCTTTTAAGATCTACCCTCTCAGCAACTTTCAAATATGCACTACACTAGTATTAACTATAATCATCATACTGTACATAATATCCCCATGACTTATTTTTTTATAGCTGGAAGTCTGAACCATTTGACCACTTTCATCCATTTCGTTCTCCTGCTCTCCAGGAAGCACCAGTCTGTTCTCTGTATCTATAACCTTGATTATTTTGTTTGTTTGTTTTGTTCTTTAGATTCCACATATAAGTGAGATCATATGGTATTTGTATTTCTCTGACTGATTTCACTTAGCATGACCGTCACAGTCATTCATGTTATCATAAATGCTACGATTTCACTTAGCATGACCCTCACAGTCATTCATGTTATCACAAATGATAAATGATACATTAAGACTTATTACTTTTTATGGCTGAATACTATATA
>NW_027530670.1:1333289-1341483 GCF_008692635.1 Crocuta crocuta | reverse complement strand
TGTATTATATATATATATATATATATATATATATATATATATATATATACTGCATTTTCTTTGTCCATTCATCCACAGATGGACACCTAGGTTGCTTCCATATGTTGGTTCACCACTTCTTATCTGAACTGCAAAAAAAAAAAAAAAAAACAAAACCCAAAACAAACAAAAAAAACCCTCCTAACTCATCTTCTGCCTCTTCTTTCATCCTTTTCCAATTCATTCTCTATATAGCAACCAGGGTGAGTTTTTAAAAATAAGTTGGATATCTGTATGATGAAAACTACAGAAAACTTATGAAGGAAATTGAAGAAGACACAAAGAAATGGAAAAACATTCCATGCTAATGATTGGAAGAATAAATACTGTTAAAATGTCATTACAACCCAAAGCAATCTACACATTCAATGCAATCCCAATCAAAATGGACCAATATTCTTCTCAAAAGTTAGAACAAACTATCCTAAAATTTGTAATGAACCATAAAAGATCCTGAATAGCCAAAGTAATATTGAAGAAGAAAACCAAAACAGGAGCATCACAATCCCAGACTTTAGCCTCTACTACAAAGCTGTCATCATCAAGACAGTATGATATTGGCACAAAAACAGACACATAGACCAATGGAATAGAATAGAGAACTCAGAATTGGACCCACAAATGTATGGCCAACTAATCTTTGACAAAGCAGGAAAGAGTATCCAATGGAAAAAAGACAGTCTCTTTAACAGATGGTGCTGGGAGAACTGGACAGCAACATGCAGAAGAATGAAATTAGATCATTTTCTCACACCATACACAAAAATAAACTCAAAATGGATAAAAGACCTGAATGTGAGACAGGAAACCATCAAAACCCTAGAGGAGAAAGCAGGCAACAACTCCTTGACCTCAACCGTAGCAATTTCTTACTTGACACATCCCCAAAGACAAGGGAATCAAGAGCAAATATGAACTATTGGGACCTCATCAAGATAAAAATCTTCTGCACAACAAAGGAAAAAATCAATAATTGTTTGTTTGTAGAAAACAACTAATAGGCAAATTGTTTGTNGAATGCTGAGAACAAACTGAGGGCTAATGGGGGTGGGGGAGAGGGGAAGAGGGGTGATGGGCATGCAGCAGAGCACTTGTGGGGATGAGCACTGGGTCTTATATGGAAACCAACTTGACAATAAACTATTAAAACATTTTTAAAAATATATAAGTTGGATAATACATTCCCGTACTCCAAACCCTTCCATGGCTTCCTATTGTTCTTTGAACAAAATGCAAACTTTTTACCATGATCTATTTGGTTCTGCGTCATCTGGTTCTTGTCCATTGCTCCAATCTCTATTTCCATACCATATACATGCCACACTCCCTGTATTCATCCCCACCTCCTTGTTCAAAAACTCTTTCCAATTCCAATGCCTTTGCACATGCTATTCCCACCGCCTGAAATGTTCTCCCACTAAGACTTCAAATAGTTAGCTTGTTCTCATCTTTCAAGTCTCAGCTCAAATCATTTCATCAAAGATGTCCCCCCTGACTATACTATTTAAAGTGGGTACCCCACCTCTTTAGTTATTAACATATCCCACTATTTCTTTCATAGTAATTATAAATCCACAATTATTTTGCTTATTTACTTGTTTACTATTTCACTCCCCCACTAGGTTGTTAATTCCATAAGAACAGGGACCCTAATTGTCTTGATCACAGCTACACCCCTAGTTCTTGATATAGTACTGAATGAACAAATCTCTACTCTTCTTCAAAAAGTCTTTCTTGATTAACATCGTCTAGTTCTTTCTTTTAGAATCCATTCAATACTTACACATTCCATAGTTTGTACTACTTTCCCACTCCTTGACTATTGCTTAGTAAATTTACTTAAGTGGCTTATTTTTATGTTTATTGAAAAACTGGCTTTCCAAGAACTGTCTTCTACTTTTCTGAAGTCCTTCAAGATACACATTAGAAATCAGCTAGAAAGGTGCTACAGGCACTTTGGTGACCTTTTGGACATTATTCTCCAGTCATCCTTCTGACATGGATCTTGTTTCGTGTTTACCTCAACAAGGTAACTACTAACCTAAGCAATTCCTGGTCCTCTCCTGTTCCTGAAATGTGGCTGCTAAACCCTAACCAGGGTTTAGGCATCTAAATGTGCTGCCTTAGCTATTAGCAGGAGCTTCTGAAGAAATGCGCTCTGTGGGCAGTGTTATATTCTGGGTTGAAATAGCTGAGGTTCCTCAATCTGGCACCCAATCTGTTTAAATATCTCTTCTTCTAATCAGGCTATAGAGTGGGAAGAAAAGTGAGGTGAGAGGAAGTAGATTATACTGCAGAATGCCATAAAATCATGTTTTGAGCAAGAACTTCTAAGGCCACTGTCTTAATCCCTTTACCTATACTGCACTGAACCCAGACAGAATCAAACTAATAGAATTTTGTGGTCCAAAGAATAGACCAGACCAGAAAACAGGGTTGAAATTACATAAGTCTACCTTCTTTGTGGCTTTTACTCCCAGAAGAGAAACCCAGGTTTTTAGCCAGCAATAGAACCACAACTAGAACCACTTAAAAAGAGGGGTCAGCAATACAGTCCATAAGCTAAATCCAGCCTGATGCCTATTTTTGTAAATAAAGGTTTACTGAAACACAACCAACCCCACTCATTTACTGTCTATGGATGCTTTTGCACTACAACAGCATTGTTAAGTAGTTGAGACAGAGACTGTTTGTACTAAAAAGCTGAAAACAGTTACTATCTGGTCCTTTACAGAAGAAGTTTGCCAACCCTTGCTTAGAGTAGTGTTTAAAATACATGCATTATAAAAAAATAAAAATAAAAAAATAAAATAAAATACATGCATTATAGAATTAGACCTAGAAATAAAAAGAACAAACTGATGGTTGCCAGAGGGAAGGAGATGGGAGAGGTGAGCAAAATGGGCGAAGGGGAGTGGGAGATACAGGCTTCCAGTTATGTAATGAATATGTCATGGGAACAAAAGGCACAGCATATAGAATATAGTCAATGATACTGTAATAACACTGTATAGTAACATATGACTGTTACTTTTGTGGTGAGACCAGCATAACCTAAAGAGAAGTTAAATCACTATACTGTACACCTGAAACTAATGTAACATTGTGTGTCAACTATATTTAAAAAATTAAAATTTGGGGTGCCTGAGTGGCTCAGTTTCTCGGGTGTCCATGGCAGGCTACATTTTTGTTAGGAAGAATTCACACACAGGAAGGAATTGGACCAGAAAAACTGTAAAGTTCTTGTTCTGAGGTTCTATAGAGCACACTCTGGCAGTGGTGTCTTCTCTGTAACATCTCATAGTAAGTTGACTCACCATGAAATGATGAAATTGTAATCAGATGTTGATCTCCATCACTATTGCCACACTGAGCCAGAGTAATTACTTCTTCCACTGAACTCCTCTAGTGTTTATTGACTATAATACCTTGGCAAAAAGCACAGGCTTCCTGCTGGTATTATTGTCTTCTCATGGAACTGTCTACTCAACAACTACACTTGATTAAGAAATAACCCAAACTCAACTGATTCAAAAATCATTTTCCTGATTCTTAATCCATATCCTTAATCTACTCTTCCTGTAGTCTTACCCATTTCAGTAAATGGCAACTTTATTCTTCCAACTGCTAGATAAAAACCCTTAAGGTCATTCTTGACTACTCTTTCTTTCAGGTCTCTAATCCAATCTATCACCTAAGCCTGTCTTCAAAATATATGTAGAACCTGATCTTTTTCCCCTTCACTGCTATCTCACTGCTCTGAGCCACCTTCATCTTTCGCCTGGATTACTATATAACGAGACTCCTAATCAGTCACCCTGCTTCTACTCTTGCCCATCTTCAGCCTAATCTACACAGTAGTCTGAATAATCTGTTTATAAAATAAGTCATGCCATGTCACCCCTCTGCACAAAGTCTTCTACTGGTTTCCCATAGCAGATTAAAAGCCAAATATCTCTACAATGACCTCTAATGTCCTGAGTAATTTGACCTCCCACTATTTTTCTGATGTTATGTCCTATCACCCTCCTACTTATTCATTTTGCTCTGACCACAATGACTTTCTTATAGTGTTTCAGTCACATCAAGCATACTGACACTTCAGGCCTCTGTAATTTCTATTCCTTCTGGCCAAAACATTCTTTCCCAAGATATTTTGCTCTGATTTCCTTCAATATCTTCTAAAATGTAATCTTATCAGAGAGGCCTTCCCTGACCACCCTATATAAAGTACAAGGTTCCACTCCACCCTACCCTGGCCATTGTACTCTCTATTCCCCTTACCCTGGTTTATCTTCTCCATAGCACTATTACTACTTGATATATTACACATTTACTTGTTTTAAATTAATTAACCTATCCTGTCCTTTCCCCTAATTTATAAACTTCTTGTAGAAAGAAACTTTGCCATCTTCTTTGTGGTCTGAGCACCTAGTACTGTGTCCTGAACATACCAAGTATTAAAATAATGTAATTAGGATACAATCATAGCTCTGGAAATCTTCAGTTTGCACCAGATCCTGGTGTTATATTGTTATTTCATGCTCCTCTTCTAAGGCTCCAAAGTTCTCTGATTCAAAATGTGTAGCAGGATGGATGTCTTGTGGCATTCTGCAATCAGATAAATCAGATGCTCAGAGTCTAAGGCTAATGATTTCAAGGTCAGCTGGCTTTGCTGTGTTCTACCATCCTTGCTCCAGCCTTCGTTACTAATTCTAGTGAGTTTTTCTAAAGCATTTGGCTATAAGTAGAATCAATCATAGATAGGGAAAAAAAAACACTCTTTCTATTGCTGGAAAACTAAAGATATGATCTAATGGTCAATAATATTATCATATGGAAAGACAGTGTATTTGACAGGACTGTTTTTAAAAATTAAAAGTCCTGGGGTACCTGGTGGCTCAGTCGGTTAAGCATTCAACTCTTGATTTTGGTCAGGTCATGATTTCATCATCATGAGATTGAGCCCTGCATTGGGATCTACAATGTCAGTGAAGAACCTGCTGGGATTCTCTTTCCCTCTCTCTCTCTCTCTCTACCCCTCCCAAACTCACACTTGTACTCTAGCTCTCTCTCTCAAAATTAAACATTTTTTAAAAATTAAAAACACCTTACCTCAATGAAAATAACATTTATGAAACTAGTAGCTAAGACAAAAGAAATTGTAAGAAGCAAAATTCCAAGAGTGGAAATTTTTTTCTCCAGCTTCATCAACTTTAAAAAAAATAATTAATAAAATATTATTCATATCTCTGATTTTGGTTCTTAACCTAATACAGAAAAAAATAATCACAAAATAAAAGGATAAACAAAATAAGATAACCAGACATAAGAAATAAGATTATATACACCTAGACTTTGTACCAGCCAACCACACATAAACAGGAATAGGACAAAGGCACTTCCCTGGGGCCAAGTGAACAAGACCACATTTGATTGCCTACAGATGCTCTTTGCCAATCCAAAATAAATAAATAAAAGTCGGCAGGCTGGTATCGAACAGTGAATATTTCAGAAACAGCATGTTTAAAGGTAGATAATTCATAAAACCCAACAGTATAATTCTAATATTGGTGACTAGCATGAGGAAAACAACCCACAGTCTCCTCACTGACACAAACCCAAATCAATTCAAATGAACTTGTCCTGGGGTGCCTGGGTGTCTCAGTTGGTTAAGTGTCCGACTTCAACTCAAATCATGATCTCATGGTCTGTGAGTTCAAGTCCCACATCAGGCTCTGTGCTGACAGCTCAGAGCTTGGAGCCTGTTTCAGATTCTGTGTTTCCCCCCCCCCTCTGCCCCTCCCCTACTTGTATACTGTTTCTCTCTTAAAAATAAATAAACATTAAACAAATAAACAAACATTAAAAAATTTTTAAAAATAAATCTCAAACAAAATTGTCCTCTTTATTTCTGTACCATCATCAACAACAACCTAATCTGTCCTTTCCCCCATATCCTTCTTTTTCTTACGCTTCTATTGGGTTTGTACTGCAGACCTATTCAGTTAGTTTTGGCTCAAAAACTTTCTTGCCATCCCTTCCTTTTTCTTGTTCATCTTCTTCTGGTTTTGTACTATAGACCTATAATTAGTTTTGGCTCAAATTTTCACTTTGGTAAGAGAAAATACACTCAATACCTGTCTATACTACCAGACATATGTATAAAGTGAAGTGATAGGGTACCTCTTTTGTGTGTGTATGCGATAAGGTACTTCTAAAGTTATTTCTTAGATTGTACTGAGGCAGCAACATCAGTTTCAAGAGAGCTTAATCATGCTCCCTCACCCCAGCACTCACAGCTTTCCTTTCCCTACCTAAATCTGCCTTGGTTTCTGTGACCTGTTATAGCTCTTCTGTGTAATCATTTTCACATTAGGAGTGTGAAAACAGCAAGAGAGGGATATCAAGTCCATGGCAACGGTGGGGACAGAGGGAGGGGGAGAAAAAAGTGTGAACCCTAATTCAAGGTCTCACAGTAAATTGTTATGCATCATATCCACAACAGTAACTTGCTTCTTGAGGATGCTTCTTCCTTCCAGCTGACTGCCTATGTTTTATGCTATCAGCTCCTATGTGGCTCCGCTGACACAGACTGGAGTCAGAAAAGCAGACAGAATTCTGCCTACACAGGATAAAGTAATGTAAGGAATGCTAAGCAGAAGGATGGAGTGGTAGTTCCTCAGGGCTAGGGAACTCTGACAGCCCAAGACAACCAAATGTCAATCATTTCTTATATCCAGCAGAAGGGGAAGAAAAACATTCCACATTTTGCTTCTTTTCCTAAATACTTCCCTCTTTATTGGTTCCTGAAATTTTTAGGAACTAGGATTATTTTGGACTGAAGGGAAGAAGATTTAGACCTAGTTTGCAACATGTATCTAGACAACTTTAAAGTGAAAGAAGGGAAGACAGAGAGTTATCTTTTCTCTAGGAATGCATTTCAGTCACTCGCCATTCTGCGTAAGCATAATAGGTTGACTGTCCCGTGGCTTTTGCAAGAAAAACACCTTGGAAAAAATCAGAGCAAAATAACTGGATAGCCATTCCCTGCTGAAAAATAACTAAAATTGTTCTCTTTTATAATGGGGGAGGGCAAATCTGATATTGGTATCTGTGTGTCATTAGTCATGGTTAAAAAAAAAAAAGAAGTGGATTCAGAAGTTCTGCCTTCCATAGTCATCTAGGGCTTGAAATGGTAATTTCTGTGAACCAGGCTGACACTTTTCTTTTCCTGCAAATTAAATATTCCAAAATCTCAAAAAATACTGAAAGAATTATACAGACCATCTACCTCATTTAAAAGACATTTAATTAATGCTTCACAACCTATTGCCCAGATAATAAAGTGGTTGTGAAATTCGAGAAAACAAGTAAACTACAAGAAAACTCCAGATAAAACTACAAACCCAAACATATATTTGGTCCAGAACCACTACAGTGACTGAAGGATGACAGTCAAATGCAGTTTTTTAAAATAGCAATCCTGAACCATCCACCCCCTCCCAGAGAGGACAGCATGGTCTTTGAACCCAGACCTCCTGTCCTGGAGTTTCTCCTTCTTAAGGCAAAGAACAGCCCTGTTGGAAAAAAGCCTGCGCCAGCTCCAGCTCCACACGGTAGCGGGCCAGTGAGATGGAGCAGCCTGGCTCCCCTTATTCACTCTTTGGAGGTAGAGGTAGAGGTATAGGAGGAGGAGAGATGAGAATGATGAAGAGATGTTTGCGGTTCAAGAAACCTCCTTCACATTCAACCCTTTTTCTCTTTCCCTCCTCCGGGGGAAGGTCAAGGTAGATAAGCCCAAAATCAAACGGAGACATAGATTTTGCATAGGGGGAAATGGATGTAATAAAATCATCTGGGTATGGTGACTGCCAAGAAACCCCCTTCCCACTTCTTCCTCTCCTTCCCACACTCATAAAGCAGTCACCCCTCTGTCTGGGTCACTGGACCGGCCAAGGAGCCCGGCCAAGCGAGGCTCGAGCCCCATATGCAATCAAATTCGGTACGAATGAGAATAACGGGAAGGAAAGGCGACCAGAGGGACAGAAGGCAGGGCAAGGTCTCCTACTTGAGAGGAGAGAGACACGAAGGGAAGAGGCAGAATGGAAGGCAGCGCGAGCTAGAAAAGAAGCTGCGACGGAATCCCGACAGA